>NW_016107758.1:1344990-1356343 GCF_001604975.1 Cebus imitator | reverse complement strand
GAGTGGGGTGAGGCTGTGATGGGGTCTCAGAGTGGGGTGAGGCTGTGATGGGGTGTCCCAGAGTGGGGTGAGGCTGTGATGGGGTCTCAGAGTGGGCTGAGGCTGTGGTGGGGTCTCAAGTGGGGCTGAGGCTGATGGGGGCTTGTAGCCTGTGGGTACCAGCTTGCTGAAGTGTGGGACGTGGCATTTAAAAACCAGAATGTAAAACATCCCCGTGCTGGGGCCTGGGGTAAGCAGCTGCCTTTGTGAATTTGTTTCACTCCCAGGCCCCTCCTGGGTCCTGGGGTGTTGTATGTGGGGGCCAGGCCTGGAGGGCTCACAGGTATGGGGCCCTCTTTGGTGCCTGGGCAGCAGGGATCTGTGCCCCACTCCTGGCCCCCATGTCTTAGGCAGTGGTCAGGGCCTGTATTCCCAGCTCCAGGCCAGCCAGGTACTCGGGGGTGTAGATGGGTCCCGGTCCAGACAGTGGGAAGGGCTGGCGAGGCCCCCGGTGCCGCTGGGCCTCCCCGTCTACAGCCAGGCTTCTCTCCAGATTGCTCCGTGCAGAATCAAGGGCAGCTTTCTGCTTTTGTGTGTGGAAGCCAATGCTGACCTTGTCATCGGAAGGGGAAGTGGGCCCTTGGAGGCATGCGGCTGGCTCCTGTCCCCACGGCCTCCTGGGCAGGAAGTGGCAGGGCCCCGTCCCCCGGTCACTGGCAGCAGGAGCTCCCTGAGGCTGACGGTGCTGGTGTCTGCCAGGAGGACGGGCCTGAGGATCTGAGGCGGAGGCCAGCTGTGGCCCGTGGCCTGGACACAGATTCCTGGGTGGGGCTGGGGCAGTAGGTGGGCACCTGTGCTGGCCATGGTAGCTCCCGGGGACTCCGTGCTGTCTGGGCTGAAGCCTGGGCCTTGATTTCCTGACATTTTTTGGGAGGGACCCGACAGGCGTGACAAGGACCCATGGACAGGGAACATCTTCAGAGCCCCGTGCAGCATTTGCCTTTCCTCCCTAACAGCTCAGTGTTTGTTTTATTATGAATGGGAATATTTTAAATATTGCAGTTAGACGTTTTCTCTTCTTAGAGACAGGGTGTCACTCTCTCCTAGGGCCGGAGCGCAGGGGTGCGGTCGGAGCTCACTGCAGCCCCAACTTCGTCGGGCCCCCTTCCTGCCTCGGCCTCCCGGGGACCTGGAACTACAGGCACGCATCACCAGCCCAGCTCGTCTTTTTACATGTGTTTGTAGAGGTGAGGTCTCCCCATGTTGCCCAGGTTATTCTTCAAGTTCTGGCCTCAAGTTATCCTCCAGCCTCAGCCTCCCAGCGTTGGGATTACAGGTGTGAGCCACCGTGCCCCACAAAATACTGGGCCACACTGAGGCTAGCATGACAGTTACGGCCTTGGGAATGTGTGGCCTGAGAGCCCCTTGGCAGCCATGGGGAGGAGGGGGAAGCTGAGCAATGGGAGGGGCCAGGCCCACGAGCCCCCGGCCCTCACCTCCCTCCAGGCAGGTCTCAGGCTGCCGCTGCTCAAGAAGGGACAGGAAGGAATCGCCCTCTAGCCATGCAGCCCCCTCCACCTGCCAGGGCTGCGCCCTGCCCAAGGCTGGCCCTAGACTTTGGTGGATGGGAGAGCTCAGGTGGGGGAAGGGAAGGCCAGTCACCTGGAGGCCTCCCCAGCGCACGGGTCGGCCCAGCTCAGGTGCCTCTGAAGTGCAGATTCTGAGCAGGTTCTGGGATCTCGCGGCCCCTGGCCCGCAGGAGCACAGGACAGGCCGGAAGGGAAGATCCCAGCGGATGGTTCCAGTGGGTTCTGGGATGTCCTCAGCGCCTGGCCTGGCTCAGGGTCCCTCCAGAGGTCCCCGGAACCAGGGTGAGGTGCTGCTCGTGAATCAGAGAGAAGCAAGCGGGTCCATCAGAAGGGAGGAGAGAGGCCCTGGGTGCCAGCTCTTTGCCCACAGGGAAGGGCTCCTGAAACCTGGAAGCCAGCAAGGGGTCTAAGGAGACGGATGGAGCCAGAGGGCAGAAAGTGTCTGTTTCCAGCTGAAATCGGTGCCCTGCATCCCTCATGGACTGGAGACCTGGAGTCCCCAGGGGCTACCAGCACGAATGGTCCCGAGCAGCTGCAGTCACGGGGTTCAGACGCTGTCCCCTCTCCTGATGTGGGGGAATTTCTGTGCTCCCCGAGGCAGAGGGAGGAGGTGGAGGGAGGAGGGAGGCCCTTCGCTGTGAACTGTCCTTCCCACCTCCACACCAGGCCAGCAGGAAGCCCCTGTGGGATGCCCCCGAGAACAGCCTGGCCATCGGGGGAGAGGCTTCTCCTACCCCGCCCCTCCAGGCTCTTCCTGGACCCACTGAGGGGCCCGGGTGGGGGGACATGTGGCTGTGAGTCCTGGGCTCTTGGTGCTCGCCACCAGCTCCACCTCACACCACACCCCTGTGCGACACCGGCACCCCTTACCATGAGGAAACAAGTTTGCCCAGCCTGGGGGATGCCGAATCAGGGTGACTCCAGCCCGTGTCCTGGACGCCAGACCCTGCTGAAGTCCACCCTGGGCTGGTCTCAGGTGCGCCCCTGAGCAGCACGGCCAGGGTCTGGAGGGACAGAGCTGCCCTCATGGGCTCTGACCACTGGGAGCCCAAGGGGTGGACCCCCCATCTCAGATGTAGGACTGGGATGGGGCCTCAGGCTGATCCAGGAAGGCCCTCCAGAGCTCAGGACTGGGTGGGTGGGTGCTCACAGGGAGGGAGGGGCAGGCCACAGCTGTCCTGGACTGTGCCGTGGGGAAGGGCAGTGGAGGTGTGAGGTCGAATGTGGGTGCCTCCCGCAGCTGGGTCCTGGGAGGGGTGGAGGAGCCGCCCTGGGCTTTGTCCAGGAACCTAGCCATCCCATCCTCAGGCTGACAGGTGCTGCCGCCTCGCAGCCCTCCCTGCTGAGCTGTGTGCTGGGTGAGGCTGGCAGCCCTTTGGGCTCCCTGTCCAAGATTTCAGCTCTGGAGAGCAGCGCTTGCTCAGCTGGGGACTGAACGGGGATGTGGAGCTCCTTCTGCCTCCCTTCCTGCCCTGTGACAGCAGTCAGGTCCCAGGAGAGCGGGGCTTGGGAGATGGGAAGGGATCTGTCCAGGGCTTAGACCTCAAGGGTGACTGGAGTTCTTTATGGCATCCATGATTTCTTTGGGAGTTCTGTGCTTGTGGATGTGGGGTCGGGGCTCACCTCCTCCCCCATCCCTGGCCGCAGGTGGGCGGAGTGGGGCAGTGCCTCGCTCTTCCCGCTGGCTCTCTGCTGACCGCCGCGCCTCCCGCAGCCCCAGGATCATGAACGGCACCTCCAACACCTGCAACTCCAGCGACATCACATGGCCCCCGCCGCTCAGGCTCGGCTTCTACGCCTACTCAGGCGTCCTGCTGGTGCTGGGCCTGCTGCTCAACGGCCTGGCACTCTGGGTGTTCCTCTGCCGCATGCAGCAGTGGACGGAGACCCGCATCTACATGAGCAACCTGGCGGTGGCCGACCTCTGCCTGCTGTGCGCCCTGCCCTTCGTGCTGCACTCCCTACAGGACACCTCGGACACGCCGCTATGCCAGCTCTCCCAGGGCATCTACCTGACCAACAGGTACATGAGCATCAGCCTGGTCATGGCCATCGCCGTGGACCGCTATGTGGCCGTGCGGCACCCGCTGCGCGCCCGCTGGCTGCGGTCCCCCCGGCAGGCTGCAGCCGTGTGCGTGGTCCTCTGGGTGCTGGTGGTCAGCTCCCTGGTGGCTCGCTGGCTCCTGGGGATGCAGGAGGGCGGCTTCTGCTTCAGGAGCTCCCGGCACAATTTCAACTCCGTGGCCATCTCGCTGCTGGGCTTCTACCTGCCGCTGGCCGTGGTGGTCTTCTGCTCCCTGAAGGTGCTGACCGCCCTGGCCCAGAGGCCACCCGCTGACGTGGAGCAGGCAGAGGCCACCAGCAAGGCCGCCCGCATGGTTTGGGCCAACCTCGTGGTCTTCGTGGTCTGCTTCCTGCCCCTGCACGTGGCCCTGACGGTGCGCGTCGCTGTGGGCCTCCACGCCTGTGGCCTCCTGAAGACTCTCAACCATGTCCTCTACATAACCAGCAAGCTCTCGGATGCCAACTGCTGCCTGGATGCCATCTGCTACTACTACATGGCCAAGGAGTTCCAGGAGGCGTCTGCGCTGGCTGCGCCTTCCAGCACCAAGGCCCACAAAAGCCAGGACTCTCTGTGTGTGACCCTCACCTAGGAGGCACACTGTGGGTGCTGGGGGCCAGGCCTCGGGGCTCCGGGAGGTGCTGCCTGCCAGGGGAAGCTGGGACCAGCAGCAAGGAGCCCAGGATCAGCCCTGAACTCGCTGTGCACCCTCTTGGAGCCTTGGGTGGGCAGAGATGGCCCTCACACATGCTCTCCCGGGAAGAGAGAGGGACAGGGATAAGGGCAAGAGGACTGAGGCCAGAGCCAGGCCAACCCGAGACCCCCAGGACGAGGCCACACTCTTGCCACCCCCAGAGCCAGCTCACCTGGCCAGGGTGGGTTCTTGCTGGCCAGGGTGTGGCCTTGATGACACCTGCCACCACCCCCTGGGGCTGAAATCAAACTCCCCGCCCGGAGTCAGTCCTGGTGGGGCCCTCTGTGTTGCCCACTCATGTGGCAGGAGGCAGGGAGGGAGCACGTGGCTTGGGGGACCAGGGGACATCTTCCAGGGGACCCTTTGGGGCTTTTCACTTGAAGGCCCTCCTTGGACCCTTTTACCCCTTCCCCCCCCACCCATCTGGAGGATGGGCAGGGCCCCTGGAAGCTCCTGGCGGGACCACACTAGAGGCCCCCAGCCCAGGTTTCCTCACTCAAGGTGGGTCTGGGAGCAGCTGGTCTCCATGTAGGGGCTGCACAGCAGAGCAAGCGGGGGTGACCAAGTTCATGCAGGTGAGAGGTGGTTTGGGATGGGGTGGCAGTGAGGGGCGGCCAGGATCTGTCAAGGGACACAGCCCTCTTGTCCTTCCTTCAGGGAAAGGCTGGAAGCCACGCCTGGCAGGGGCAGGGACTGGGTGCCCACCCAGGCAGAGGTGGGGCATCCTGCTGGTTTCTACATGGAGGGCATCTTGAAACCCACGCTGGACAGATGGAGCTCTCCAGAGACCTCCTGCGAGTGTAGACCAGCTGGCCCGGGCTCATGCCCATCCTGTCATCCCATACTGTGTCTGCACAGGCACCGCCCCCCAGCTCTGCATTCTGCAAGACTGGAGAGAGATGGCAGTCAGGTTCTGGCAGGGGCACAGCACGAGCATGCAGCCGACATGGGGCAGGCAGAGGCCACTGGCAAGGCCACCCGCATGGTCTGGGCCAACCTCATGGGGTTTGTGGGCCCCAGGCTCAGGAGGGCCCATGCCTAGGAGAGCCCCATGAGGTCCCTGTGCCTAAAAGGGTGCATGCGCAGGAGGGTTTATGCCCAGGAGGGTCCATGAGCAGGAGGGCCCCATTCCCAGGAGGGTCCTGTGCCCAGGAGAGCTCCATCCCCAAAAAGGTCCCATGTCCAGGAGGGTCCATACCCAAGCATTTCCGTGCCTGGGGTGGGGGGGTTGTGTCCAGGAGGTTCTGTGCCCAGGAGGAGCCATGCATGCTCAGGAGGGTTTATGCCCAGGGAGGACCCTGTGCAAGGAGGATCCATGCCCAAGAATGTCCATGCCCAGGAAGGTCTATGCCCAGGAGGGTCCATGTCAAGGAGGGTCCATGCCCAGGGAGGTCCGTTTCCAGGAGCATCCATGTCAGAGAGGTTCCATGCCAAGGAGGGTCCGTGCTGAGGAGGGCCCATACACAACAGAGCCCTGTGCCCTGGAAGGACCATGTCCAGGAGAACCCATGCCCAGGAGGGTCCATGCCCAGTAAGGTCCATGCCCATGAGAGCCTCATGCCCAGGAAGGCCCATGCCCAGGAGGATCCATGCCACAGAGGGCTGATACGGTTAGGCTTTGTGTCCCCACGCAATCTCACCTTGAATTGTAATGCCTTTAAGTCCCCATGTGTCAAGGGAGAGACCACGTGGAAGTAATTGAATCATGGGGCTGCTTTTCACATGCTGTTTTCATGATAGTGAGTCCTCATGAGATTTGATGGTTTTACAAGGGGCTCTGCCCCCTTCACTTGGCACTTCTCCTTCCTGCTGCCTTGTGAAGAAGGTGCCTTGCTTCCCCTTCACCTTTTGCCATGATTGCAAGTTTCCTGAGGCCTCCCCAGCCATGCTGAACTGAGGGTCAATTAAACCTCTTTCATCTAAAATTACCCAGTCTCAGGCAGTTCTTCACAGCAGTATGAAAACAGACTAATACAGTAAATTGGTACCAAAGAGAGTGGGGTGCTTCTATGAAGATACCCAAAAATGCAGAAGTGACTTTGGAACTGGGTAATAGTCAGAGGTTGGAACAGTTTGGAGGACTCAGAAGAAGACAAATATGTTGGGAAATATGGAATTTCCTAGAGACTTGTTGAGTAGTAGGGATATAGACAATGAATTCCAGGCTGAGGTGGCCTCAGATGATGAGGAATTTGTTGGAAACTGGATTAAAGGTGATTCTTGCTATGTTTTAGCAAAGAGATTGGCAGCATTATGCCCCTTCCATAGAGATCTGTGGAACTTTGAAAGTGAGAGAGATGATTTGGGGTATCTGGCAAAGGACATTTCTAAGCAGCAAAGCATTCAAAATGTGAATTAGATGCTCTTAAAGCATTCAATTTCATGTATTCACAAATACATGACTTAGAATTGGAACTCACATTTAAAAGGGAAGCAAAGTATAAAAGTTTAGAAAATTTGCATCCTGACTATGGGATAGAAAAGAAAAACCAATTTTCTGAGGAGAAATTCAAGCCAGCTGCAGAAATTTGCATAAGTAACTAGGACCCACGCATTAATAGCCTAGACAATGGGGGAAATGTCTCCAGGGCATGTCAGAGGCCTTCACAGCAGCCCCACCCATCACAGGCCTGGAGGCCCAGGAGGAGAAAATGGTTTCTTGGCTGAGGCCCAGGGCCTACTGCTTTGTGCAGTCTCGGGACTTGGTGCCCTGCATCACAGCAGTGGCTAAAAGGGGTCAATGTACAGCGCAGGCCTTTGCTTCAGAAGGTGCAAGCCCCAGACCTTGGTGGCTTACATGTGGTGTTGGGCCTGCAGGTACACAGAAGTTTGCTGCACTGGTGCTACCTCCCGTAGAACCTCTGCTAGGGCAGCGTAGAAGGGATATGTGGGGTTGGAGCCCCCACAGAGTCACCACTGGAGTACTGCCTACTGCTGGTGGAGCTGTGAGAAGTGGGCCACCACCCTTCAGCCCCCAGAATGGTAGATCCACTGACAGCTTGCACCATGCACCTGGAAAGACCACTGACACTCAACACCAGCCTGTGAAGGCAGCTGGAGGGGAGGCTGCACCCTGCAAAGCATCAGGGGTGGAGCTACCCCAGGTCATGGAAGCCCACCTCTTACATGAGCCTGACCTAGATGTGAGATGTGGAGATCATTCTGGTGCTTTAAGTTTTGACTGCCTGCTTGATTTTGGACTCTCATGGGGCCTGTGGCCCCTTCATTTTGGCCAGTTTATCCCATTTGGAATGGATGTATTTACCCAGTACTTGTACTCCCTTTGTATCTAGGGTGTAACTAACTTGCTTTTGATTTTACAGGTTCTTAGGCAGAAGGGACTTGACTTGTCTGAGATGACACTTTGGTCTTAGACTTTTGGGTTAATGCTGGAATGAATGAAGACTTTGGGGGACTCTCGGGAAGGCATGACTGGTTTTGAAATGTAAAAGAGACGTGAGATTTGGGAGGGTCCGGGGTGGAATGGTATAATTAGGCTTTGTGTCCCCACCCAAATCTCATCCTGAATTGTAGTCCCCATGTGTTAGGGGAGAGAACAGGTGCAGGTGATTGAATCAGGGGGTGGTTCCCCCATGTTGTCTCCTGAGATCTGATGGTTTTACAAGGTGCCCTTCCTCCTTGGCTTGGCACTTCTCCTTCCTGCCACCTTGTGAAGAAGGTGTTTTGCTTCCCCTTTGATTTCCACCATGATTGTAAGTTTCCTGAGGCCTCCCCAGCCATGCTGAACTGTGAGTCAATTAAACCTCTTTCCTTTATAGATTACTCAGTCCCGGGCAATTCTTTATAGCAGTATGAAAACAGAGTAATACAAAGGCTCATGCCAGGAGGGACTGTGCCCAGGAGGGTGCATGCCCATGAAGGTCCGTGCCCAGGAGTGTCCATGCCCAGAAGGCTTCATGCCCAGAAGTGTTCATACCCAGGAGGGTCTGTGCCCAGGAAGGTCCATGCCCAGGAAGGTCCATAAGCAGAAGGCTTCATGCCCAGAAGTGTTCATACCCAGGAGGGTCTGTGCCCAGGAAGGTCCATGCCCAGGAAGGTCCATAAGCAGAAGGCTTCATGCCCAGAAGTGTCCATACCCAGGAGGGTCTGTGCCCGGGAAGGTCCATGCCCAGGAAGGTCCATAAGCAGAAAGCTTCATGCCCAGGAGAGCCCATAACCAGGAGGGTCTATGCCCAGGAGAGTCCATACCCAGTCGTGTGGCATGGCTTGTGGTCACAGCACCAGCCTTTCCCTGTCCTCCCCTTTCTGTTCCTGGATTCACCATCATAGGGCACACTGCCCAGCCTGGGCCAGGCCTGCTGGCACCCCACCCACGAGGATCTTGCCCCAACCCCACTAAGCCCCTCAGGCTGTGCTTGGAAGGTCTCGTTATGGAGTTCCCTGCCCATCTCCCCCTCCTCAGGGGCCTGAGCCCTCGGTTGCCCTCTGCAGAAGCCATGCTCAGCCTGCCCATGACTCTCCTTGAACCCTAGATCTGCACCAGCTGGGACCAGGTCACATCATTCTGGAAAGGCCCATGAAGGTGACCAACAGTTACCGGTGGGGCAGGGATGGGGGATGTGCCTGCATGAGACTTAGGGCAGCCACCTGGGCTGGCACCCTCTCCTCTCCATCCTGTCCCCACTGCCCCAGCCCAGTGCTCTCCTGTGTTACTGGAACCCTTGGAATGGGTCTGGCCCTGCCACTGGCACCATGCCCCCTATGCAGGGCTTCCTCAGGACTCCCGCACCTGCCCTGCCCTGCAGACCTGCCCCCATGGCCCCGCAATACACCCTGCTGTCACCAAAACCCAGCTCTCCAGGGGCTCTGTCCAGGGCACAGCCGAGCAGCTGCTTTCTGTGTCCAACTTCTCACCCTGGCCCTCTGGGATTTTCATTTCCAAGGGATGGAGGGGTCCATCGAACAATCCCCACCCCAGGATGGACTCGGGCAGGGCTGACCAGCTGAGCCGGGCTGAGTGCAGATGTCCAGTCTTGGCCCCAGCCAGCTTTGGGGATCAGGGAGATGAGAACTGGGCGTGGAGCTTGGCTTCAGCCCAAAGGGGGCACTCAGATGGCTGGCATAGACCAGCAGTGGCAAGAGCTTTAGATGGAAAGGTGAACTCTGGCCAGGTGGTAGCTTCCTAGAGCCCTGTGTCAAGAAGGATCCTGCGGTCCCTCTGGGCTCCAGGCACACCTAGAGGTGATGGTCTGGTGGAGCCCCACCCTGCCTCTGCCTGTGCCATTGGGAAGTCCTTGCCAGGGTGGAGAGGACAGCAGTGGTGAGGCAGACGGCGCCCTTCCAGGTCCTGGCATGGGGGCTGCCTGATGGTGGACAGAGGAGCCCTCAGCTCTCCAAGGACCCCCCGCAGCCCTGTGGGATGCACAGAGCCTCGGGGCACAGCTGCCCACGCTGGCTCTCAGGATAAGGCCCCTCGGCAGGGGATGGCTGGGACAGGGAGTGCACACATCCCTTCTCTCTCCTGTCCCTCCTGGCTCCCAGCACAGTGGAGGCAGCTTGACTTTCAAAAACCCCAAGGATGCCGAGAGGACACAGAAGGAAAAGCACCCAGTCACCCAGGAACTGACCTCAGAGCCCCGACTGCAGCTCACGCACTCCGAGCACCCACATCTGCATCTGGCCTTTGGGCTGGGCCAGGCCAAGCAGAAGTGCTCTCTCTCGGATGAGACCAGGCTCAGACCTCCTGAGGGCTTAGGAGCAGCCCACACATCACAACACCGCAGACTCACTATTAACCAGCAAAGAACAGGCATCAGAAGAAGTTGATTCCAGTGGAGGCTGCATCAACAGGAGCATAGGGTCTGGAGTGCAGGAGCACAGAAGCCGTCCTCCGTCTGCTAGTGCTCACCTGGGGAAGTTTATCTGGCGAGGACACGCTCCATATGGGGCCCACAGTCATCCTGGGGAGAGTGTGGAGTTGGGTGCAAGCCACTGGGGAACAGCCAGGGGAACTGTGACCGTTAGCAGACGACGAGGTGCCTCCCAGAGGGCGGCAAGCCGCTGCAGCCACTGAGGAGCAGAAGGTCCCGAGGACGGCCGAGGACGGACCCAGGACTGGGAGGGGACCCAGCGGCCGGCCCTGAACCGACTGCTCTGGTCAGAGACGCGGGTGTCTCCTTAGGCGCTTGTCACTGGATCCCGGACACTCTGCTGTCTGTTCGTTTCTCCTGATCTGGAATCTTCTAGGGTAAATACGCGTTTCCACTTCGAGCAGAGGAGCGCACAGAGACGCATGCTGGGCTGGGTTTCATTCAGTCACTGGGCTGGGAACGTGGCGTGCTCTTCCAGTCGGAGGACCCCGGACGCCTGGGCTTGTTTCTCTCCTGGGTGACCCCCCACCTCCGTGAGCGGGAGCTGGGAGTTCTCAGACCGACCCGATTCTTAGGTATTCATTTTTTGTTTCCTCTTGTCCAT
This sequence comes from Cebus imitator, assembly GCF_001604975.1. NCBI lineage: Eukaryota > Metazoa > Chordata > Mammalia > Primates > Cebidae > Cebus > Cebus imitator. Next base: position 1,345,584 of record NW_016107758.1, on the reverse strand, counting down.
CTCCTTGGGCTTTTGTTCTGCCTTGTGGGGATATCTTCTTATCTTCATTTTCCAAGTGTTTTACTACGTTTTTATTCCAGTCATTATTCTAAATGGTCATTCCTTTTTATTAATTAATTAATTTATTTATTGAGATGGAGTCTCTCTCTTGTCACCCAGGCTGGACAGCCTCAGCTCACTGCAGCCTCCACTTCCCAGGTTCAGGCAAGTCTCCCACCTCAGCCTCCCAAGTAGCTGGGATTACAGGTGCCCGCCACCATGCCCTGTTAATTTTTGTGTTTTTAATAGAGACGGGGTTTCCCCATGTTGCCCAGGTGATCTTGAACTCTTGACCTCTGGTGATCCTCCTGCCTCAGCCTCCCAAAGTGCTGAGATTACAGGCACAAGCCACTGCACCCGGCCTGGTCATTCGTTTTTAAAAATACCATTGTCGCGTTCGTGTCCTTTGTAGGGACATGGATGAACCTAGAAACCATCATTCTCAGCAAACTGACACAAGAACAGAAAACCAAACACCACGTGTTCTCACTCATAGGCGAGTGATGACCAGTGAAAACACTTGGGCACAGGGAAGGAAAATACTCACTGGGGTAG
>NW_016107758.1:1315082-1344360 GCF_001604975.1 Cebus imitator | reverse complement strand
GCGTGTACCTGCGGCACAGCCCTGCAGGATGCAGGACATGCACATGTACCCCAGAGCCCAAAGTACAATTTAAAAAAAAAACCTTGTGTTCTCACTCTGTGGTGCCCCGTCTTCTCAGGTCTGCCTGAGAATGCCACTGCGGTTGTCCTTTTATTTCATTTTTAAACAACTTTACTGGGGTATAATTCTTGCACAATGAACTGCACTTACGGTGTGCAGGGAGATGCGTCTGACCAGCGCCTCTGCCCGCGCCTGCCACCTGCTGTTGCCCCGAGCTTCCCGTACCCCGCGGCCCTCCGCTGGGCGGCTGCACTCCCCACTTTGCATTTTCTGGGGCTCCGCGTGGGCGGGGCCTGTGACATGCAGGCACTCTGCGGCCCTCCCCGGCGGGCGACTTCGGAGCCCACCACGGGGCTGCACCCTGCTTCCTTCCTTCGTTGCTGTGTGGGCTCCGCTGGCGTGTTTTCAGGTCCCCTCTGCTCCCTGCTGGATGTCTAGTGCCCCGTCCCATCTCCAGCCACCCCCTAAAGCGTGCTCGGGGACACCCTGTCCTGAGAGGCGATAGGGTGAGAGGCCTGGGAGAGGATAGGAGCTTTGCAGAAACAAGTGTGAGCAGCCGGTTTGCCGGGAGGAAGACAGTGAATGGGGCTTCCAGGTGAGCTCGGAAGGCGGCCTGGTGGCACCAGCTTTGAGGACAGACAGGCTTGTTTTGGGCCCCACACGAGGAGCCAGGATCCGGCTCACATCCGTCTCCCCGTCCTGGCCCTAAGGCAGGGCTGCCACTAGGGAAGGTTTGGGGTGGGTTCCGGGATGAGCAGGTGGCTGCTGAAGGGAAAGGGGGTCTGGAACGTCCCCTGGGCACCTGCAGCTGTCTCTTCGTGCCTCCGCGGGGGTCACACGTGCAGATTCAGGGGGGTGAGTTTGAAACGTGGTGGAAATTCGGGCTGTGATGTCAGCAAGCCGCTGCAGACTCCAGCCGGCCTCTGGTCCCCAGGATCTCAGGCAGCTTCATCTGCACAAGGAGGGAGTCCAGCACTCGGCTGCTGTTCTTAGCGGCCGTCCTGTGAGCTCAGGAGTCCCCGCCGTCAGGCCCGGGTCTCTTTACGGGGCACGTTTTCCATCCCCTCCCCACCCCCAGCTGCTTCTCCGCCAGAGCTGGATTCGGGACTGAAGGAAGGAAGCGGACGCCACTGAGGCCTGGTCTCCCACGGGCAACCCCAGCACCCGCGATGGGCGGGCAAGGGAAGGACGCTTTGCAGCAGCAGTATTTCCCAAACTTCCTAAAAATCTAGTTAGTGAGTTGAACATAATTGGTCTCCTGACCGCTGTATATGCATCTCATGGTCTGTAGAAGAAAGCCACACTTCTGCGTCTCCCCAGATGTGAGAGGCTCCTACAAGACCCTCACTGACTTCCCTGGGGCAGGGTCCTCACAGGCAGCCACGCCCAAATTATGTCCTTCCCCGGTCCGCACGGAAGAAAAGGGAGCAGCGGCCCCAGGAAATTCACTCCCAAATGAGCTTCATGTAGAAATCACTATCCCAAGAACTAGAATTCGAAGCTTCAATACCACCCACTGGGGAATCACGTCACCACGTGGAACAAGTGAGAGGGTAAGACGGGCTGAAGAGGGTGGGTCTGACCCGTGAACCCTGCTCAGGCCCCCGCACCCGTTGTGTTAAGGTTAGGATGGTCCCAGCAGGGTGCCCCAGGGAGATTAACCGCAGGAGAACGAAGCCTCCAGCATGTGAGGAGGGAGATATTAGCTCCAACAGAAGGTCCGACATTAGCTGACAGGAGACGGAGACCGGGTGCCTGGCTCACTGAAACTGTGACTTGGGAGAAAGATCAATGGGAGGGCAGGGGATGGAGGACCTTGCTTCCTGGATGAAGAGACTTGTTAAATAACAATGACACAAATATTCTTCTTGCAGTATTCAGAAATCAAATAATGTGGAAATCACATTTACATAATGTACATTTATAAAACACTACCCTAAAAATTATATTAGGTCTCCATTTGAGATATTGCATAGCCACTTAGTAATAAAAAAAGAGAAAACTGGTAAAATTGTTTTAGAAGGCAAAGTTCTTGCTGTGTTTCTCGATAACTTTATTACGGTAATTAACAACAAGAAAATAATATGATTACACTTTCTGCAAATAGAAGACCACGAAGGCCCTTAATGATGGAGAGTCCTGTTCTGAGAACCTGCAGAACATTATCTAAGAATTATAATCTGTTGGATTTCCACTTAAGCCCCGGAATGATCACTCAATAGCAGCAAAACCAGCAGATGAAAGAAATCAACATTGCTTTCCTAGAGAGCAAAACGTCCTGCTGTGCTCTGGCTCTTCGGACCTGGACTCACTGGAAGGTGGGGTCACTCAGAGGCGACTCACTTCTGCCCCAGACTGTGTGGGCTGTGCTTGGTGTAGACGCATTTCTCTGCTCCTCGGTGGAGGAGGCTCTGGGCCAGGGCGCCCTCAGTGGGGAAGACTCCTAGCAATGTCTTCCTGCCTTTCTGCAATCTGGAAAAAGACAAGTCCTCTTCCTAGGAGCTGCGCCCCGGAACCCTCAGGACCCTCTAATGTCTGACAAGGGGATGAGGAGAAGATGGAGCTGGGTCAGCAGCACCCTTTCCTATGGGAGGGTTGGATCAGGGCAGCCAAGCCAGAGGTGATGCCAGGAACGCAGGGTCCGCAGCCTGAGCTCTGGTGCCCGGCCGCTGGAGTAGGCTCAAGTGAGGCTCTGGCTCCTGGGCCTGGAGCGTCGGGTCCACCCTGGGCCCGCAACCGGGACCTCACCTGCCACAGCCACCACCCAGAGGCGCCTGTGGCAGATGCCCCCACACAGCACAGGGACGTGAGGATGCCCTGGGAATCCTCAACGCCTTGCGTAACTTTTATCTCAGATGCTGTGTGGTAAAGAATTTAACCTTTTTCGCCTGGCTTCCGGAAGGCCATGTCTGAGCCCTGAGAATGTGGGGGCTAATGGGAGTGTCTTTGTATACCTTTGCTTTTCTTGGCTAATGATAGTCTATCAAGATGATTGGGGGGGGTGGGCCACACTTGATAGTATTCAGGTGGGGTCTGACCACCAGAAAGACCAACAGTGTGGTTTAGGGTGGGCCTTTGGTCACACAGCTCCACCTCCTGAAGGCTGGAGACTAAGGTCAACTATGTGGGCAGTCAGTGCACCAATCAATCAATCAGTCAGTCAATCATGCCGACACAGCGGAGCCCCAGTAAAAGCTCTGGACAGAGAGCATCACGTGAGCTCCCCGGCTGGCAGTGACGCAGGTGTGTCATCTCATGTGCATGCCACTAGGGCAAAACCGGCCTGCCCACGCAGGGAGAGGGCAGCACAAGCCTCGCCCCCCTGGATTCTGCCCTGCGCGGCGTCCTCGGCTGACTTTAAACTGTGTCCTCTTTCTGTAGCAAACTGTAGCCACGAGTGTACGAGCTTTCAGTGGGTTCTATGAGTCTTCCTACCCCATTACAGAATCTGAGGGTGGTGTGGCTTCCTGGAACTCGTGACTGGCGTCAGAAGGGAGAGAGTGGCCTTGACTGTTTTCTCTGTCTTCACATTTGGCTGAAGCTCTGGAGTTGTTGGAAGTGAAATTCAGCAGAATGACCCAGACTCACTGAAACGCGTGGTCTGGGGACAGCGTCAGTGAGACGGCAGGGGAAGAAGGACCTCTGGTTTCTGTGTGGCCACGGGCCACGTGTGGTGTGGAACTGCAGCCACGCTGTGGTCAGTCACAGGTGGGAGAAGTTTCCAACAGAATTTGGAAATGATGGATCCAAATCCCCGAGAACCGGCTGGCCAGACGCATGAGGAAATAAATACAAAGTAACAAAAGCAAGGGAGCTCTGCCATCTCTTGGTTACGTGAAAGGAGAAGACAGTCCCTTCAGCCCCCACCCTCTATCGCTCCTTTGTCCAAACTCCGCTTTTCAGCGCGTCACGGTCGTTCCAGTGAATTCCAGTTTCAGCTCCAAGAGCTTCACCAGACTGAGAAGAACACGGTCCTCAAGGCCACTCTCACTTTGGACAATTACAATGACAGGCTGTTACCATGCTTACAGCGCCCAGCCACCACCTGCTAACAGCCCCCCGCTGACGGGAGCCTCGCTGGTGACATGAACACTTAACACCTGTTTTGTGTGTCCTAGGTATTAGACACTGTATTCTTCCAATAAAGTAAGCAACAGAAAAGAAACTATCATTAAGAAAATCATAAGAGAAAATACATCCACAGCACCATACTGATTATCAATATCATTAGGTTTTCTGTCTTCTGCTTACAAGATGAATCGTCTGTCTGGAATGGCAGCACCGCACCTGCAGACCTCAGTACGTATCAAACAATTCAACTTTTTTCTTGTAATGTCATGACTTTTCTCTGCTTCCTGGATCACTAGTGGCACTTCATATGGGTCCACTGTGAGTGATTGTTTTCAGTAAAAGCTAAAATGAAAGCAAGAGAGAGGTTCTGAGGCTGAGCCAATGGGTAGTGAGGGTGAGGTGGTCACCTCGGGGCCATGACCGTCGGGGAAGTTCGAGGGGAAGGGGAGGAAGATGTTGGGGTGAGTCCTGACATTGCACCAACCCTGGGTTCTGGGAGATCCAAGTTGTGCTGAAACAACAGATCGTGAAGACATTCAGACTGCTTTGCAAAAGACTGAGGGAAGTCAGACGTGAGAGTGAAGGAACCCATCCCGGCGGGTGGACACCCTTCAAAAGTTATTAAGAAATGGGAAGAACATGACTAGGTGTGATAGCTCACACCTGTAATCCCAGCATTTTGGGAGGCTGAGGTGGGAGGACCCTTTGAGGCCAGGATTTGAGAACAGCCTGGTTACATGGCAAGACCTCATCTCTAATTTTAAAAAGCAAAAAATAAGGCCAAGTGCGGAGGCTCACATCTGTAATCTCAGGTCAGGAGTTCGTGACCAGCCTGACCAACGTGGTGAAACCCTGGCTCTACTAAAAATACAAAACTTAGCCAGGTGTGGTGGCATGTGCCTATAATCCCAGCTACTTGGGAGGCTGAGGCAGGAGAATTGCTTGAACCCAGGAGGCGCAGGTTGCAGTGAGCGGAAATTGTGCCATTGCACTCCAGCCTGGGCAACAAGGATGAAAGAAAGCAAGAAAGAAAGGAAGAAAGAAAGACATGGGCAGAGCAAAGCAGATGTTAACGGGGTTAAAACAGAGCTCTTACGACAGGACTCTCAGAAGCTGGAGCTGATGAGTTCCCGTTGCCCCAGCCCTGAAGGCTACATTCATCCAGTTTGGAGAAATAGAAAACACTAGAGAGCAAAGATGACCATGAGTGAGTTGGCCTCCAGTGGCCTCCAGTGACGATCCTGCGGTCCAGTCAAGACAAGGGCTTGACTGGTGAGAGGATCTGTGTCTTTGACCTGACGCCTGGCTGAGGACCCAACGCCACACACCCACGAGTGGCTAAAATGGTCAGGGATGCAGAAAAAATGTTTCCGGGACTCCTTGACATGAGAGCCCCATGCACTGAGATTGCTCCAGGGTGAGCAGGTCAGCGCAGACCTACCCTCAAAGGCCCAGGGAGCTGAGAGGCTGAAGAAAGAGGCAACAAAGAAATACAGAGCAGGGACTTATGAACAGAAGCCACCGAGCCACCTGCCCTCCAGAAAGCGTTCTTTTTTTTTTTTTTTTTTTTTTTNTTTTTTTTTTTTTTTGAGACGGAGTCTCCTTCTGTCGCCCAGGCTGGAGTACAGTGGCTCAATCTCAGCTCACTGCAACCTCTGCCTTCTGGGTTCAAGTGATTTTTCTGCCTCAGCCTCCCGAGTAGCTGGGATGACAGGTACGTGCCACCATGACTGGCTAACTTTTGTAATTTTTAGTAGACACGGGGTTTCACCATGTTGGCCAGGCTGGTCTTGAACTCCTGACCTCAAGTGATCCACCTGCCTCGGCCTCCAACAGTGCTGGGATTACAGGCGTGAGCCACCACGTCCAGTCAGAAAGAATTCTTTATCTAGCAAGCTTGTAGGATAGAACATGTGCAGCTGCTCACATCTGGAGACTTTCTTGCCAATTTGTGTGACTGCTGGTCAGGCTAATAAACATCTCTATAAACGGTTCTCTCTGCGCAGGCGATGTCTAAAGAACACCTTGGTTTGTGGGGGTCATACATTGGTCGTCGTGGCGTTTTTGCTTCCAGATAAATACACAGCAATAGGCTGTTCTCCTACTGTGATTCCAAACCTGTTGGTGAAGTCTCCGTAGAAGGTACAGCTAGGGTGGGAGGGTGCAGGAAGCAGAGGCCGATGGGTGAAGGCAAAAGTACACCTTGGTGGTGGGCTGACTTGCAAGTGGTTTTCCTGTTTGAGTTTCTGCTGACTCGTGAGTGGTGGCCAGTGGAAAACTAGCCTAATAAAGAGGCGGCCCCATCAAAATCCCTGTGGGAGTTTCAGGGGGGCATTAAAGTAGCACATGACAACATCCATCAGAAGAACCGCCTTCCAGGATTAGAAGGTGACCGGAACCAGCTAATGGGGGTCCTGGTGCAGTCACTTGGGGTGGTCACCAGGGCCCATGAAGCCGGGGGTGTGGGGGCTGCCGCAGGGCAGGGGTGGGCTGCAGCTAGACACGTCCTCCCAGCCGCACACACCCCCTCTGAGGCTCATGCAACTATCTGTTGACACAGAGATAGACTGCAGATGGCCACGGGGCAGGTTTACCTGGAAGCAGAGGGGGCAGATTATTCTAGCTTCCTTCCCTTGCTTATCTCACCCAGTGAGAACCCTGGCACCCACCCTCTGCCATCCATTAGCCTAATTGTCCAGCTTCAGCATACATGTATAGCGGCATCAGAGCTGTTCACCCTCATGCCTGTGATGTGACACAAGTGGAGTGCAGTGCTTACGTGCAGTGTCCTTTGCCTTCGGTCTTACAGGCGACAGTCATTTCCAAGGTTATTTAGGTCAGCGCCTTTTCTTTCCACTCCCTTCAGTGAGATTGTTTCGTGCACTTGAAATAGATGTTTTGTCATAGTTTGCATTCTTTCTTCAGCGCCTCAAACCTCCTAAATGACTTTTTAAAGTTTTGCATATATTAAAATTTACCTTTATTCTCTAAAGTACTATGGATTTTGAGAATTGCTTAATGTCGAGTATCCACCCTTACAGCATCATGCAGCATATAGTACTTAAAGAATAGATTTATTGTTCTGAACATTCCTTTGCTTCACCTTTTTAACTTCCTTCATCCCCCTCAAACCCCTGACAACCATTGATATTTTCCATGTTATAGAATAATGTTTGATACACGCTTTATAACCGCTGTATACTACATCACTTTTCAGACTAGCTTCTTTAATTTATCAGTATACGTTTAAGGTGTCTCCACGTCTTTCTGTGGCTTGACAGCTAATTTACTTTTTTTAAAAATTTATTTTATTGCATTTTAGGTTTTGGGGCACATGTGAAGGACATGCAAGATTGTTGCATAGGTACACACGTGGCAGCGTGATTTGCTGCCTTCCTCCCCATCACCCCATATTTGGCATTTCTCCCCATGCTATCCCTCCCCAACTCCCCACCCCAACTCTCCCTCCCCTATTTCCCCCCAACAGAGCCCAGTGTGTAGTGCTCCCCTCCCTGTGTCCATGTGCTGAATAATATTCCATTGTATGGATGTACCGAAATTTGCTTATTCATTCACCTGTTGAAGGATAGCTTTGTTGCTTCTAATTTTTGGTGATTATGAATTAAGCTGCTATGAAAACTCACATGTAGGTTTTTCTGTGGACATAAAGTTTTCAAATCAGTCGGGTAAGTCATTAGGAGTATGGTTGCCCGATCTTATGGTAAGATTATGTTTAGCTTTGTAAGAAAGTGCCAAACTATCTTCCAAAGCAGTTGTACTATGTTGCATTCCCACCACCAGTGGGTGAGAGTTCCTGCTGCTCTGTGTGCACGCCAACATTTGGTATTGTCAGGTTGTTGGATTTTAGCCATTTGAATAGGTGTGTTATTTTTTAATTTTTAATTCTCTAATGATGAATTATGTAATTATGTATATCAAATAGGCATGTGGAAGTGCACACTTGACAAATATTCACTTCCCATGCATATTTGATATCCGTGTATCTTTTCTGATGAGCTGTCTGTTCTGATCTTTTGTTCATTTTTAATTTGAGTTGTTTTCTTACTAAATTTTAATAATTCTTTGTACAATTTGAATACAAGTCCTTAATAATTATTAGACATGTATTTTGCAAAGATTTTTCTCCCATTTCATGGACTGTCTTTATAGTCTGTTAACAATATCTTTTGCTGGCAGAAAATTTTAATCTAAATGATATCCAAAATCAATTTTTCTTTCATGAATCATGCTTTTGGAGTGCTATCTAAAAACATCACCTAACCCAGGGTCACACAGAATTCCTCCTATGTTTTCTTCTAGACATTTTGTAGTTTTGCATTTTACACTCATGTCTACTATCCATTTTGGGTTAATTTAGGGGGAGAGTGTTAGGCTCATGTCTAGGTTTGCTGTCCTTCATATAGACCTCTGTTTGTTTCAGCATTGTTAGTAAAAAATAACTTTCTCTCCTTTGTTTCTTCATTTCTTTCTTTCCAGTATAGATACCTTTCATTTCTTCTTCTTGTATGATTGCGTCTGCTAGGAGTTCCAGTGCAATGTTGAGTGGATGTGGTGAGCAGGAACATCCCTGTCTCGTTTGTGATCTTAGTGAGAAAGCGACCAGCTTCTCACCAGTAAGTGTGATGTTTCTTTGTAGCTGTAAGTTTGCTTGTAGATGAACTTCATCAAGTTGAGAAATAGCATCTCTATTCCTAGTTTGCTGAGAATTTTTTCATGAATGGATGTAGGATTTGGTAAATGCTTTTTCTGAATCATTTGATATGACCATGTGAATTTTCTTCCTTAGCCTGTTGATATGGTAGATTAATTTTTGAGTATTGAAATAGCCTTGGATATCTGGGTAGCAGTACAGACACTTTATGTTCCGTGTGGTTGGATATGCTGTGATGCTTTGTTGCGGAGTTCTGTGTGTGTTCATAGGAGACACTGGTTTGTGGCTTTCCTTGTCTCCTTGGTGTCAGAGCAGTGCTAGCAGCATAGAGTGAGATAAAAAGTGTCTTCTCTATTTCTCTTTACTGGAAGAGATTGGGGAGAATTGATACTAATTTTTCCTTCCTTAAATATTTGGTAGAACTCACCAGTGAAACTACCTGAAAGTAGTGTGTTTTTTGGATTGAGATCATTAGTTATTCATTCAACTTCTTTTTTATATACATGTAGACATGGCAATTCAGATAACCTTTTTTCTTTTTCTGTGATTTTTGATAGTTTCTATATTTCAAGGAAGTGGCTCATTTTGTCTAGTTATCAAATTTACGGGCATAGAATGGTTATAGTTTCCCTAATATTCTTTTAATGTTCAAAGAATCAGTAGTGATGACTCCTTCATTGGTGATATTAGTAATTTGTGTCTTCTTTCTCTCTCTCTCTCTCTTTTTTTTTTTTTTTTTGGTGCAGTCTGGCTTGAAGTTTGTGCCAATTTTGTTGATCTCTTTTAAAAAGTTTTTGGTTTAAGTGGTTTTCTTTATTTTTTTCCATTTTATTTTTCATTGATTTCTGATCTAGTTCTTATTATTTGTGTTATTCTGCTTGTTTTAGCCTTAAATTGTTCTCTTTTTGGTTTCCTGAGATGGAATCTTAGGTTGTTGAATTTAGATAGATACTTATTTCTTTATAATATGTGCATTTTAATGCTATTAAGATTCCTCTAAGCTTTGGATTTCCTGCATCTCACAAATTTTGATAAGTGATATTTTCATTTAGTTAAAAATATTAATTTTTATTTATCTTGAGATATTTTCTTTGATCCATGTGCTATTTAAAAGTACGCTGGTTAATTTTCAGATATTTGGGGAAAGCTAATTTTACTGTTGTTGACTTTTAATTTTATTTCATTGTGGTCTGAAATATCCTTTGTGTTTTTACTTTTTACATTTGTTAATATGTGTTCTGGCCTAGAACGTGGTCTGATTTGATGAGTGCTCCATGAGAGTTTGAGAATAATGTGTATCCTACACATTAGATGGATTATTTCAGAAATGTCAGTTAGATCAAGTTGATCGTTAGTGGCGTTCAGGCCATCTGTGTTCTTACTGATACAGGTTGGGAACACTGATATAGGTATGAATCGAACACGCTCTGCTTCAGGTACATGTGCTTCACATGAAGCAATATAGTGTTATTCAAAATTCCACTTATATTAGTTAAAATTGTGTTTTTTGAGCTCTAGGACAGCCACTAAAATTTAAAAAAAAATAAACATATTGTGTCTGTACCCTAGTGACCCCCTAATAGAGGAGCTAAATTGAAATTGTATAAAATGCTTCATTAAAACCAGAGAAGACAGTAAAAGGCGGTGTCTGTGGTAAAGAGCAGAAACAAAGAGCAGTGGAATTAATAAACGGAGACAGATACAAACGTGATGTGTGTTAACCCGGCCGCGTGAACGATCCTGCTGAACACGAATGGTCTAAATACACCAATTAGAAGAGACTGCCATAAAGACAAAAGAACAAGATCCAATTATACGTTACCTATAAGTAACATTTAAAATACACAGATTTAGATAGGTTGAAAGTAAAATAATAAAGATATACTATGCCAACACTAATCAAAGGAAAATGAGAATAACTAATTTAATTACAATAGCAGCAAGATACATATTCTTCTTAAACTCTCATGGAACATTCACAAAATTAGATCACATGTTGGGCCATAAACCATACATTAACAAATGTAAGAAACAAAAATACAAAGAATCTTTCAGATCACAATGAAATAAAATTAGAAACCATCAATAGTAAGATAGCTGGAAAATCCCCACGCATCTGGAAACTAAACAGCACACATTGGAATGGCACATGAGTCAAAGAATTCTCAAGATAAATAAAAGTTAATATTCTGGACGAAATGAAAATTAAAATACAACTACTCATGAGATTTGTGGGATGCAGCAAAAGCAGCCTAGGTAGGCTATTGATAGAGGACATTTGCATATGTTATAAAGGAAGAAATACCTAAATTCAGTAACCTAAGTTTCCATCCCAGGAAACTGCAGAAATATTATAATTTATGCCTAAAGCAAACAGGATAACAGATATAATAAAAATCAGATGGGACATCAATAAAATTGAACACAGAAAAACAAGAGAGAAAATTATGGGATCACAACCTGGTTTTTCAAACCTTTTTCAAAAAGGCCAATACGACTGACAAATGTCTAGCCAGGCTGACCAAGTGAAAAAGAGAGAAAACGCAAATTACTAACATCAGAAATAAAAAAGGAGTCACCACTACTTCTCCCCTAAATATTAAAAGAATCACAAAAAAAATACTATGAAAACTATGTCCACAAATTATATAACCTTGATGAAATGGAACAATTGTTTGAAAGATACAAACTACCAAAACTCACAAAGAGGAATAATTTTAACAGGCCTATATATATGTTAGAATATATAAATGTAAGTAAATGAAACTTAATAAGTTCCGCAAACAGAAACCACCAAGCCCAGATGGCTTCACTGGTTAATTCCACTAAACATTTAAGGGAGGAATTATAGGAACTTTCCACAATCTCTTCCAGAAAACAGGAGCAGAGGGCTCACTTCCTAACTCATTCTCCATGGCTAGCATCACCCTAATACCAAAACCAGATAAAGACTTTATCAAAAAGGAAACCTACAGACTAATGCCTCTCATGAGCATAGATATAAAAATTCTCAACAAACTATTAGGAAATGGAATCCAACAATGTTTAAAAATATTACACACTACAACTGCTAGGCTGAATTATAGTCTCTCAAAAGATACTTGAAAGTCCTAAACCCTGGTCCCTGTGAAGGTGAACTTATTTGAAAACAGAGTAATTTCAGATATAGTCAAGTTACAATGAGGTCATTAGGATGGGCCCTAATCCAAAATGTCTGGTGTCCTTCTATAAAGAGGAAAAGAGACTCAGAAATGGAGGCACACAGGGAAGATGGTCGTATGAAGACGGAGGCAGAGTCTCAAGTGATGTTTGTACAAGATCAGGAACAGCAGGGATGGCCAGCTACACTCGAGGCCAGGAGAGACGCCTGGAACAGGTTCTTCCTGAGAGCCTCCAGAGAGAACACGGCCTGGCTGACAACCAGACTTTAGACTTTTATCCTCCAGAACTGTGAGAGAATAAAATATTGTTGTTTAAGCCTCCTGGTTGTGGCACTTCGTTAAGGCCGCCCCAGGAAGTGAATACACAATAACAACTAAGTATGATATATTCTAGGCATGCAAGGATGGTTCAACATTAAAAATCAATTCATATAATGTGCCACGTCAATAAGACAAAAACGGAAAATGTATGATCATATTCAATAATGCAGAAAAAGCATTTAACAAATTCCAACACTCATTCATGATAAAAAGTCTCAGCAAAGTAGAACTAGGTGGGGAGAGGTACTGCCTGTCAACAAAAGGAGTCAAACTCTGCGAAATATTTGAAGAGATTTATTCTGAGCCAAATGTGAGGACCATGACCCATGACACAGCCCCAGTTCCTGAGAACATGTGCTCAGGGTGGTCAGGCTAGTTAGGTTTTATACATTTTAGGAAGACATGAGACATTAATCAATACATGTGAGGTACACATTGGTTTGGTCTGAGAGGTGGGACAGCTCAATGCACAGCATTCCAGGTCATAGGTGGATTAAAAGATTGTCTGATTGACAATTTGTTGAAAGAGTTAAGCTATTATCTAAAGGCCTGGAATCAATAGAAAGGAATGTCTGGGTTAAGTTAAGAAGTTGTGGAGACCGAGGTTTTTATTATGCAGATAAAGCCTCCAGGTAGCAGGCTTCTGAGCTCTTATCAGACCTGAAAATGTTCCAGACTGTTACTTAATTCTCTCCTGGATCAGGAAAAAGACCTGGAAAAGAAAGGGGATTCTTTACAGAATGTAGACTTTCCCCACAAAAGAGTTTTGCAGGGCCATCTCAAAACATGTCAAAGAATTATATTTTGGGGTAAAATACTTCTATTTATTTTAGGACCTGCTATCTGTTATGTGATGCTATACTAAAGTCAGATTGGAATTTGGTATCTTATTGCTACAAAAAGTCCATTTTGTCTGTCTTAAGGTCTCTATTTTAATGTTCATGCTTGTCAGCTGTGCCTGAATTCCAAAGGGAGGCAGGTATAATGAGGCCTGTCTGACCCCCTCTTCTTGGCCTGAACTAGTTTTTCAGTTTAACTTTGGAATGTCCTTGGTTGAGAGGGAGTCCATCAATCAGCTGTGGCGCTCAGGAATTTAATTTTGGTTTGCATTCCTCAATTTGATAATGGACATCTTCAGAAACCTACAGCTCACATATGTAATATCAAGAAACTCGAAGTTTTCCTGCTAAGATAAGGGAGAAACGAAGGATGTTGCCTTTCACCACCCTATTCAGCATCACACTGGAATTCCTAGAAGGCACAATAAGCCAAGACAGGGCCAGACCACCAGCAAGATGGCTGACCAGAGCCCTCAGCACGCGTCGCCTCTGTAAGATCTTTTAGGCTGACAGACTGCACCATGGACAGCATGATAACCTCTGTGACCCACACATACACCTCCAGGTGAGTTCCTGGAACTAGAAAGTCTGAAGTAACTAGAAAACCATAAAAGGGAAGAATGACCAACCTGTGCGGTGCCTAATTAACTTTGAGACATTCTTCTATTGTTCCTTATTCCTGCCTCAACTGATAAGGCAACTGGACTTTGTAATCAACCTTGCTCAACTGATAGGTCAACCTCGTGAATCCAGAACCTACAACCCCCTCCCAGCTTGCAAAATCCGCCCTGAACTGTAACTTCTGTAACTTTACACTGCCCACCCCAAACCTATAAAACCACCTCCTATCCTGCAGCCCTCTGCTGACTCTTCAAATTCAGCCTTCCTGCGCCCAAGTGAATAAACAGCCATGTTGCTCACACAAAGCCTGTTTAGGGGGTTCCTTTCATTCAGAGCACATTTTAACACCCTCCACAAAGGCAGCCAAAACAACCAATAAGCAACTACATTTTAACAAAAATAACTTAAAAAGACCGCCAAGTGCATGGAAGGAGTAACAGAACCCTGGTGAGCACAGAAACTCAGGGTGGCCACGTAGAGGGTGGAAGGAAACACCAGGCCTCCACCAGCCCGTCCCCCAACCAGCATCCACTGGGACCCAGGAGGATGGCTCCCTGCAGCGGGAGGAACATAAGGGTCCCAGAAGCCCCCATCAACATCTCGCACACCTTCAGTTCTGGGGTCCCCGTAGTCTTCACAGGGACTAAGCATGGCAGAGGGAGCTGCTTGGAGTCCACGCTGCTGTGCTCCCCACAGAAGAAGCTGACACTGTGCCCTGACCCTGTAAGCCAAAAGTAAACTCCTAAGCCTGCCAAGTGACTGATGGACTCCCCTTTCAGCCAAAGACATCCCCAGGCCATGATGGGAAGGGCGTGCTGGACAGGCCTCATCACCCCTGCCTCCCTCTGGAATTCAGGCACAGCTGACCAGCATTAACATTAAAACAGAGATCTTAAGACTGAAGGAGGGGACTCTTTGTAGCAATAATACACCAAATTCCAGCTGACTGTGGTATAGCGTCATGTGACAAATATCAGGCCCAGAAAGAAATCAGCACGTGTTACCAAAACATGTATTTATTTGATGTGTTTTTAAGTGGGCCTGCAAAGGTGTCTCTTGTGGGGGAAATTTACATTCTGTAGAGAATCTCTTTGTCTTAGTAAGTCTTTTCAGGACAGTCTAGCACCTTTCCAGGACTGAAAAGAAGGCACTTACCATCTGCTGTCTCTGAAGCCCGAGACCTGGACTCTTCACCTGCACAGCGAGAACCTTGGCTTCCACAAGCCCCACTTCTGTTACCCTCAGGCATTTCTTTCTGTTGATTTCAACTCTTTCGGCAAAATTTAACTCTTTCAATCAATTGCCAATCAGCAGGTCTTTGAATATACCTATGATCTGGAAGCCCTCTCACCCCACCCCTCTAGATGTCCTGCCTTTCCAGACCAAACCAGTGTATACCTTGCATGTATTGACTGATGTCTGCCTGTATCTTCTGCCCCCCAAAAATTTACAAAATCGAGCTGTGACCCAACCACCCGGGCACATGTTCTCAGGACCTCCAGAGGCCGGGTCACAGACCCTGATCCTTGACCTTGGCAAAAAACCTTCCAAACTGATTGAGACTTGTCTCAGATACTTTTGGTTTACACTCTGTGGCCCCCACAGCTACTGTGTTACCTATTAACCAAAGTCAGTGACTGGCACAGGACTCTCAATCAATCAAGGTTTATTAAGCCAGAGCTTGGGGGTGTGTCGGGGGGAAAAACACAAGTCACAGACGTGTTTGTGTGTGATGTTATCCAAACAGGTTTTCAGGAGGTAGGTTTAGAATTTACACATTCTTACAGGGTGAAGGCAGGTAGGGTGGCGGGTGGGCAGAAGAATGGTTGATCTCGTCTTTGTTCTATATCCAGGAAGACGGGCATCCTCAGTGCGGAACCTGGCAGCCTCCAGTTTTAGGAGCTGGACATAGAGTGCAGGCCTAAAGTTACAACTGACACGTCCTTTTTTAAGCAGATAGGCACCCTTGAAAGGTTGTGAGGCTTCAGGATGTTTGGTGTCTTTTACCTTTCTGCGGAGGTCTGGCGAATGAGTGATGATTTGGCATAAGATCATAAAGTGCTGACTACGTATTTGGGTGAAAAGATGGCCGTGTTCTGTGTCTATCTCAGTGTTTAACCTTCCCTCTGGCATCACACGTCTGGAGGTCCTGACATGTTTTGTTTCCATCACATACTCTGTGTTGGGATGAGGATGACTCCTGGAGTGTGTCTTGCTCCCGAGGTGATAGCCATGGCACCCCTTCACACCTGAGGTTCAGCTGCCACCAAGCCACCCTTCCTGGTGGCCCAACGTCCCAAGCTGAGCTGTGAGCAGCTGTTACACCCTTTCCCTTGGGGCCAAGCAATGATGGAGTGGGTCCACCTCTCTCTCTTCCCCCTCCCCAACAGACCCAGTCCTGAACTGAAACTGCACATTCCCCCCTGAAGAAACTGCTTAGGAAAAACGGCTTTGCCTACATCTCTCGGCTGTGGCTGGGCCCTGCCCTGAGGGGCCCCTTGGTTGAAGCCACACGCCCCCTCCACTGAAGCCACACGCTCCCTCCACTGAAGCCACACGCTCCCTCCACTGAAGCCACACACTCCCTCCACTGATGCTTTGACAGTGGCTCCATGTACCTTTCGTGGTCATGCCCGCACCCTGTCCCATGGGACTGGAATAGCAGCTGCACACTGCTTCCCAAGGATAGGACGCAGGGCTTTGTGGGAGACATTCCACACCCCTCCCAGTCAGTGCTGAGCCCTGCCCCTCAACACCAGGCACCCCAGGGAAACAGTGCCCTGGCTACCCAGAGCAGTCACACCTCCCTGGTTCCTACGTTGAAGCAGTGTCCTGACTCCCAGGAAGTGGTGGTGCTGTCACCCAGGGTGGCCAAGCATCCTAGTACCCAGCTGCAGTAGTGACCTGCTTCCTAGGGAATGGTGTCTGGGCTGCAGAGAGTCCTTCAGAACTCAGTTAAAGTGACACATTGCTCCCTGGGGAATCAGTGCCCTGGCCAAGCTGAACAGCTGCACATCCCCGAGCGAGCTGATGTACTCCACATCCCAGGGAAACAGCAGTGACTCAGCGGACACACGCACTCCACGGGCCAAACAACTCCAGTACCCTGATCCCAAAATTCATATGGAACCACAAAAGATGCCAAACAGCCAAAGCCCTCCTGAGCAGAAGGGGCACGGTTGGAGGCCTCACACTATCTGACTTCAAATATACTACAAAGCAGCAGTAACCAAATAGCATGATACTGGCATAAAAACACATAAACCAGTGGAACAAAATACAGAACGCAGAAGTAAATTCACGTATTTAAAGCCAACTGGTTTGATACTAAGGCGCCAAGAACACTCACTGGGGAAGAAACAGTCTCTTCAACAAATAACGCTGGGAAAACTGGACATCTCTATACAGAAAATCAAAACTAGACCACTCTTACCATACGCAACAATCAAGTCAAAATGAATTAAACTCTTAAATGCAAGACTTGAAACAATGAAATAACTAGAAGAAAACAGGGAAATGTTTCAGGACATTGAGCAAGGATTTTGTGGAGACCTCAAAAGCACAGGCAACAAACACAAAAACAGACAAATGGGATTGTATCAAACTGAAAAACTGCACAGCAAAGGAAACAGCCATAGAGTGGGAAGAGAAACTACTGAATGGAAGGAAGACCTCCAAACCATTCGTCCAGGGGATTAATATCCAGAAGATACAAGGAACTCAAACAACACAGCAGCAAAAAAACAAAAACCATCCAATTTAAAAATGGACAAATAAACAGAATAGATATTGCTCAAAAGAGGACATAAAAACAGCCAGCAGGTATATGAAAAAATGCTCATCACCCCCATCATCAGAGAACTGCAAATCAAAACCACAGTAAGGTATCACCCCAGTTAGAATGGCCATTATCAGAAAGAAATAACAAAGGCTGGCATGGATGCAGAGAAAAGGGAACCCTTAGACACGGTGCGAATGTAAATCAGCACCATGGACTTTCCTCTAGAAGTACCGTGTGATCCAGGAATCCCACTGCCGCATGCATACCTAGTGAAAGAAAATCAGTAAGTCACAGAGGTATCTGCACTCCCAGGTTTATTGCAGCACTATTTACAATTGGCAAAATATTGAATCAACCTACACGCTCAACAACAGATAAATGGCCAAGGAAACTGTGGTGTACACATCCAATGGAATATTATTTAACTATTAAATGAGGTTCTTTTATTCATGGCAGCATGGATGGGTGTGGAGGACATTATGTTAAGTGAGATAAGCCAGGCACAGAAAGACAAATACCACACGTTCTCACGCATCTGTGGAACCTCGCTGGGCAAGAGGAAATGGCCGGAGCTCGTTAGTGAAGGCAGAGCATGGCCAGACGGGAGGAGTGAGTCCCAGTGTTCTACCCTCTGCAAGGCGACGGTAACTAACAGCAATTTATTCTCTATTTTCAAGCAGCTTAGAAGAGGGGATTTTGAATGATCCCAAGACAAAGAAATGGTGAACGTTAGAGGTGACGGGCACGCGGATCACCCTGGTTTGATCATTGCACGTCGTATACAGGTGGGGAACTGTCGCTCTGTACCCATCAACATGTGCAAGTATCGTGTGGCCACGAAAATAGTGATACAAGGAAGAGAAAACAACAAGAAAAGGAAATAAAAGGGGTACAGACCAAGAAGAAAACAAGATTGCCTGTGTTCACAAATTGTCTCCCATCCAAGTACTAACCAGGCCCGACCCTGCTTAGCTTCTGAGATCAGACGAGATCGGGCGCGTTCAGGGTGGTATGGCCGTAGACTGTGTTCACAAATTGTGATCGCCTGTGTAAAAATCCCAAGACTGGTCAAGAACAGAACAGAAAGCCCTAGAACTTACAAGTGATAAGGGCACACACTGCAAAGTTTACAGGAAGGTCAACTGATTTTCTAAATATCTGCAGTAATTACATTTTGATTCCAGACACAGCAGCTTTGAGAGTGGCCAGCCACGGGGGTCCCACCGCCCCCACGGGGCTCCTGGGCCAGGCTGTGCTCCCTCGGGAAGCTCCAGGCACTCTGAGGCCTTCCACCAGCCCTTCGGTGGATACGTTGGAGCCATCGTTTGAGGCTTGCTTTGCTTCTCTGGTGAGTCAGGATTCTGTCAATAGCACTGATCAGGAAGAAATTCCAACGGGTGCTGATGAGTGTGTCCAGAAGATTCTGGCTGTGGTAATACAGAAGACTGCAATTATCTGTTAAAAAAAAAACAAACCAAAGCTGGCTGTTAAAGAGGTCACGACATCGGCTCACTTCCTGACGTGAATACTTGAATAACATGCAAGAGGTCTTGGAATTAAAGAGGAATTACAGCGGAGCAACGCGCGGGTCAGGGGCACTTGACAAAGCTGAGGCACCGGCCGCATGAGCCGCAGGACATCAGTGTCCAGCAGCAAAGGCCAGCCAACACCCCTCCGGGCTCCTCGGCCACCCTCAGCAGGCATCTGCCAATACCATGGAGCCCTAACTAGGGAAAAGGAGTCGGGGGAAGCACCAAGAGAAGGCAGACGAGCCGTGAAGCTGCTGCCTTCGTGGCGCAGAACACACAGCCTTCCTGCACGGATAGCTCGTCTCGCTGTGCTCAGCTCGTCACCAGACCCGCGGCTCATAGAAACACGCACGTCAGCTCACTGCACAAAGCCCTCTCCAGCTCAGTGCACAGGCACCACCCCGTAAAACCCCCAGCAAGCCTTTGTCTGTCTCCTTGTAGCCAGCCCCTCTCTCGCCGATCTGCCCGCTGCTTTCTTGCAGCATATTTTCATACTTTCTCTAATCAAGCTGCCTTTCTTGACCTACAACTGGATTGATAAATTCCTTTACCATCAGCGCCACTGGCCCCAGATGGTCACTGCCCATGGCAAATATCCCTGCACCTTTGGAGCTGACCTGAGTGAAAGCAGAGGCTGCCGGCCTGAGAACGGGCTGGTGTGTGAGGCGGCCCCATGCTGGCTCCTTTTGTCTTCCTGAGTCTCGAAGGCCCCACCCCACACGTGCCGACATCCACTCCAGCTCCTGGTCTGACCTGGATGCCGCCTGGTCCCGGAAGCCTCTCCACACCCTTTCTGCTGTGTCCCGGGCACAGGGCTTCTGTCTTCTGCTGCCCTTGCCGGCTCTCCCTTGTGGGTTGGCGCTGTGTGTCCGTCCCGGAACCCGTCACTAATTGCACGCCCAAGACAGGTAGACAGCATTCCTGTTACATCTACAGGGACCATATCTTCTTCATCACTGATACACATTGCTTATTGCTGTGTGTGTGTGCACGTGGGCACGTGTGGTGTCTGGCACATGGACCTGTGATTACCAGCCTGAGGCCAACACATCTCCTCAGTGAGAATGTACAGGTTAAACCAAGCTCTTGAAAGCTTGTACTAGATGACCTCAAGGTTGTTAACCTGGTCATCACGTGGTGATTAGAAACCCTGGCAGCTTTAGATTTTTTTTTATTAAAAACCTAAATAAACAGATTAAGTTTTAAGCATTCTTTCAAATGGGTTCTCAGTGAAAAGATTATTGGGAATTGTTCTCCTTGGTGCTTAGTGAAAATATTTTGAAATAATGTATGTACCAGTTGTTACCATTCTTTATTAAATTCAAAGGATTTATGTCAAATAGAAATTTTTCCAAAAAATTCAAATTTCAAATACAAATTACCATTTGTAATGGCACCAAAAAGTGAAAATATTTAGGTATTAGTCAAACAAAATATGTATGGGATCTGTTGTAGAAAACTTCAGTATTCTGATTTGAAAGCTGAAGCTCTAATGAGTGGAGAACCTGTCAGTCCGTGCTTGTGGACTGGAAGACTCTATTGTCAGCATGTGAACTCTTCCCAACTTGATCTATAGATTTAATGCAAGTCCAATCAAAAGTCCAGAAAACTATTTTGAAGATCTGAACAAACAGATTTTAAGTTTATATAGAAAGTCAAAAAACTCCAAATATCCAAGGAAACATTGAAGAAGAACAAAGTAGAATCTAACACTACCTGACTTCAGTTATTGTAAAGACACAATAATCAGAAGAGCGTGGTCCTGGTGGGAGAACACACACGCAGATCAGTGAACCGGGACAGCGGGCAGAGAAATAGACCTTCCCAGGCATCGTCAGCTGATCTTCCACAAAGGAAGGCGGCTCACAAGACAATAGACCGTCTTTCCAACAAATGGTGCTGGCACAATTAAAAGTCCATAGGCAAGAGAGGAAAGAAAGAAGGAAGGAAGGAAGGAAGGAAGGAAGGAAGGAAGGAAGGAAGGAGGGAGGGAGGGAGGGAGGGAGAAGGGGAGGGAGAAGGAAGGAAAGAAAGAAAGAGAAAGAGAGAAAGAAAGAAAAAGAAAGGAAGGAAGGAGAGAGAAGGAGGGAAGGAAGGAAGGAAAATGAATGTAGTCACTGACCTTACACCCTTCACAAATCATGTCTAAACGGAACATAGATGGAAATGTAAAATACCAAGCTATACAACTCCTAGAAGAAAACAGAAAAGATCGTTGAAAATCTAGGTGACTGCATTTGGGGACAAATTCTGTTATCTAAGACCAGAAATACATACAGTCCATGAAAGAAAATAGTCATAACTGGACTTTATTCACATTAAAACCACCTGCTCCACAAACGACACCTAAAAGAATGTAAAAACAAGACGTAGACTGGGAGAAAATCTTTGCAAAACACGTGTGACAAGAACCGGCATCCACGCGCTACAAGGGCCGGTGCAGCGGCTCGCACCCGGAATCCCAGCACGTCGGGAGATTGCGGCGGCAGGGCCACTTGAGCCCAGGAGTTCCAGACCAGCCTGAGCAACATGGTGAGATCCTGTCTCTGCAAAAATAAAAATCAGCTGGCGTGATGGCTGCGCCTGTGGTCCCAGGTCCTCGGGAGGCTGAGAAGGGAGGATCGCTTAAGCTCAGAGGCTGAGGCTGCAGTGATTCATAAGGGCACCACCACACTCCAGCCTGGGTGACAGAGTCACACCCTGTCTCAAAAACAAACAAAACAAGCAAAATATACGAAGAGCACTCACAACTCAGTAATGAACTCTTAAAACTTAGAAAACAGCCCAATTAAAAAATGGGTAAAAAGTCTGAACTCACACCTCACCAAAATGGATACACAGATGGCGAAATACAGGAAGATGCTTCTCACCGCGTGTGATGAGAGAGCTGCAGACCGAAGCCACGGTGAGAAGCCTCTGCACACCCACGGGCACGTGGGCATCCTCGTGGCTGACCCCATGGAGGCCTGGGAGCCGCAGGAGCCCGTGCCTGTGTCTGGCGGGAGCGCCGTGTGGCAGAGCCGTGTGTGGGGCAGCTCGGTATTTCTCACAGAAGTCACCACAGCCCCACCCGGGCCACAGTGTCACAGTCCTAGGCACGGACGCGGCTCAAGGGAAAACTCCCCAGAAACAGGGTCTGGCTGGTGAGGATCTTAAAGAGGAAGAGTCGGGTGGCTGGGGGGGGGAGGAGCTTGGGTTGGGGCACCAGAGAGTCCCTGGAGGGTGTGGGGGGATGGTGAGAGGGCTGAGGTTGGGGCACAGTGGGAGGGAGTGGGGAGAGGTGAAGGGTCAGGGTGGGAGGGCTGGGAGAGGGGGTCAGGGAGGCAGCGTCAAGGGCGTGTGGAGGGAGGTGGGGTGGGGTCTGGGTCTGGCCTGACCTCACAGAAGACCCCCACTGGCCACGCCCTCCATGGCCGGACGACTCTGCTCTCTGGCTGGACAGGACCTGCTGGAGCAGGAGGGGCGGGGCACTTGGCCACAGTGGCAGAGACTGCGGCGTGGGCACCCAGGCAGCCACAGGTCAGCCCCTCCTGCCCACCCACTGCCCTGGGCAGACTGCCGGGGGTCTGGGGCCAGAGCATGGAAGGAACGGAGCAGAGGGTGCCCTGAGGACCAGGGGCAGGGAGGAAACAGCCCCTCCTGGAAGCTCAGCCCCAGCCGCCTGCTGAGGAGCCCACAGCAAGACCCTCTGCATATCAGAGCCTTACTTTTGCCTCAAGGCCGTCAGGCGAGACCCTTCCCAGGGAGCTGAGGATGGGGTGGGCAGAGAAAGCTGAGGGCTTCAGCAGAGGGCAGGCCCCTTCCCTGGCCCCTGAGCCCTGCCCCTCTCGCGCTGTGGCCAGGTCAGGGTTAACGCCCGCCCCCTCCCCCAGGCAGGCTCCCCTCCTCCCTCAGCTGCTGCCCCCTGCATCCCCCCCAGCAGGGGCAGAGCAGGGTCCTCATCCTGCAGCCCCCTTCCCCAGGTGGGGAGCCCCAGGAGAAGCAGGGCCTCCCTGCAGGGCCTCTCTCAGGGCCACCAGTGTCTCATGGGGCCCCAGCCCAAGAAAGCAAGGCCACAAGCCAATAATTGCCCAGGTGGGCAGGCGCCTGACGCTCTGCCTGCTTTCCCACCCCAAAGCCCGTGCTGCCGATCTGCTGAGCTGGAGGGGCCTGTGGGCGCCCGTCTGCAGCGTGGGGTGTCTTCCCACTTTTTCAAGTTTATTGCTCTGTCTTTTAGAAATGCATTTAGGGTTTTATTATTAAGTTTATGTCCAAGAAATTTACCTTTTTTTTTTTTTTTTTTGAGACGGAGTTTCACTCTTGTTATGCAGGCTGGAGTGCAATGGCGTGATCTCGGCTCACCGCAACCTCCGCCTCCTGGGTTCAGGCAATTCTCCTGCCTCAGCCTCCTGAGTAGCTGGGATTACAGGCACGCGCCACCATGCCCAGCTAATTTTTTGTAGTTTTAGTAGAGACGGGGTTTCACCATGTTGACCAGGATGGTCTCGATCTCTTGACCTCGTGATCCACCTGCCTCGGCCTCCCACAGCGCTGGGATTACAGGCGTGAGCCACCGCGCCTGGCCCCGTTTTGTTGTTACTGTGATTTTTCTGTGTGCTGCAGGCAGATGGAGCCTTCTGTGTCTGACTGTTACTTGTGTATGGGGTATCATTTATACATTGCTGTTACATTCTGTCACGTGCTGAGCTGCTTAGTGTCCGCCTTTCCTCCAGCATCACCATGTCAAATAGGCTGCTTTCTTCTTTCTGGTTTTACGCCCCTGCTTTCTCCTGTCTAATGGCGTTAGCTGACAGCGCCAGTGCCTCCTGCTGTAGATACGGACATCGTGGGGCTCTTGCTTTCTTCCTGATTTATCAGGAGCAACTACGGCCTTTTCCCATAAAGTGAGATGCTGGGTGGCATGCGCCTCTGTGTGTGTGCGTGTATTTGTGTGTGTGTGTGTGGAAAAAGGATCCATTGATTCCAATTTGTTAACTTATTTTGAACAAGGAATGGATGTTGTAGTTTTTCTTTTTTTTCGAGACGGAGTCCCGTTCTGTCGCCAGGCTGGAGTGCCGTGGCGCGATCTCAGCTCACGGCAGCCTCCGACGGGAGGAACTGCTGAACAGCAATTCTCCTGCCTCAGGCTCCCGAGCAGCTGGGACTACAGGTGCACGCACCCCCAGCTAAATTTATTGTATTTTTAGTAGAGACAGGGTTTCACCATGTTTGCCAGAATGATCTTGATCTCTTGACCTCATGATCATCCTGCCTCGGCCTCCCAAAGTGCAGGATTACGGGCGTGAGCCACCGCGCCCAGCCTGTAGTTTCTTTTTAAGTGTCAGTGGAAATGGCCACGTGATTTTATTCCTAGAACTGCTGACAGGTGAATTATTAGAAGAATGTGCTGCTGCCAAACCACTCCTGCATTCTTGATATTCCACTTCCACTGGGCCATTACTATTTTACATGTTTTTGAATTATACTTGCTAATACTTTAATTCTTATTTTGTATTAGTATTCACTGAAGAAATTAGCCAATAATTTTATATTCTATTTTGTTTAATTTTTTAAAGAAACAGGATTTGATTGTTTGTTTTTAATTTATTAATTTTTGTTTCTGTCTTTTTAAAACTCTGCTTCCACTAATTTTATAATGCTATCCTCTTCTACCTTTTTGAAGTGGATATTTGATTTATTTTATTTTATTATATTGATGCAAATATGCACAGCTTTTCATTTTCCTCTGAGAACTGCACAGACCCTTTGGTCAGGCTGGCTCTGCTTCGCCAGGAATCTTGTGGAGTTTGTGGTGCAGGATGGAGCCTGCTGAGGTGCCGATGTGCAGATGTCCGTAGCTGTGATGTCTTCGCTGTAACTGGTCAGCCTCCACATAGCAAGGAGACTTCTTGTCTCATTAAACACGCCTGGACCTCAGTTTCACCTACTCATATATCAGGGTCACAGCCCCCACCTTTATTCCCATTTGCCAGTGCCGTTATTTTTCTCCTATGTAACGTGACATGTCTTCGATGAGTGAATAAAGCTGGGTTTTGCTTTGTGAGCCTCTGCCGATGTGTACATCTCAGTAGGTGACATGCAGAGATTCACCTTTCTTGCTGTGATTGGCACGTCTTCCCTCAACTCTGTGTATATTTTTTGTGTTGTGTGATATTTACCACGTTTGTGGCTACAGGGAGTTGGGAAGTCCACACAGAGGATGGGCCTAGGGGAGCGCAGAGGTGAGGGGTGAGCACCCAGGGTCATGGGGGTGCTCTGAGAGGAGGAAGTGACAACCTGTGTGTCACTGCTCCTGGCCAGTTCCCGAGAGGACACCATGTGCCACACCTGCCAGCACACACACAGCCCGCTAAAGCCCCCCCAACCCCCTCAAGATGAAGAGCAGCTCATGGGCGGGGCTGGGCACAGAACTGCAAGGTGGCCAGCTTCAGAGCAGTGTCCCGGAGGCTCCCCCCCACACCTCGGGGCTCCTCAGGAACCTACTGCCCCGCCGCACAGGGGCGCCCGACCAGCGTCACGGGGAACCTGGGGTCAGTCCCCTCCTGGCCACGGCACACTGACCTCACCATGGACAGAGGCAGGTGGGACCTCGAGTGGACCCCGGATGCCCAGCCCGCTCTGCAGGGGCAGCCCCGGGCTGGAAGCAGCCTCCTGGGAGCAGGACTCTGCATCTCTGCAGAGCTACCTTCCAGGCACAGCTTGGTCGGAGGGACCTGGGGCCGGGCTCTGGCCCACCTGCCAATGACTTCACCAGGCAGCGCCCACACACAGACACAGGGGTGGCAAACGGAAACCCAGGCGTCCTGGGGACATGTGATGTCACTGTAGGGCCAGGTCCTGAACCCTCACCCCCTGGGGTGGCAGCTCCGGCTCCCGGCAAGCCGGACGCCCTGGGGTCCTTGCAGGCAGGCGGCTGCAAGCCCCGGAGCCCCCTGTTCTTCCTGAAGGCCCACAAACGCGCCAGCAGCACCGTCCTGAACAGCCTGCTGCGCTCCGGGTAGAAGCACCGCCTCACCTTCGCTCTGCTTCCCACCAAGCCCCCATTGCTTCTACTCGCGCTGCTTCTCGGCCAGTGCCGTGGGGGGCTTCCCCAGAGGCCTGAGCCCTCACTTCCACATCATGAGCCAGCACGTGAGGTTCCAGCCCACGGAGGTGAGTCCTGGGCCCTGAGCCTGGGGTGCGGGAGGGAGGGTGGTGACCCACACTCCAGGTGGATGCCACCTGCACCCTGCACAGCTGCACGGGGACCCCAGGGGACCCCGCAGGTCTGGAAAAGCTTCCTCTCTTCCAAGAGTGAATTCCCTGCGCTTCTCTCCTGGAGAACCTGGCACCCTGAGCAGGGAGGGGAGGTGGCTGCGGGAGAGTGCTGGGGTGGCCGTTCCTGTCCTGGAGGTTCTGGGGAGTGGTCCGTGGGGGACCCCGAGTTCGGATAGAAGGGCGGGCTCGCCCCCTCCTCCAGGCGCCTCTGGATGGACTGGGCGAAGTCTGCCAGGCCAGGGCGATGGAAGCTCCGCCTGGGTGGGGCCCAAGGCGACTCCGGCCTTTGGAGCCCTGGAGAGTCCCCAGAGCCAGCCGCCCTCGTGGGCACACAGGCCCTTTCCCGCCCGGGTGCGGCGCGTCCTGCCTCCGACCTCTTCTACATCAGCGTCCTGGGGGACCCGCTCCGCGTCCCGGAGTCCGCCTTCTTCTGCTCCAAGACGGCCTCGCCCGAGCCCGAGCCCGGAGCCCGCGCGGCCTCCTGGTCCACACCTGCGCCTTCTACTGCGCCTCGCGGCCTCGGACCTGGGCTCGACCACAGCGCTCCGCCCGCGCGCTCCCGCCTGGCCCGGGGGGCGCAAACCGCGGCCGCGCTGGGACCTGGTGCTGACGGCCGAGCGCCTGGGCCAGTCCTTGGTGCTGCGGCGCCGCGCCGTCCCGGAGCCTGCACCACCTGGCGGCCTTCCCCGCCCACCCGCGCGCAGCCTTCGCCCGGGAGCCGCTGGAGCCGCGTGTGGAGCGCAGGGCGCGCCTGGAACCCGCTGGAACCGGAGCTCTGAGCGCACTTCAACCGCACGCTGTGGGCTCGGGAGCCGCTGGGGGCGCGGGGACGCGGGGGGCGCGGGGGGCGCGGGGGGCGCGCACCTGCTTCCCGAGTTGGCGAGGCCTTGCGGTGGGCACGGAGCTTGATCTGCAGCTGGCGCCCCTGCAGCACGGCCTGGCGCCCATCCTGGGCTACCAGCTGAGGCCTGACCTGGACCCGGCCACGGCCGCCCCCGCGGGGGCCTGGCCACCCCCAGTCAGGCGCCTGCACCTGCGCCAGTTCCCGGGGCGGGTGTGGGATCCAGGACGCGCTGGGGTACGGTGTTCAGACGCAGGCGGGGCCCTCAGAGCCTGGAGCAGAAGGGGCGCCCTCAGCCCCCATTACGGGGACTCCACAGGGCGGGTGGCAGTGGCCAGAAGCCGCCGCGGAAACCGCTCGGTCCCGCTCCCTTCTCTGCACATCCCTCACGGGGTCCGCGAAATCTGTCCTTAGCGACTTCCTTTTCTTTTCCTCTGCTTGAAAGCCACGCGGGCCGCCCGCGGCAGGTGCACGGTTCCAGGCCGCATTGGCCGTCACCGATGCGGAGAAGGCTCTTTCCGCTGAGGGACCGTCCCGCAGGCTGTGGCGACCTGGGAAGCGGCTCTGCTGGGCCACGTGGAGTCTCAGATTTTAGCACATGGAGAGCGGATGAGCAGCTGCTCCCGCAGACGTTCACGCTCCGGACAGAAGACTTCTGCACGAGCTTGAGGGTGGTCCTGCTTCCTCCGACGTCTCCTGCACTTGTGGCGCTCACAGGAGAGACCGAAGGTGAATTCACGGCCGTACACAACTTACAACATCTTTAACTGTGACTCCTGTCAGCATACCTTCAATGTAAGAAAAAGCGATTCCAGAACTTCTTCTGCATAACTATCAGGTTATTCCAACACTTTATATTAAGATTGCGCTCATTTCAGTCAAATGCAGTGGCCTTTGCTTCAAGGCCTGTGGATTTTGTTGAGAATTTTGAGATTTTCACAAAGGGACTCTGAGCTGGAGTGATTGTAAGAGCTTCCTGGTGACGTGCCTGGGATGCGGCTGAGTCTGCTCTTCCGTGCTCAGTTGCTGATCCGGTTTCTGCCGTAGCACCCCGACCTCCACCCCTGGAAGGACCTGTGTGGGGGCTACAGGCGCTCCGGCGGAAACAGACACAGCTCCCGCACGCAGGAGACGGGTACTACCAGGGGAAGCCCCCTCCTTCCTGGGCCCTCACCCCCTGCTGCTGCTTCTGCAGCTGCCCTGTGACACCCAGGCCCAGCCAAGCCCTACACAGACCCCCTTTGAGGGGAGCTGCTTGGTCCCCACCCCATCCGCTCCCCATGTGCTCAGCAGCACTTTGCCTGGCAGCATCCGGCAGCCCCACCGGGACCTCTGCATGCCACATAGGACTGGCTCTCAGGCCTGTCCCATGGATTTCCAGTCCCCACTCCATGGCAGGGAAGGAGGAGCCTGGGGCTCCAGACAGAGCTGGCTTCCCACCTGGGTGGGAGGGGGGCTTTATGGCGGGGAGGAGGGGGTGCGTGTGAATCGGCAGCCTGCGTGAGTGGGGAGGATTCTTTCTCTCCCTCCACCAGATGCTTGTCCAGGGAAATTGACCTCACCAGAATCCCCAGCATGAGACGGGAATAATGCAGGGTGGCCGCAGGGGAAGGGAAACTCCAGCAGCTTCTCTGCAGCAAAAGGAAACCCTTGAAGCATCTGCAGAAGTGAGGGGCTGACCGGCTGGAAACACCCAGGTGTGGGCAAAGCGGGCTCTGGGTGTGCCCTGGTGTCTCCTGTGACGTCATGATGCACTCATTAGTGTACTAATCACACCCCCACATGTGCTGGGCAGCTCCAGAACACCCAGATTTGGTGTAAAAGTGGGTGATGCCACGGTTCTGAGCCATCTCCACCTTTTCCAGGAGGCCTGTGAGTGTTCCTGCAGCCCAGGGCCCCTGGGCAGGACTCTAGAAGGCACTCCACTTCTCTCTCAGCGGGCGCTTTCGGCTTTGCAGGATCTCTGCTTTAACCATGTTCCAGCTGCCCTTGAATTCCTTCTCTCGATGGTGCCGGGACGCTGGCCTGGGTGGGGGTCTCGCTGGGGTCAGGGTGGAGGTCTCGCTGGGGTCAGGGTGGAGGTCTCGCTGGGGTCGGGGTGGAGGTCTCGCTGGGGTCGGGGTGG
>NW_016107758.1:1310486-1315001 GCF_001604975.1 Cebus imitator | reverse complement strand
GGGGTCGGGGTGGAGGTCTCGCTGGGGTCCGGGTGGAGGTCTCGCTGGGGTCGGGGTGGAGGTCCCGCTGGGGTCGGGGTGGAGGTCTCGCTGGGGTCCGGGTGGAGGTCTTGCTGGGGGTTGCAGTGTCCCCTAGCCCAGAGGCATCGAGGACACCTCCCTGCTTTGCCCTCTCGTCCTTCCCCCATGGCAGAGCAGCTGGGCCCAGGGGCTGCTGCCCACCAGGGGACGGAGTGCTGCCTGGGGCAGGAGCCCCGATCACCCTCACTCACTATCCTCTGGGTGGGGCAGCAGAACCCATAGCAGGGGGGTTCTGCTGGGATGTCTCCTTGAGCTGGAAGTTTCCAGGCTGGCTCTGTTCTTCGGGAAGGAAATGGCTGGAGGCACCATGCCTCCAGTTCTTCCACCAAAGTCCCCATGATCAACCTGACTTTGGGAGACGACAGGGCCATCGTCCTGAGGGTCACGGACTCAGGGGCCGTGGGACTGGGTGTCCTGGGCCTGGTTCACAAGCCTGCAGCCTCAGGTCCCAGCGCCATCCTCGGCGTCCCAGCGGGTCTCAGCCTCCCGGGCCGTGGGCTCCCTGCCGAGCGCGTCCAGGGCTGCGGCAGCATCTCTGCAGACCCCGGGCCGGTGGACCTCCCGGCTCTTCCGTCATCCTTTCCTCTCCTGTGTATTCTCTAACAAGAGGCGGGAAGGAGCCACAGGAGCGGGAGACTCAGACCAGCATCTCCATGTGTCCTCACACCCCTGCCTCCCTGTCCAGGAGCCTCTCAGCCCAGGGGACACACAGGGGTTAGGAATGCTTTATTGACAAATGGCTTCCGGGGAGGGGAGGCCAGGTTCCCTCTTAGCTCCAGGGGGTTCCAGGGTCCAGCCGGAAGCATGGCCCTGGCACGGGGCTCACACAGAGTGAGGCCGCTCAGCTGGAGGGCGGCCCCCGAACACCGCCGCGCCCAGGCTCCCGGCCACTGCGCGCCTTCGCAGGTGTCTGCATGTCCCCGGAGGCCAGGGCCGGCTTCACTCGGGGTGCTCGGTACTTGTGCTTCTGGCTGTAGAGCAGGTTCCTCTGGAAGAGGCGGGGAAGGCGGCCCTGGTGCAGCAGCACAGCCAGGACCATCCCTGAAAGAGAAGGCAGGTCCCAGGCAGGCCGTGGGGCTCCTGGGCCCAACGACAGACAGGACACCCCCTACCAGGCCTGCGCCAGGACAGGGGAACCAGGCAGCCTGGCAAGGGCCCTAAGACCCACGAAGGCTGGCCCCTGACTGGCCCTGGTCTTCCCGCCCTGGACATGCCCCTCCCTCTGGGTGTGCCAGCTGTGGGGACAGGGCAAGCCTGTGGGGTTCCTTGTACTTCCGGACCATGCTTTGGGACAGGTGACTGGGGTTCCCACCCCCGATTGTCCTGAGCCACCCCCAGAGCCTCTGTGGCCATTTTCCTCCGGGACCTGATGTGGCGTCCCAGGGTGGCTTTTTACAGGGCTGTGGCCTGGCATGGAGGTGGGGGATGGGAGTGGGCAAGAAAGACGTGGGTGCCCTGGGTGGGAGGTGGGGCCTGCTGAGGCCTCATGTCCACGTCCTTCCAGAACCCCAGGAGCAGAGACTCCTCCGACCCCGCCTGCCTGGGTCACTGGGAAGTCGGGAGTGGATCGTCTTTGAGTTTGACCTCAGTCCTCTAAGGATTTAACCCACGGTGTGTGGGCTCCACTAGGACTAGCCTGAGCGGACCCGCCTGTCACCACCTGCAGCCGCTGTGGCTCCTGACGGTGGCCTCTGTGCCCACAGCCTGCTGACACGGGCCGCTGCCCCTCACTCAGCCCTCCAAGGCCCAGGCTGCTCCTATCTCTGCTCCCAGGAGGGCAGGTCCAGGGAAGCCGGGTGACCTGCTCAGGGGTGCAGCCAGTAGGTGCCGGTGGCCACCCACACCCTGGGAGCCAGCCCCAGGCCCACGCCTGGCTACAGGGCTCCTGCCTGCAACCTCGGAGCTCCCCAGGGCTCAGGCTGACTTTGAACTTGCGGGTAGAGGAGGTTGATGGAGGGACACCAGCCTGTTTTTCAGCCTCCTGAAGCTGCTGTAAGATCACAGGAAAGGGACGCTCTCAGAGGTGTCAAGCACCCAGAAGGACAGACGGGAGGAGACGCAGGAGCGCAGTGGGGGGCTGACAAGCGTGTGGATGGATGTTGGGGCCGGGTCCCCACTCCGCAGGGCCAAAAGCTGGGAAACAATCCACTTGTTCCGGAGATGCCCTGTGCTTTCAGGGGCTGGCCCGGGTCCCTCAGGATGGGTAGCCCGGACTCACCTGGGAGGAGGGCCGGCAGTTCCACGTGGGAAGCTCCAGAGCCCCAAAGCCCCAAGATACAGAAACAGCCAGCGCCTCCCTCCCTGGCCCTGGCAGGAGACAGTTCCTCTCTAGAGGGGGCTTCTGGACTCCAGCATCAGGCTGCCCAAGCCTGGAGGCCGGCTCTGAAACGGGGACCCCAGCCTCTTCCTACTTGACTCCTAGAAGTGCCAGATGCCCTTTGGGCTTCTCCCTGGAGCAGTTCCAGAGCGAGAGGTCGCAGCGGAGGGAAGAGCATTTCCCCAGAGTCCTGTCCTTCACAGAAGCCAAGGTGCGCCCTCATCAGAAGTAGGGCCTGGTCCATAAAATTAGCTAAATTCAGGTGATGTCATACTGGAGTGGAGTGAACCCCAAATCCAATGACTGGTGTCCCTCTACGGAGAGAAGGGACAATGACAGAGGAGGCGGCCGTGGGGCGGCCAGCAGGCACGGCAGTGGTGTGTCTCCCAGCCCGAGGACGCCCAGGTACCAGAGGCCCCAGAGCCAGGAAGAGGCAGGAGCCCCTCCCCAGCAGCCTCCGAGGAGAGCTGACCCTGTCAGTGCCGGCCTCCCCCTGCAGCCTCCGGAGCTGGCTGAGCTGCATTTGTCATGTGAAGCCTCTTTGGTGGCGGCCTTTTGCCTTGTAGCCCATTAAGCCACCCCAGGCCATGGCGTGGGGCCTCAGAAACTCAGGAGGAAACTGATCTCCCACCGGGAACTCGGCCCCAGGCCTCAGCGACGCTCAAGTCCAGGTCAGAACCAGGATATGGCGCTTTGGACGCAGGGGTCTGAGCTGTACCCGCCAGCTCCCGTTTCTCAGGAGGCTACTGTGAGACGGGAACCACCAAAAAGAAGGAATGAACCAAAATAGGAAACGCTGAGGAGAGCAGGAAACAGAAATGTGGCCGGGTGGGTGGTGAGGGGCAGCCTGAATGGGAGATGGACGCCCAGGGGAAGCTCGGGCTGCAGATCCGCCGGGAGACGCTGCCAACGCAGAGCACCCAGAGCCTGGCGGGAGAGGGTCTGTGCAGGAACGGAGGAGCCTCCTGGGCCACCCCAGGATGCCAAGGGGCTGCCCTACCCCCACGCTCACAGCCCCGAAGTGCATCAGGGCACCCCATATTGTCTAAGTGGGGCTCCCTGTCACCTGAGGGTCACCAGATCGAGTCCCTCTCGGGGAGCCGAGCTCAGGTGTGTGGATAGTCCCCAGTGCGTGCAGCCCCCCTGCAGACACCGTCCCCCATCTGCCCACATCCCTTGCAAGGTTGGTCTGTCCCCAGCCTGCCCCCTGGCTCCAGCCCACTCTGCGCTGGGAAGGTGTCCAAGGTGAGATCTGCCGTCCCAGGCCCGACCCACACACCATGCCCACGGCAGAGCCCTCCCCAGGAGCACTGACCCAGCACCCTCCCCCGACCCTGGAGGACCCTACGTACCAGGACACGCTCTGGGCCCCAGCAGCCCGAGGGACACCACCCCGCCCCTCCCTTACCTGCCAGAGGGCCCAGGCAGTACACCTGCGTGTGCTCCAGTAACGTGTGGCCTGAGCAGCCGAAGGTCACGGAGGCGGCCAGGGCAGGGTTGAAGAAGGCAGACGTGAGGGGCCCGGCTGTGGGCAAAGAACAGGCAGCCCTGGTCCCCAGCCCTCCCTGCTGCCCCAACCCCGCCAGAGTCCACACTGAGAGCCCGTGCCTCAGCACCTGGCTTCCCCTGGTCCCTGCACCGATGGTCGCACGAGGCAGTGAGGTGGGTTCAGCCAAGGTCTGGGTCGGGGCAGCAGCTTGGGGGCCCCACGGGGCCATTGAACACCCTCCACACGTCTCATCCTGGCATGAACTACTGTCCCCCCAACCATGCTAGAATCCAGCACCCCACCTTGTGGGATGTGGCCTTCAGAGAGACAGGGGACTGAGAGAGACAGACACAGAGACTAAGAGAGAGACAGACGGAGAGAGAGAGAAAAAAAGAAACAGAGACCGGGAGACGGAGAGAGAGAGAGAGAGTCAGAGACGAGGAGATGGAGAGAGAGAGAGTCAGAGACCGGGAGACAGAGAGAGAGAGAGAGAGAGTCAGAGACCAGGAGACGGAGAGAGAGAGAGAGAGACAGAGAGAGGGAGAGAGAGAGAGAGAGAGAGAGAGAGACAGAGAGACGGAGAGCGAGAGAGAGAGCGGGAGAGGGGTCAGGCTGAGGTGCCCCGAGG
>NW_016107758.1:1275643-1310051 GCF_001604975.1 Cebus imitator | reverse complement strand
GATGTGGCCTTCAGAGAGACAGGGGACTGAGAGAGAGAGAGAGAGAGACTAAGAGAGGGAGAGACGGAGAGAGAGAGAGAGAGAGAAAGAGAGGGCGAGAGAGAGAGAGAGAGAGAGTCAGAGACGGGGAGACGGAGAGAGACAGAGAGAGAGAGTCAGAGACCGGGAGACAGAGAGAGAGAGAGAGTCAGAGACCAGGAGACGGAGAGAGAGAGAGAGAGTCAGAGACCGGGAGACGGAGAGAGAGAGAGAGAGTCAGAGACGGGGAGACGGAGAGAGAGAGAGTCAGAGACCAGGAGGTGGAGAGAGATCTTCCCCCGGAGGGCAGTGGCGGGGACAGGGAAGGCAGGGCTGTGTACTGTGAGATGCAGGAAAGTGGCTGCAGTTGGGCACTGTCTTGCAGCCCCAGGCCCAGGTGACCGCCAAAAATCACAGGACCCGCCAATGCCAGGACCTGCCTCTGGGTAGGGAAGAGCACGGAGCGGGCCCGGGGCTGGGGCAGGGGCCTCAGGGACATAAAGCCTGCAGCCGCCCAGGTGCACACCAGGATTTGGGCAGCTCGGTCCCTGAGGCCAGGCGCCTGGGCTCGAGGAGGCAGGAGCCTTGGTGCAGCTCTGCAACACCGCCCAGGATAGAGGCTCGGGCAACCTGCCACAGAGCTGTGGCCTTGCGGAGCTCCCTGCTCAGTTTCCCCATCTGTACAGGCTCTGGTGGCACCTCTCCGTGGCGTTTGTGGTCTAGGTTCTGCGGTGTCTGCCCAGGGCTGGGTCGTGGGCAGTGCCATGGTCACAAGTGCTGGTCCTGTCCCGATGAGGACCTTGGACCCCGGAAGGACCCAGCGGATTCTCCCCCTGCTGTCCCTGCGGCCCCAGCCCTGTGGACACCTGTCCTGGGAGCTTCCCAAGCAAAGGCTTTCCTGGGAGTGGAGGGAGGGGAAGGCAGGCATGGGGCTAGATCAGACGGAGGGCCTGAGAGGAGGAGCTGACACGGAGGCTGAGAGGACCCTGAGAGCCTGGTCCCACTGGGGGCCCAGATGCAGCAGGATCTCAGGATTGGGTGTCAGGAGGGGGCCACAGAGGCCAAGTGGGGCAGGTGGGACAGGACCTGTCACTCGGAAGAGGTGAGAGAGGGTGCAGGGACCCCCACGCCAGACCAGGGCTGGGCCTGGAAGCCTCTGCCTCAGCTGTCCCAACTACCCCGGGGGCAGAACTTCTGAGAAGTCCTGTAACAGCTGGGAGTGGGGGAGGCACAGCGGGCAGGGTGGCCCTGGCAGGCGACAGGCTCCTCCACAGCACCCGTGTCCAGCACAGGCCCTCGTCCACCCGCCAGGTCGCAGGAAATCGCTGTCCCTTCTTGTGGGCTTGTGGGCCACCTGGGCCAGCAGCCCCCGCTCCTGGGTGTGCATGGAGGCCACACAGGTGGAGGAGCCCTGAGGGCCCAGGGGAAGGGAAAGCACTGCTCACCTGCATAGGCCGTGATGGTGACCAGCAGAGCCACGGCGGGCACCCTGTGGGCCGGAGACCTGTGCCGCAGGTGCAGGAGGGTCAGATGGAAGCAGAAGGCGCAGGCAGCCTCCACGAGCGCCCCGTGGGGCACAGACGTGCGCAGGGTCGAGCTGCAGCTCTGGGCCATGAGGCTCTGCAGCAGGTGCAGGTCGCTGAGCTCCCAGGCCCAGCAGAGGCGCGTCAGGGTGCAGGCAGCCTGCACGCCTAGCCCCTGGGCTGCCAGCTTCAGCAGCGTGCCAGGCAGAGACACCTCGGCCATGAGGAACTCCTGCAGGGACACGGTGGGGTTGCCCGAGGCCCCGTCCAGGGTGGCCCCGTGCGCCAGGAAAAGCAGGAAGAGCAGGGTGAGCAGCAGGTCAGGCCCGAAGCCCCCAGCCCAGGGCCCAAGCACCACCAGTGTCCTCATCTCCAGGCAGCAGGCTCCGAGCTGGGCCGCTCCCACTGCCTCCCGGGCAAAGCCTTCATAGGCGCCCACGGGGAGCAGGGCCTTGGAGGCCCGCCTGGCCGCCTCGCAGAGGGCGAAGGTAGCAAAGAAGAAGGAGAGGGACACGTTAAGACCTGCCATCGGCCCAGGCCCCACGAGGAGCTGTGCCTGCAGGACACCTGAGGGGACCGGGCGGGGGCTGGCTGCTTCCCACGTCTGGGATGGAGGAGTGTGGGAGAGGGCACCTGCACCTGTGGGAACACAACACCTGCGGCCCCCGCTCCTGCCCCACTGGCTGCCACCAGGTGCACAGCCAGGATGGCCACAGGGGCCCCACCCCACAGCCTGGCATCCCCCTGGCATGTGACACACCTAGCCCCACTGGCCACACTGGGCCAGCCCTGCACCCTGGAGACAGCCCCAGCTCTGCAGAGCCTCGAGCTCAGCTCCCCAACTCCCACCTGGTCTCCTGGCTCCAGGACCCCAATACCTGCTCCCTGCACCTGGGCTGCGGCCCCTCTGTGCCAAGGTCCCCTCTCCAGGTCCCTGCCTGGACAAGGCCCCCACTTCCACCTCCTGCATGGATGCCGCGTTCCCAGCTCCGCTAAGGCCCCTCTACTGCCCCAGCATTGTGCCCACTGGGGTGAGGCCCCCACTGAACCTGCACCGTGTCTCTGCCTGGGAGGGGCCCTCCTGCCCCTGCACCTGCTCCATGACCTGCCTCGGGGAAACTCCCTCCTGAATGCACCTACTGGTGTCTTCTCTTGAGTAGAACCCCTAGCTCCCTGCACCTGGGCTGTGTCCCCTGCCTATGGGAAGGACCCCCATTCCTGGCTCCCTGCACCTCCGCTGTGCCCACCTCAGCAAGGACCCCCAAGCTTCTTGACTTG
This sequence comes from Cebus imitator, assembly GCF_001604975.1. Classification (NCBI taxonomy): domain Eukaryota; kingdom Metazoa; phylum Chordata; class Mammalia; order Primates; family Cebidae; genus Cebus; species Cebus imitator. Next base: position 1,307,232 of record NW_016107758.1, on the reverse strand, counting down.
GCCTGGGGTCGAGTCTGCGTGAGACCCTCCCGCACCTGCTGTGTCCCCATCTGGTCAGAGCCGGCAGCAGCCCCTGCCCCATGCTGCCCTCCACTGGCCCTCGGGGAACTTGGGGCCACCCCTCCCATCTCCCTGCCCTGAAAGTCCTTCCCACACCTGTAATCCCAGCACTTTGGGAGGCCGAGGCGGGTGGATGACGAGGCCGACATAGTGAAACCCATCTCTACTAAAAATGCAAAAATTGGTGGTGCATGCCTGTAGTCCCAGCTGCTTGGAAGGCTGAGGCAGGAGAATCGCTTGAACCCAGGAGGTAGATGTTGCAGTGAGCCAAGATCGCACCACTGCACTCCTGCCTGGGCAGCAGTGATATTTCATCTCAAAAAAAAAAAAAGCAAGTGCTTCCCAGAGATGAAAACCGACAGTGCCATCACTGTTCTCTTGAACTTCCTCAGAGGGTCAGCTGCCCACAGCTGCGTGGAGAAGGCCCTGCGCCTGGGGGTCCGCGGGAGGAGAGATCCGGGGCTGGGAGCTTCCAGAGCTCCGGACCCAGGGGGATGGGGCGTGAGCCCTGGGGGCCCCGAGACGGGCAGCCTGTCACCCGGCAGCATGTCTCTTGTCCACTGGGTCTGCACCCAGGCACTGGGACACCAGCCACGGCCAAACAGGGTACAGCACGTGGGACCTGCGGGGTGTCCCCCAGCAGCCCTCTCCTTCTCCCCCGGGACCCACTCCAGCCCCTGACAGCCTTCCTGCAGCCCGGCCCACAGCTCCCCTCTCTCTGAGACTTAGATTTCCTTTGATTTCTGCAAACCCAGGAGGGCCCCGCCTGGTGTCCTCCTTGCACAGCTGGGGAGACTGAGACCAGGAGGAACGGGGCCTGCCTGAGGGTGCAGCGGAGGCAGCAGCTTCAGCACAAGGGGCGACTCTGCTTCAGCTTTACCCTTTCCAGTTCTGGTGACCAGAGCTTCCTCCAGGTGGGGAAGGCATCTGGTCCCCTCCAAGGAGGAGGGGAGGCCCCAGGTCTGCGAGTCCCACAGGAAGGCTCCCGCCTGCCACCTCCCCTCCCACTGGCCACTCCTCGGGGGGACCGAGAACCCCAGGTTCCTGTGCAAGTGCCCTGCCCTCTCAGAGAAGCAGAGGAGCCCCCTGGAACCTGCATAGGGAAAAGCCAGGCTTTCCCTCTTGAGGTCAGACGGGTTCCTCAGATTCTGATCCAACACCACCGGAGACCTGAAATCCTCCTCCCAGTGACACCGGGCCCGCAGTGTCTCCCCCACAGAGCTCCCGCAGGGAGGGTCCGCGTGGCCCACCCTACCCCACACACAGCAATCCTGAGAAGGAACGTTTAACATAATTCCCAGCTCTTACTTCTTTATTCTAGAGAAGTAAAACACACTTGTGACCAGAAGATGCAACAGCATGAAACACGCACGTCTGAAGTGTGGGCGCGCGTGCGCTGTGCGCGTGTTGGCAGCGTGAGTGTCCCCAGTCCCTCCCCACCCTTCCTCAGCAGGAATGTCCACTCTTCTGGGTCCTGTGATCCCAGCTTCCCGCTCTCTCTGGAGCCGGCATGACTCTGTGCAGGTTGGAGCTGCCTGTTTTCAGGGAGGGTTCTGCCCCTGAGGGTTCGTGTCCCTTGAACGTTTCAGACTTTTGTTCCTTTTCATTGCTGACTTGAACCCGAGTCTTGAAGAGCCACCGTCTGGCCATTTTTCTGATGATGAACATTTGGGTGGATTTCCGTTCTTGACTGCTGTGAATGAAGTTGTGCTTAGCATTTCGGTCCACTGTTTTTACAGACACAGATCGTTCTGGCTTTTGGTAAATACCTAAACTGCCCCGGCTCAGCTATGTCCACTGAATAAATCACACATCTATAAATTTGGAAGGAAGACTTTATTTCCGGTAAAGGGGCAGGCCCTTCAGGGTGGCTGCCCTGGCTCGCTGGGCACCTCAGCCTCTGGCAGGGCCCCTCCATCTGGGGCTGTGCCCCTCCTCAGCACTGGGAGGGCAAAAGACAGGGGTGTTGGGGTGCACGGGTCATGCTTTTGGGAGTACAGCCTGGTTCCCAGCCCCTGGGACGCTGCCCGCCCTCCCTGAGCTGCTCTGCTGGCCCTGGGCGTGGGGCCGGGACTAGAGGCAGAAAGCCAGGGGTGCGCTCGGTGTGGGGAGGCGCAGGCCACACTCTGCCATCACTGCCTGCCCAGAACCCCTCAGCCCGGACCAAGGGCCAGCCTGGCCCACACCACACTCTGGAGGCCCCACACAGAGCTGCCCAGCCCAGCGCCCAGCCCACAGCTCTGGGAGTGGGCAGCCGTAGCCACCCTCAGACCCCAGAAGCGCTGCCCAGAGCCCTGCGTGGAGCCCCACAGCCCCTCCCACGGGCTCTAGGGAAGGACTGAGCTTCCTGGGTCCCTGGTGTCTGCCTGGGGCAGCACCCAGGTCCTGGAGGGTAGCAGGGTCCAGTGCTGGCCGGCCTGAGGCCAGTTATCATCAGACGGCGCTGTCAGGCCTCCCCCTGTGGTCCTGGGTCAGGGCCCAGCCTCCCCGCATGGCCAGGTCCTGTGCCAGCCCCCGGAGCCTGCCCTGCAGAGGACCCTGGCCAGCCCTGAGTCGGCCTCTGAGGGCCCCATGGGAGCCGCACCCGTCATCTGAACAGTGCCCCGTCCAGGACACCTGCGCTCAGCTGTGCAGGGACTCCCCCTGCGCTGGAGCCAGCTGCCCCACCTCCAGAGATCCCCTCAGAGAACCTGGGGGGACCCCAGGAGGGGCTGCGTCACCGCAGGGAGCAGGCAGCAGCTGCGTGGACTCCACCCAAGCCAGGAATGCCAGGGCAGAAGAGGTCTTTCTGGAAACCGCGGCCCTGGGAAGGAAGCTGACCCTTATCTTCTTTCCGTGGCAGGGCACAGAGTGAGCCACAGGGAGGGGCTGTTTGTGGAGGAGCAGTGGAATCGGGGAGGGTCCAACCTGCACCTCCTCTCCCCAGAATCGGTGCAAAAGCTCCCTGGGGCCTCCGCCCCAGCCACCTCCTTGGTGCCTGGCAGTCAGGGGGGCGCATCCCAGGGTGGGTAGGGACAGGCCTCCCTCCCAAATGAGGGTCACCCGGGGCCACCTCATGGCCTTCCGTGTCCTCCCCAGTCACTGGGGGTAGAGGAAAGTACCCTTGGAAGGCCTGGGGACCCCTCTTGGTCAGCCTTGCCCTGGCTCAGAGCTTTGGGCCAGGGCCCAACCTGATGCGAGACTGGCTGAGTGTCCAGCACTCAGCCACTGTGCTCCACACCTTGGTGGCTGCCCAGAGGCAGCCAGACGGGGAGGGGGCTGTGGGCCCCTCCAGTGTCACCCTGTGCCCTCAGCCTGGAAAGGAGGCCCTCAACTCAGGGCCAGGGGATGTCCTGGCAAAGAGGGAGCCCCTTGGTGTCACCTGGACCAGAGGCCTGTGGGGCCAGGGGCCTAGGTGCTGCGCCTGGGAGATACGTGCCTTGAGATGGCTCCGCAGGCCTTATCGTCACAGGGGTGACGACCATGTGAGTCCTCTGACCCTGTTCCTCCGCACTGCATGCCGGCTGGAGGATCACAGCGCTCCTACCTTTGAGAGGAGAGCCTCATTCCCACACAGGCTTCAGCCCGCAGCCTGGCCGGCGCAGGCCGGGAAGTGTAGCCTCCAGCAGGAACTGGAAGCAGGCACTTCCGAGAGGGAAGCAGGGCGGATGTAAGCTGAGCGGAGGGGCTATGAATATTCATGAACACACGTGCCCGCTACGTGCAGCCCACCATGCCTTTGGGGCGGAGACTTCCATTTCAGTGCATTCATAGCAGGCCCGCCTGTGTCCCAGCACGGTGGGAGGCCGAGGCCGGCGGATCACCTGAGGTCAGGAGTTCAAGACCAACGTGGCTAACACAGTGAAACCCCATCTCTACTGAATATACAAAAAATAACCGGAGGGGGAGGGGATGTTGGAAGGCGTCTGTAATCCCAGCTACTTGGGAGGCTGAGGCGGGAGAATCACTTGAACCCGGGAGGTGGAGGTTGTGGTGAGCTGAGATAGCGCCACTGCGCGACACGTGAAACTCCATCTCAAAGAAACAAGTCAGCCCTATGTGTCAAGAGGTGACACGGAGGACACACGGCCAAAATCAGTCCGCGGTTCATGGTCTCTTACTGGGGAGAGATGCCAGTTGGTTGCTGTACCGAAACCAGAAAAAGGGATGCGGGTCTGGCGAGCCTTTCAGAAGGGCTGGTTTCTGCCGACCTCTTAGGAAGAGCGGCCAGTGGCAGGTGTGGACGGAGGCGGCAGACCGGGCGTGTCCGATCAGTTTGCTGGGATTTGATTGGGATGCACTGAATCTATAGCACCAGCCAGGAAACGTGGACATCTTAACAACGCTGCATCTTCCAGTCCGTGAACGCAGACTGTCTCTCCGTTCTTTAGATGCGCTTTGATTCTTTCAGAAATTCTGTCGTTTTTGACATTCAGACCCTCTGCATATTTTGCTTGATTTATGCCTGTTTCTGTTTCTTTTTTATTGCTAGTATAATGGTATTTGTATTTAAAATGCCGGTTACTGACTGCGGTTTACAGGAACGCACCTGACTTTTGTGTATTGATTTGTATCCTGTGGCCTTGCTGGACCCACTTCCTGGTTCCAGGAGTTTTGTTTTTTGCTTTTGTCAATTCTTTGGCATTTTTTACGTGGAAAACTCTGTTGTCTACAAAGAAAGATACTTCTGCTTCTTCCTCCCCAACCTGTGTGCCTCGTGCTCCCCTTTCTGTTTGATTGCACTTGGAATTTCCAGCAGGATGTGGAAAGCAGTGCCGAGGCGGAACGCCGCCGCCGCCCTCGGTCTAAGCGACACCAAGTCTGATGTCACCTGTGAGGTTTTGTAGATGTTCTGCGTCAAGCAGGGGAAGTGCCCATCTGTTTCCCGTTTCTCCTGCCCACCTCCACCCCGGGGCCTGCGGTGTGGAGGAAGTTCGGGGCATGTTTCGAGATGATCGCTCTGCCCCTCCCCCTGACGGGAACGTGAGGGGATTTCTCTTCGCTCGTCTCTGTGAGAACTTGGTGGGGTTCAAGGTGGTAAAACCCGCAAGCACGTGAGCGTCCCCCCAGCCTGGGGCGCAGGACCCCCTCTCTCTCCAGCTGGTCCACACGTAGGCTCCAGTGATTTGCCAGGACAGCCGTCTAGGGCCTCCGGCCAGGGATGGCTCCAGCAGCGTCCGCTCCGGGCGCTGGGACTCTGTGCGTCTCTTCAGAGCGTGGAGTGGCCATATGCCCAAAGCTCTGATCGGTGAAAGAAAACACCGATTTTCAGGTCTGTCAGCTTTTCTTGTTGTAAGGATGAGCTTGGTGACTTGCAAACACTTTATGCACCAAAGACATTCACCTAATGTAGTTAACTTTTTTTTTCTGCAAGATTTTATTTTCCAAATTACATATTATGCCAGCCAGCCTGCTTTGTACTCAGAGGTTCAAAACTTTTGCTTGTATTGTGAAAAACGTCTGGACTATAGACACCTCTCACGGAACCGTGTCATACTTGGCATGTTGCAGCTGAAGCTGTGTGACCGTCCTAACGGCCTAACTAAACGCTCTCAGAATGGAGAGAAGTTCAAGAGGCAGGCATTTCCCGCCCTGGGATCCGAGTTCCCAGAATTGTCACAGTGTCAAAGCAGAAGTAGCTCCTTCCTCCTTCTAACGTCACCTTGTCCTTGAAGCCTATGCATGAGAGGAAGTTAGAAAGACCAACTCCAAGTATGAGCTAGCTCAGTGCTCAACCCTCAGACTAACTTCTGGATAGAGTGTTCCTGTTCTGGTCCTTAAAGAGAAATAAAGGCATTAAGCCAACTTGGCATATATGTACATATATAAACTTTCTCTTTCTACATATATATCAGCTATATATGTATAAAATACACTGACTTTATATATAAACCAACTTTATCTATCAGGAAATAGAACTTTGCTATTCTTTCATAATCAAATATTTCAATGACCTCTAAGACTGTTTCTACAGCCTGTGTGTGGTTAACTTTTTAAAAAATTAGGATCCACATGAGGCCTCTTACATTTCTTTTAACTATTTCCCTCATCCTCTCATCCTGAAACTTCTCTGTTGAAGAGCAGAGGTTGTTTTGAGTGACGTCTCCCGTGTCTGGGCTTCAGTGAGGTGCTGGCCGTGTCTGCGGCTCAGTCTGTCTTCCTGTGTTTCTTACAGCCAGATCCGGACGCGTGATCGCCTTCAGCGCCAGCTTTTTTGTAAGCCGCCCTGGGGTGGGCTTGCACCATTCCATCCAGAGGCAGGTTTCACGCTGCTGTGTCTTTGGTGAAGCCAGTGAGGCTGGCGCTCACCGCCTGGCTGCATTCAGTCATTGGTTCATGCGTCAGGGATCATACAGTCGTGGGGTTTTAGGGCCACCTTCTCTCTCCTTTATAGGAAAAACACTTTGTAAAGACGAACCTCTGCCCCTCGGCTACCTGGCCATGCTTAGGTACAGTTTCTATGGGAAGACGGGATAATGTTTGGTTCTTTTTCCTGATTTACTTGTTTCCAAGATGAGTCCCCTCCTCTGATATGTTTTCAGTGTCATTATAAACCCGTGGATGTAGTCATATTGCCTGTTGTATTCGTTTGCTTCATGCTGCTGAAAAGACATACATGAGACTGGCCAACTCACAAAAGGAAGAGGTTTCTTGTACTTACAGCTCCACATGGCTGGGGAGGCCTCACAATCATGGCTGAAGGCAAAGAGAAGCAAGTCACATCTTACGTGGGTGGCAGCAGGCAAAGAGAGAATCTGTGAGGGGCAACTCCCGTTTTTTAAAGCCATCAGATCTCCTGAGGCCAATTCACTATCACGAGAACAGCCAGGAAAGACCCACTCCCATGATTTAGTCGCCTCCCACAGGGCCCTCCCACAACACCCGGGAATCATGGGAGCTACACGATGAGATTTGGGTGGGGACACAGCCAACTGTACCACGTGTTCCAGCCATCACATGCATTTATTAGCCTTACTGATGTGCAAATTGTCCCATCTTAGGCCAGTGGGAGACTCTAAGTTGGATCCTGGGTCCTTTTGACACAACTCTCAAAGTCTGACAATGACTCTCGGTCCTGCTGGCAAAGCCCTTAGAGTGTGATCATGTTTTTGCTGAAAACGTTTTCATCATAGTGTTGTACAGTTCTCATCCCTGCTCTGAACCAGCGATTTCTCCCAGTTTGAGAGAGAAGTTCTGGTTAGACAATACGATCTCGCCTCTAGGAATGTACCGTTGTTAATTGGCTGCTTGTTGTTTCTAGGCCTTTTCAACAGACAGAACTAGGAAATATGGGTTTTTTTGTTTTTTGTTTTTTGGGTTTTTTTTAGGCAGAGTGTTGCTCTGTCGCCAGGTGCCTGGCTGGAGTGCAGTGGCTCGATCTCAGCTCACTGCCACCTCCACCTCCTGGGTTCAAGCAATTCTCCTGCCTCAGCCTCCCGAGTAGCTGGGACTGCAGGTGTGCGCCACCACGCCCAGCTAATTTTTGTAATTTTTGGTAGAGACGGGGTTTCACCATGTTGGCCAGGATGGTCTCAATCTCTTGACCTCGTGATCCGCCCACCTTGGCCTCCCAAAGTGCTGGGATTACAGGCGTGAGCCACTGCACCCGGCTAGAAATATGTATTTTTTCAACAAAAATAAAATCTATCTTCATACTGACCATTGAAATTCAAATTCAGGTTACTTGTGGTTTTCCCATGGATTCTTTTGGGATTTCTGGATATATAATTCTATCATCTGCAAAAGAGATAATTTTTACATTTCCTTCTCTATTTTTATCCCTCTGATCACTTCCTCGTGTGTAAAGGAATTAGATGGTAATTCCAAACCGCCATTGATGGTGGTGGCTCTGGCGGGCAGCTCCGCTCCGTTCCGGCTTCTCCACATTTTTCTTAGCCCTATTGATACGGTGGATTTTATTCACAGATGTCCTGATACGAAGCAACCTCTTCATTCCCGGAGTAGACTCTGCTTGGTCGTATCACGCCAGATGGGCTAATGGTTTGATTACATAAAGGAAATCGCTCTTAGAGGTAAGTGCAAGGAAAGGGAAAGGAGCTTCGAAGCGCGTTCTTGTATCCCAGGGTCCTCGAGGTCGGCCCTGGTTCTGGACGTTCTGGACGAACGCGGAGGACCTCGCGTCCAGCGGTGCCGTGTCTGAGACTGTTACGCAAAAGGCTCTGAAACCACGTCTAGGAATGGAAACGGCACGGGGCGTGGCGGGAAGGACACCAGGCCTGTGCTTCCAAGGCCTCTCTCCGTGGAGTTACACAGGACGTGTTTCAGTCCCGGCAACCATGCACAGCCGTCCGGACGCACAGCTGCCCGCCAGGGAACTCAGCAGAGACTCCGTGCCTGAGGTGTTGCCTGGAAGCTGCTCTCGCCCTGGCCGGAGCACCAAACTCCAGACTCAGAAGGAAAGTGCACCGTGGGCTACATTCTTTGTACAGTCTGGGCAAAGTGACCCTCATAGTCGTCAAGCGCCAAGTTCCCAGGTGCCGTCTGAGGATCAGCCTTGCAGCAGGCCTTTAAGGAATAGCAGGCCTAAGTCCGTTGGGCTAATTCTTTCGGCACAATGCCCACAATTAGAAATTTTGAAAAAGAAACTACGCTTGACTTTAAAAAATATTGAACATAATTTTACAAGGCGAAATAAAAGGTTACCAAAACGGAAAGACACAGTGAGGAATTCAAACACATGACAAAGGAAAGAGCTGTCTGCTGTATGTGTGACTGCAAGTCCAGACGGAAACTTGGCAAGAGACATAACAGGCAAGTCCCAGAAGAAGTCAAAATAGTCGGGCCGGGCACAGTGGCTCACGCCTGTAATCCCAGCACTTTGGGAGGCCAAGGCGGGTAGATCACTTGAGGTCAGGAGTTCAAACCCAGCCTGGCCAACATGGTGAAACCCCATCTTTACTAAAAATATAAAAAAACAACCGGATGTGGTGGTGGGCATCTGTAATCCCAGCTACTTGGGAGGCTAAGGCAGGAGAATCACTTGAACCTCGGAGGCGGAGGTTGCAGTGAGCCGAGACTGCACCACTGCACTCCTGCTTGGGAGGCAGAGACTCTGTCTCAAAAAAAAAAAACTATTAAACAGATGAAAATAATTTAGCAACACAAATAAATGTAACTGAAAAATGGTAAGGTGCCCTTTATCACCTGTCAAATGGGGAGACTAAAGAGACTCAGACATGCAGTGAGAGAACGATGGGCATTACGTTCAGAAGCCGTGTGTGTGTGAGCGTGTGTGTGCACACATGTGCGTGTGTGTGCATGTATGTGTATTCGTGTGCGTGTGCATGCATGCGTGTACGTGCTTATGCATGTCATGCATGCGTGTACGTGCTTATGCGTGTCATGCATGTGCATGTGTGCATGCACGCATGGGTGTGTGCATCTGTGTGCATGTGTGTGTGGGGGTGCGTACGTGTACGTGTGTGTGCATGGGTGTGTGCGTGCGCGGATGGGCACACATGTAAGATGTGCGTACGAATACATCCATATGCGTACAGGAATTCATGCAAACTCCCACACAGTAATTCTGGCTAGGACTTTGTCCCCAGAAGTAGGGTCGGAGCGCGGTTTGATGTGTAAGGACCAGGTTCCTCTGCTGTTTGCTGTCGTGGAAACCACAGTGTGGAGGAATCAGGAAAGCAGCGGTTGGCTCCATGCAGGAGAGGAGGAGGGTGTGGGGCGCAGAGCGGGTGGGAAGCTGCAAGCACTCTCGGGCGGGGACCCAGAAGCCCGCCCTGCGGGGGAGCGAGGCAGCTCCCGCGATTCTTCTTGGGAAACACCCTTTGCTTTGCGGTGGAATCCTGACACCCAGCACACCTATGAAGCCAAGTCTCCTGGCTGCGGCCTGGTGGGCTCCAGGGGGTGGCTGGTGGGAAGAGAAGGCCACGGGGCAAGGGTTAAGTCCCTGTTCCTGCTTCCTGGCCGGTGGACAGGACATGCCTGCGGCCCTCTGGCCCAGGGTCCAGGTGGGTTTAGCTGGCCGGTGGGTGTCACCCCAGTGGGATGAGGAGTCTGGCTGGATCCTGTCTGGGTGTCCCCAAGGCCGGGGCTCTGCTCCCCAGAGACACAACATGTCCAATGAACACGTGAGCCTTTGGACAGCCATGCCGTGGCTTGGTCCGTTCCCAGGGCCCACAGGGCCAGCTTTAAGGCCTTGTGGAGTGGATAGCACGGGCTGGATGGGTTCTGGAACCATCTCGGGGTCTGAGTCTGTTTCAGGATCTGCTGTACAGGCAGGGAGCTAGGGAGTTTCCCCGGGCCCTGGGCTCAGCATTCAGCCTCCAGCTCACACGGGGTACAGGAGGGTCCCTGGGCCAAGTCAGGCTTCGGGGCAGCAGCAGGAGGTGTCAAGGGGGCAGGAGGCTGGGGCAGAAGGGAGCAGGTGCCTGACGGGCCACCTCTCCCTGGGGACCGGGTTGGGGCTATCACTGGCTGTCTGCGCAGGTATAGACCCTCTCCCCAAGGCTGGGGCCTCCAGGCTTTTTTACCCTCTACACATCCGGGAGGCCATGAAAGCTTCAGTGTAGACCCCTAAAGGGCCACCCCCAGTGCAGAAGCCAGCACTGCAGTTAGTTAGACGTGAGTCTGTCCGCGTTGAGTCACCGTGCCACTTACTAGATGGGAGCAGAGACTTGCAGGCATCCAAAGGGTCTGAATGGTTCCTGGGCCTCGGAGAACCCCCAGCCAGGTCTGCGCTGAGGCACCAGTGTGGCCAGAAAGACCAGCCCAGCCAGGAGAGGGTGCAGCTGGGGAGGGTGAGCCGGACCCCACAGGACACAGGACGACTGTGCACAGCTTAGCACTGGGACACAGAGTGGTCCCAGGTTCCAGAACCCGGCCACACCGCTGCTGGAGGGAGCCAGCTTCGGAAGCCCAGCGCCACTCAGCCCACACTCCCAGTTCCACTCCCTGGTCTTCCAGAACCTTCAGACGACACACGTCACCCCTGGGGCCCCAGGAACAAGGTCAGGTGGAAGCAGAGGTGGTGGCAGGCTTCTCCTTAGCACTGGAAGGCACAGCCACTTGTGGGTTAAGGTTAATTCCGTTAGTTTCTTTTATTGTTTTAAGAAACAGAAAACTTCAACATCACTTGGTCTGTGTCAGGCCCGTCCTCGCCTTTCCAATGCTAACGCTAGGATTCTGCCCAGTCACTGAATTCTCGTTTGATTTGCTTCTAACTCTTATTTATTTATTTATTTATTTTGAGATGAAGTCTTACTCTGTCGCCCAGGCTGGAGTGCAATGGCACGATCTTGGCTCACCACAACCTCCACCTCCCAGGTTCAGGCAATTCTCCTGCCTCAGCCTCCTGAGTAGCTGGGATTACAGGCGTGCACCACCATACCCAGCTAATTTTTGTATTTTTAGTAGAGACGAAGTTTCATCATGTTGGTCAGGCTGGTCTCGAACTCCCGACCTCGTGATCCACCCGCCTCGGCCTCCCAAAGTGCTGGGATTACAGGCATGAGCCACCGTGCCCGGCCTCTTACTTTTTAAAAGAATGACACAGTAACACAAATTCATCGTAGAGAAACTAGAAAATCCAACGAATAAAAAAGGTTTCTTTATTTTTCATTTTGAAATAATGGTAGGCTCACAAGGAGTTATAAAAAAACAAAACAAAACAGCTCAGGAGCTGTGCGTGCCCTTCACACAGGTGGCAGAGTTCTAAGTCTATAATCTCAGGACTGGAAGACTACGCCTCTCAAGCAGGAGTCCTCGTGGGAGGAATGGTATCTAAGCCAGCCCCGACACAGCCCCCCCCCGCAGCCAGAGGGTGACCCTGCACAGCCCCGGAGTCCCCATGCTGGCCAGGGTCCACGTCCCAGCCCCACTGAGGCGCACCACACTCACTCAACGTCCTGAAGACGACTGTCGCCTGTGACATAAAGCCACTCACCTCTGGAGGGCCTGGGGGCTCCTGAGGACTGTAGGCCCTTCCCGGAGTCCCCTGAAGTACACAGCTGTCACCCCATCCTTCCATCAGCCATCAGTGTGACGCTGGCTCCCAAACTCCTGCCATGCCTTGGTCAAGCCCAAGGCCCCCGTGTGCAATGGCCTGGCGCCCGTAACTCCAGGAGGCTCTGAGGATCTGGCCCAGCACAGACCCCATGGGCCGGACACTCTGCAGAATTCAGGCCTCAGAGGCTGCCTGGGATGGGTGCAGTGGCCTGGCATGAGGGTGGAAGGTACTGTATCCCTGCGGAGGCACCCGGGCTGGTTCACAGGGTGCAGCCGGTCACGGGGGGAGACAGGTGGGGTGGGGTCTCCCGAGACCAGCACCCAGTGTACACTCAGTCCTCGACGCCCTCACACCACCTCCCCCTGCCCATCTCCAGAGCCAGCCCCTCCCTGCCTCATCGCTGGGGGAGGGGCACTGTCTCTGGGCCACTTGCAACCGTGTTTTGAGCCCCCCCAACACACCTGACACGTGAATAAAGCCACAGCAGAGCCCACGGGCGGGTGTTGGGTAAGAGCCACGTTTATTTTTAATTGGACACAGCATCAAGTGCACACACGGTACAGGAGCGGAGGGCTGACACTCAGGCATAAGACATCGGGGCAGGAGCTGTGACGTGGGGACGGCGGCTACGACGTGGGGTCTGGGGTGTGCCCACAGCAATCACATATGTACAAGCCAGGGACGCGGCCTCGGCCACAGGGGAACCAGGGGATGGACTAGCTACGGAAGCCCAGGTCCAGGGAGAAACACAGGTCGCCACAGCTGCTGTCCATCTGGAGGACCCAGTGGCCCGGCCCCAGGGGTAAGGGAGTGTGCCTTCTGTGGCCGCTGCGTGGGCGAGGCTGGCAGGGGACCAGTGCAGCAGCACAGCAAACACCTGCAACATCAGCCCCACCAGGGACCAGGGGCGACAGGGGCCACCTCACCACAGCTGTCCTGGGTGGGGAGGGTCTGTACCCGTGTGGCTGGTGAATGGAACACTGGCATGTTCCGGTGACGACTCTCTGTAGGAGGCCTTGGACTTGCCACGCCTGGGCACTGGTCGGGTCTCAGCAAGGCCCCAGTGCTGGTCTTCCTGGAGCCCGGCATCCCCCTCTATCTGGGGCCTCAGCAGAAGGAGCTCCCCCTTTCCCATGGAGGATGGCTGCCTCCAAACCAAATCAAGCCCCCAGACTCAGCAGTATAAAGCACTCAATGAACCCCTCCGAGGGAGACGGCTCTCCAGACCTGCCTCATCTTCCCCACCCAGCAGGCAGCAGCAGGCGTGCCCTCCGCACCGCACCCCCTGAGCACCTCCACGCCAGCCCTCCACCTCACAGTTGTGGAAACCGAGTCCTGGGCGTTCAGAGGACTCCACTAATGCGACCATAGGAGGTTTCTGGCAGAGCGCGCTTCAAGAAGCCAGCTTTCCTGACTCTCACCATCAGTTCTGGGTTTCTGGGCCCTGGCACCCCTCACCAGAGCAGGCCTGGAGGGAGGGAGTCAAGGCTCCTAGTCAAGGCCAAAACGGCAGCTGGTCAGAGGGCACGCCCGGCAGCCTCCATGGTGGTGGAGGCTTCTGAATTCAGGCGGCTCCTGAGCTCCTCCCCTCAGCCCCACCCATGCCGTAGGTGCTCTGCAGGTTGGCTGGCCTCAGACACCTGCGACCTGGGGGGCGCCCAGATGCTTCGGAGGCCGCGGCCTCAGGCTGGCTGACCTGAGTTGGCCATGGCGGGGCCTGTGCCTCCTCTGGCCTGCCTGGGTCCCATGGGGCTCTGACTCCTCTCACACCAGCGTGTTCTGCCCCTGCCCCTCCTTCCTGCCTCCAGGCGGCCCTGCGACTAGAGCGGGTGCTTCTGCAAGAATCTGTTCTTCGGCCCCTCCTCTCTGCATCTCGGCCCACTGCCTCCACAGGACAGCCATGGAGTACAGGCCACCTGGCTTCTGAATTTTATTCTGGAATGGGAACCTTCACCTGGGAGATTTCTAAATATAGCTCTGGGTCCTGCCTTCCCAGGCGTGGCTTCCTGAACCGAGATTCTCACTCACAGAAACCCTCCATCGGCCCCTGGGAGAGCCTTCCAGGTAGGGGGCGACGGCGCAGGTACCACACAGCACCTGAGCCCACAGTCCCAGCTCCCAACCAGGCTGGCCCCAGCACGCAGCCACAGAGGCTGCAGTCAGTGCGCGCCCCAGCCCGCCCGCCCTGCACCCTGCTCTCCAAGGTGGAACTCAAGGGACCCAAAGGAAAACCTCACGCCAGAGCCCTCCCCTGTGGCACGGAAGGCCCATGCTCCCCACTCCTGGGCTGGCTGTCTCTCCCCCAGGCCTGGGATCATGGTCTCTGAGCCTCGTGTCAGCATCACGTGGGACAGCCTGGGAGGCCAAGGGCCTCAGAACCATCTCCCCCGCTCCAGGAGGCAGGATCTGTCAAAAGTGCTGGGCGGGGTCAAAACACCTGGCCCTAGGTCAGGAGCACCAGACCCCATTAACTGCTCCCGTGGGCCATGGCGGGACAGGGGCTTTGCTGCTTGGCTACTGTCTTTCCTTGAGCTGAAGAGACCAAGTGGGCCTCTGGCGGTGGTTGGGGAGACCCTAAGACCTCCCAGGCCTCTGACATGACTGCTATGACCAGACTCTCAGCTTGGGGCTGGCCCTGTCCTGTCCTGGGCGGCCCTCGGACATTGGTGTCTGCAGAGAGGGCGAAATGGGGCCAGAACGAAGGGACACCCCCAACCCATGGGATTTTCTCAGTGGGACTCACAGAAACTCTCTTCCCTGGGAATAGAGAGGAACGTCTTTGTAAGAAACCCGCGGGTGGCAGAATTTCTTCCAGAAGCTACCTCCAGCTCGCTCTATGTCTCACGGCAGCTGAAGAGGCTGCCCCACAGTGCTTCACACCTGGACCGTCACCCCGAGTTCCCACCTTCCCTGACATCCTGGTCTCAACCCGGCCATCTGAACCCAATGGTCCAGGGACAGCACCCAGCCCCACGGTCTGCACACTGGCGGGTGACCCCTACCCTGCTCCCTCCGGCTCTCTGCCCAGGACACAGCTCCAAGGCCTGGGTGCCATCCGCCTCATCTCAGAGCCGCCTGTCACCCCGCACCCTCTCCTGGGGGAAGCTGCTGGAACTTTCCTTAGAGTCAGGTCTCAGGCGCTGCCCAGAGGGATATGCACTCACCTCCCACCAGAGTAACCCATGCCAGCCTTCATGCTGCTCACCCTTCTGGCACCAGAAGACCCCCCACCCTCCCACACACACTCCCCGGGCCACGTGTGGTTTGGAGAAGCTGGGGGCCCAGGCAATGCCCCCATGTGCCAGCCTGGAGGTGCCCTACTGGTCCAGTTTCTCACTGAGGCCTTCCAAGGTGGCTGTCCCTGCCCTGCCCTCCTGTCCGTAGCAGGCTTAGGAGACACACTCGGGAACAAACGGGGTGGAGGTGGTTGGGGGTTCCGTCTGAATGGTATAGGGCTATGTGGAGGCATTAGAAATAAATACTTATAAATACAACAAGTCTCATAGTTAATTTCCAAGTGGACTGTTTCAACGTCACTAACTAACGTATATTAATTATAAGTCTGTCTATGCTTAAAAAAATATTAGAACGGCAGCAAGAACCCCCGTGACCTGTGCCCTCGGCCCCCCAGCCTCTCCCAGCGTGTTCCACCCAGAGCACCTTCTACAAGAAGACACGGCACTCGCAGCCTCTGCTGGGAGCACAGCTGGTCGTGTGGCACGGGTCCCGGGCCTGGCGTGGGCGTCCCCTGGGGGGTCGACCCGGTCGTGGGCTGTCTGGCAGGGGAGGGGCAGGGCGGCAGGTAACAGGACAGACAGGGATGAGGGTGGGACAGGCTGAGCCTGCCGGCTGTCACGGGAGGGCTCAGACCCGCATCTGGGCAGACCTCCTTCTGGAGAGCTTGGACCTGCAGGAGAGGCGGGAGAGGCGGCGCGGTCAGGCCTGGAACACTCCAAGCTGTCTCCACCAGGCCCGCTGCAGGCAGGCAGCCTGAGGGGCAGCCACCGAGCCCCCATCCCTCTGACTCCCTCACCACCCCGAGAAGGGGCTGAATCTCTGCTTCCGGCCTGTGGGACTCAGCCTCCCCATCCCCCACCGCACCCCACTTTGCACGTCTCTGTGTGGGAGGGACCGGCTCCTTCCGCAGCCTGCCACGGGCATGAGGTTTCCCCATGCCAGGGCCACCGGGTTAGGATGTTGTTTTGGGAGTCTGACCCAGGATCTATCACTCCATGAGAAGACATGACTCAGAGGGCGCACTAACAGCTCTACGGGCGTCCCTAGCCCACACAAGCAAGGGCAGGCTGTGCCCCTCCCCTGGCTGCAGTGCCTCCCCAGGCGGCCTCGAAGGCAGGCCCTACCGTATGGTCCCGGCCAGGAGGGGGTTGAAGGCGTAGAGCCAGTCGTGCATGTCCTTGTCGCTGGCAGCCTGCAGCAGGATGCCACGGTGCTCCGTGCACACCGCAAACGTGTTGGGTGTCTGCAGAGGGGGCCGCGGGTGAGGAGGTGCCGGGCCCC
The DNA here is from genome assembly GCF_001604975.1 of Cebus imitator. NCBI lineage: Eukaryota > Metazoa > Chordata > Mammalia > Primates > Cebidae > Cebus > Cebus imitator. The sequence continues at coordinate 1,290,692 of NW_016107758.1, read as the reverse complement.
GTGGTCAAGGTCAGCACACCACCCTCCTGTTCCCCAGGGCCAGGCAGGCAGGGAAGGGCCACCTGGGAAAGTCCCAGGGAGGGGACGCAGAGGGGAAGGCTGACACAGCGGGGCTGTGACGGCCTTCCGGATGTGTCTGCGTGTGGCCAGTGGTCCCGGGACCACACTCACCACTGCTCAGCATCCCCACGGGACGTACCTGCCTGTCATGGCCCCTGGTCCCTGGTACCCCGGCTGGGCTACTGGTCCAGATGTGGGTTCACACCACCCACCCCACCACAGGGAATCAAATACCACCTTGTAGACACTGTGGCCGCCTCCAGATGGCTCAGAGAGCCTTCTCCCCAGCCGGACCAAGGGAGTTCTGACTCCTGAGCTTGCCTAGCGCCATTCCAGCCAGAGGGACTGGGCAGAGTGGGGACAGGAGGGCTCCTGTGAGCCCTGTTGTTCTCCCATTCCTGCAGTCCCGATGCCACCCATCTTGGGGGACTCCAGGAGGAAGGGACATGGCGTGGCCATCACACAGGAGAATACTAATGCTTGCCCTGCCCAGAGCCCATCCCTGCTAGCTGTCACCAGGGCCATGTGCCCCTCGGGCAGGCAGAGAGGCTGCAGGAGAGGGCAGAGGATCCCTGAGGCTGAGTCTCTGAGCCCAGCCTCTGTGCAACAGGACGGGGTGCCCGAGCCTGGGGTGAGCAGACAGGCCTCCCGCTCTGAGGCAGGCTGCAGAGGATGGTGGCTCAGCTCCTGCCCTGCCGGGGTTCCCGGTGCCCGGGCCTGAGCCGGGCCCAGCCGCACCTTGAGCATGGCCTGCTGGTCCTCGCTGTACTCCACCTGGGCGGTGGCCAGGTTGAGCACAAACCGCTCCACGGTGTCCTTGTCGCTGTTGTACATGTAGGCGTAGGGGCGCCGCACCACCACGAAGCGCCTGGCCCAGCCCGACGTGTGCGGCTCCAGGAAGTGGAGGTACCCCTTCTTGGAGACGATAGGGCTGAGGGCAGAGACAGCTGCTCACTGGGGCCCTGGGCAGGGGTGGCGGCTGACGTGGGCGCTCACCGTCCACCCCTCAGAGCTGGGCCCCCGAAGTACCATCCACCTCTCCAGCCAGAAAGTCGGTCGAGGCATCGAACTGCCCTGGCACAACTGCAACCCAGCAGGCCAGAGACCAGGTGACCAGCCTTGCTCCGGGCCTCAGTTTCCTCCCCACGAAACAAGAAAACTTAAAGGAAAAAGCGGAAGTGGCTGCAGGGCTGTCCCACCATGCCCCATGACCACCAGGTCCCTACCTGGGCCTTGGCTCTGACCCCACCCACCACCCTGTGCTCTGTGCCATCTCCCGGCCCAGGCATGTGGGTCACGGGGGCTGCCTGGCCTCCCAGCACGGAGCTGCCCCTGCCTGTGGGTCAGGGACAGCCTGCCTGGACCTCCAGTGTGCGGGGTCAGACAACCTGCCTGTCGCCCTGAGTATGAGGGACTGTGCCCGCGGTATGGGGTCAGGGGTGGCTGCCTGTCCCCGGCCGGCACAGAGCTGGCTGGCTGCGCTTTCCAGGGAGGCCCACACACCTGACGCGGATCTCCTGGATGTCAGGGACCAGCAGGCGCGGGGGCTCCTTGTCTGTCTCTGTTGCTTGGGCAGGGGAAGGGAGCTTCTTGGAGTCGGCCTCTGGCAGCAGCTCGGGCTCTGGACTGGCTGGCCGGGAGCAGGGCTGTGGGGTCCTGGGAAGCGAGGGAAGGGCTGCATACCGAAGGCCTCCCTGGGCCTGGAGCCACCTCCCCCCGGCTTCGCCCTCCTTGGAGCTACAGTAGGGCAGCTTGGCGGGGTCTCCCCAGCTAGGCTGCCTACAGCGGGAGCTCCCAGGAAGCACCCGCCAGGATCGCCAGGCACGTGCCTGATTCCAGGACGTGCTGGGCATGGCAGGGAGGGTCCCCCACGAGCCTCAGAGGCCCAGCCAGGGAGACTGTGACCCGCTCCACGGCCTCCTCCCAGTGGCCCTCCTGCCCCCACCTCCACCCTGTGAAAGCAAGTCCAGATCTCTTCACCTCCACAGTGAGACTGAAGGTGACACACGGTTCCAAGGAGCCATTTGAGCGGAGAGTGCTGCTGCCCCCAACACCCCCCCACCGCATGGGCCGGCCCCTGTGACGATCTGGTGGTCAAGGAGGCCTGCCGACGAGGAGGCCAGGCCGAGGCTGCCTCCCTTCTTTTTTAAATGAAAATCTGGAAACCTTAAGGCATTTTAAAACAGGAGTGAGAACCGCCTGCCGGCTTGTGAATTGGACATAAGAAGTTCAGCCGGGTCCCCTGCAGGGCCCAGGTGTCCCCTCGCGATACGGAGCCTGGCGGTTCTCGGGTCTTCCTTACAGCCTTTCTCTTTCCGTCACTATCTAAGCACGGCTCAGGAAAAGGGAGCTGTGGCTCAGTTCCCACCCATTTCTGGTCTTCAGGGAAGAGAACACACACTGGGGATGGAGCTGGCAGGGCACAGGCGCCCTCTGACAGGGCCACGGACCCCACCCCTCCAGGCCCTTCCCTTGGCTGCTGCCCCCTTCTGCTCTCTCCATGTCCCGGAGTCACGGCCATTGTCACGGTCGGCCGTGGTGCCGGAAACCTCTCCGGGAGGCTGGAGCCTACTCACCTCAGGTCAGTGGCACCGTAGCGCCCTTCAACCAGAGAGGGGCAAGTGGAGGACGGCGTGAGAGTGGCTGGCCCGAGAGGGGACATCGGCGGGTCCCGAAGCGAGGTGACAGACATCTCGGAGAGCTGCAGAAGAAAGAGGTTTCTCAGGGGACAGGGGGAAGGAGGTCTCCGGCCCCTTCGCCCACCCTGCACCTGCTGGCTGGGGCACCCTACCCCTCCTGGCTGGGGCACCCTACCCCTCCTGGTTGGGGCACCCTACCCCTCCTGGCAGCAGCCATGCTGAAGGTCGGCTGTCTCAAGACCCCGGACCCCCTGCAGCCCCTGGCCGACCCTTCCAGTGCTTCAGGCTCTGGCCTGAGCCAGGCAGCCACCCTGCCGTCTCCTCGAGGAGTGTGCTGGGTGAGCTCTGCCCTGCTGCCTCCAGTCCGTGCCATGTGAGGTGGCGCTGGGCAATGCCATGGGGGCAAGGAAGGCTGTGGCTGGGGCAGGATCTCCAGGCATGGCACGGCACAGGGGCAACTTCCCAGGCTACCCGGTGGGGACGGTCCCAGGAGGAGAAGGGACAGCCAGGTTGGGGCTTGACCGACCAGGCCAGAGGTCAGAGAGGACAGCCAGACAGGGTGGGGGCCAAGAAGTCAGCAGAAGCCTGCACGTGCCTGGGCGTGCACCAGGCCACAGGAACCACCCGGCCCTCACTCACGCCCCACCTCCCATGGACCCCAGGCCGACAGGAAGCCAGCACTGCTCTGTGTCCCTCTGCACTAAGCCACGTTCCCAGGAACCCTTAACTGCCCCTTCACACTCAGAATGGGAGTTTTCCTCAGGGACGACTGGCTGCAGGGACCCGAGCCCCGCAGGGCGGCCTGGGCAGCCCCTCCGCACCCACCTTGCTCTCGCTGGCGCTGACGCAGACGTGGCTGTGCGTGTACTCTCTGTTGAACGTGTGCGTTAGCAGGCGCAAGCACTGTGGACGGAGCGCGAGGGGTCAGGGGCCAGCCCCCCGGGACCTGCCCAGCCAGCCTCGCAGGCTCTTCTGCCCACCCCGCCCCAGACACAGGTCAGTTCCGAAGCCAGAGGACAAAAAGCAGGTCAAGGCGGTCAGCACCTCCACCCCTCTCACACCATCAGGTGAGCCCAGGAAGCCTCCCAGGGTCAGGCTCAGGGCCTGGTGAGGGCCGAGGCAGAGCTGCCTGCAGTGCAGGAGGCCTTTCCGGCGGCCCGGTCTTCCACCCACAAGAGCCGCTTGTGGGTGGAAGTGGTGAGCTCCCCATTGGCATAGGTATTCAAGAGAAGGCACATCATCACTTTGGAGGGGAGGCTGCAAAAGGCACCCAACTTTCAGTGCAGGTGGGGTGGAGGCAGCGGGCACGGGGACCCTAGGGACCCATCCTGCTCCCAGCTCCTGTGGCACTAACCAGGGCAGGCATGGGCAAGGTTGGGTTGCTGGAGCTACCCAGGAATGACTCAGGGCCCTCCACGGCTATGCTGCCCACCAGCTAGACCCACCTTGACAGCCAGCTCCCGCTGCCTCTCGTTGGGAGCCTCCAGGGGCGAGGGGCGGCCCTCAGCTGAGAGCGGGGAAGAGGCGCTGGAGGAGCCATGGGACTCGGAGTCCTCGCTGGACGCCGGGGACAGCACCTCCGGGACAGGCCGCTGGGCGGTCTCCAGCTTCTCCCGCAGGAGCAGGTAGTGCCGGGTTTTCTCCACCTTCAGACAGGACACAAGGCCTTACCTGCTGCACCTCAGGGGTGACCTTCGGGGCGTGGCTCAGCCTCAGCTGCAGCAGGACCCTCTGGGCAGACCCCCAGACAGCCCACCCCTCCCCTGGGCTGAGATGGAGACTGATGGCCCTCAGCTGTGAAATGAGGGAACAGACCCTGGGGCCACAGGGCTGACAGCACTCAGCACCCCCGCCCTGCTGCCTCGGGACCTTGGGGCCACTGTGCGGACCCACGGTGAGTGGACAGACACAGGCATCTGGAGCACCAGGTTCTGGGGCAGGCCGTGCTGCCCTGCGGTGCTGGCAGCCTCAGGAAAGGGCTGATGGGTGGGCACGGCCCTGGCCTCAGGCATCACGCGTCACATGCACACTCGGCCGAGGCAGCCCCAAGATGCCGCATGTCGGTGTCCCTGATTAAATCTGCGGAGGCCAGCACCACCCCCCACCCCGACTTTCTTTCTGGCCCTTCCTGGCCTCTGTCTGCAAGCCTGATAGTCTTCCCCGGCTAACTCCAGAACATGGCTCCATGCTGCCCCGGCCATGTTTCTGTCGTGTGCCACCCAGCCCCAGGGTGAGCAGCTGGGGTGTCACAGGCTTCTGCAGGTGGCTGTGACTCCTGACTGCGCTCCCCACAGTGGGCACCAGGCATGGGGCCCTCTCCAGCTTTTGCTCTGCAGACAGAGCCACGTGGACACGGCCGTGCGGGCCTCCTCCTCCGAGGCTGCCTCACCTCCTGCAGGAGGCTCAGCTTCTCCAGCTCCCACTGGTGGTCCAGGATGAGACTGTCACTCCGGGGCCTCCAGCCTGCCAGGTTCTCCTCGCCACGGACGTAGGCCACAGACGTGTCCAGGACTCGCCGGCGCCGGCGCTGCATTCCTGGACAGGGGACGCAGATGCTCCATCCCTACCTGACAGGTGGCAGTTCCTCCCGCCCACCCCAGAGCCCGCCCCACTCTGAAGCTGCCTCTCCACTGGGGTGAAGATCAGCTTCCCCCGGTCCTGGGTCCACCCTGGGGCCCAAAGAGCCATGCAGGCCTCCTCTACAGGAGGTCATCTGGCCTGGCGTCCCACAACCCTGGCAGCTGTGTCCTGGGCACCTGAGGAAGCCAGCCGGCCTGACTGTCCTCCCTCACTCTCCTCCCCCGTCAGAACTCCAGAACCCACAGAGTGAGTGCTTGTGTTCTGTAGGTGAGGGACCCCTGCAAAGGGCAGCTTAGCCTGTGGTCACCCCAAGTGGGCGGAGGTGAAGCAGGCCAGGAACCCACCCAGAGAGAGCAGGACGGACACCCACCTGGGCTGCCTGCGTCCGCCACATGACATAGGCTGAGCTCGTACACGCCGGTCACACGGTTACTGTAGGGAGCAGAGGGAGCAACGCGTGGTCACCAGGCCCCACAACGGGGACACACAGCCAACCTGGCTGCCGACCGTCCCCATCATCAAACACACATTGGACAGGGCTGGAGTGGTAGGCGCCAAGGTCCCTGAGCTGCAGCCCCTGTTCAGAGTCCTCATCCCAGACCCCCTCCGGCCCCCACAGAAAAGATGCGTTGGCTGGTCTTGCTCAGGTGCCCCTGGGGCTGTGACCTGAGGCCAGGCCCCCAGCGCAGCCTCCGCTTTGTCCCAGCCCAGGAGAGACACAGGCAGCACGAGCACCTTCATCCTCAAATCCTCGGCATCCAGCATCTCCAGTCCCTGCAGGGTGTCGACAGCCCCGCAAAGAAAGAGCAGCGCCACCATGCCCAGGACAGATTCCGAGGGCGCTTCAGCCACCCTCTCACAGAGACAGGTCAGTGGCCTCCCACAACGACCAAGTGACCTCCAGACTGACCACAGCCAGCCCTCGAGGACACTAAGTCCTGACCCCCAAGCTCTTTCCTCCCAGCAGAGCGCAGGGTGAACCTGAACACCAAGTCCACATGGTAGACCACAGGGGCACCCACTGAAGGCGGCCACGGGTACCCGGCAGCCTCAGCAGCCCGGCAGCGAGGGCCTTGACATTCCAGCTCATTCTCCCGCCACTGCCCCCGAGAATGCGGGGCTGTCGTCCGTGCACAAGGACAGCTGGTCCTGGTGTTTGGTGTCTGGCTTCCCCAGGTGCCACCAGCCTCCGAGAAGAGCCGCCCAGCACCGGAGCCCCCTTCCAGCCCCTCCCACATTTATCCAGCTCTTCCTTCACTGCCTGGTGAGCACTTGCACAGCACAGGTTCCCACGTTCCCAGGGAAGAAGGTCACTGGCAGGGAGGCGCGGTGTGGCCCCAGGACCACCCGCAGGGGGTCCCAGGTGGGCACCCCAGGCCCCCTCCTCCACCCCTGGAGGCTGGCCCAGGCCCCCTCACGCCCCTCATTGTGGTATCACTGTCCCCTGCAGGCACCGTGGCCTCCACAGAGCCTCCATCAGGGATGAGCGGGAGGGGACCCAGTGCAGGGAGCCAGCTGGGAGTGTGGCCGGGCCTCCCACAGTGTGAGCTGCCAGGTGGCCCGAGGACTGCTGTCAGGCAGAGCCCAAACTAGCCCGCACGGCGACCAGGGCGGCAGTCCAGGTGGCCTCACCGGGGGCTTACCTTTCCGAGGCCCGAAGGCTCCCACTGCCGAAGAGGTTTCGGATGGAGCGAGAGGCGGGCAGCTTGGCGTCGCGGGAATAGAAGACCATGCAGAAGTCCTTAGTGATGACGGCTGGCTGAGTGCAGTTCTCCATCTGAGACAGGCAGGGCCGGGCTCAGGCACAGGTCACCTCAGGTGCCCAGGTGCCCATCCAGCCTCCTCCCAGCTGGCCCAGCACTGACTGGCAGCCCCAGGGCCTTCCTAGGGCCTCAGGTGTGGCTTGGACCCGGGTGGGAGAAACTGTCTGCTCCTGGCCTGAAGCCAAACCCTGCTGGGGACAGACAGCCACAGCCCCGTCCACCCCTGGGCAGCCTGAGGGGCGAGTCTCCACGTGTGGAGACCTCGAGGGTCCCAGACACAGGCTCACCACTCGGGCCTCAGCTGCCTCACCGTGGAATTGGGGCGACACCCTCCCCACCCCAGAACGTCTGTGAGGATCAAACCAGATCTTGTTTGAGCGTGTGCATTTCAACTCAAATGCCACAGAAAATGAATTCCTGGTGGCCGACATTCTGACTGCTAAACAGCTGGCCCCTTGTCTTCCTGAAGTGGGGGCCGCTGCTGTGCACGGCTGAGGCGTCCCAAGGACTCGCTGGGAAGAGCTCTGCCAGCATCTCCTCAGCACAACCTCAGCACCTTCCCGTGAGATGGGCACATGGTCCCCATGCAATGCTGGGATAATTCGGCCGTAACTAAGGAGAGGGGACGTCCTTGCAGATGCCCCGCCATGGCTCCCACCTTCCCTCTCCCTCACTGCTCCACCAGCAAGCAACACCCATGCTTCCAGTGGACTCTTGCACTTGGAAGGGAGGCACAGCCCGGGTCTGGCCATGGCCAGCGGACTGTATACCCTGGCGGCGGGGGAGGGGCGGGGGGGGGACGCTTGTTTTTGTGCTGCCTGGAACGTAGACACGCGTCTGGTGGTGCTGCAGCCAGCCTGCCTCCCAAGGACCACACCCACACACTTAGCAGGGTGCCTTAACTGCCGTTGGAAGCACTTGGAGGCCGGGCGTGATGGCCCATGCCTGGAATCCCAGCACTCCGGGAGGCCAAGGCAGGCGGATCGCCTGAGACCAGGAGTTCAAGACCAGCCTGGGCAACATGGCAAAACCCTATCTCTACTAAAAATACAAAAATTAGGGCGTGGTGTCGGGCGCCTGTAATCTCAGCTACTTGGGAGGCTGAGGTAGGAGAATTGCGTGAACCTGGGAGGCAGAGGTTGCAGTGAGTCGAGACTGTGCCATTGCACTCTAGCCTGGGTGACAAGAGCGAGACTCTGTCTTAAAAAAAAAAGAAAACAAAAAAAGCACATGGATTTATGTATTCAACCTTGTAGTCCAGTTTAAAATAAAGGCACATGGATTTAACATAGAGAGAAGTCCTCTGAAAAGCGTCTAGGTCATCTGGGGTTGTCCAGAGCTCCCAAGAACCTTGAGCTTTGGGGACTGGGTGGTCTTGGTGGCGTGCCCTGGAATGGGTGCCTTGCCTCAATGTAAGCAGAGAGTGTCATGTAGATTTTCTCTCGATAAGGAGTGACCCGGTTCAGCAGGAGAGAGTTGTGCATGGAGCTGTCCCACGCAGCCTCAAACTGGTAAAAGGTCCTGGAAGGAAGCAGAGACCAAGGAGAAGTTGATGGCAGGGGGCTGCTCTCAGCCAGGCCGGGGACATGCAGACAGAGCGACAGACGTGGGGCAGCCGCAAGGGTGCGGCTGGAGGCACAGGCTGGAAGCCCGGGCGGTGGTGCCAGGAAGGACGGGCCCCTCCTTACTCAGGACCCAGAGAGTGGGGACTCTTGAAAGCCCCAATGGGGGTGGGCCCAGCGTTTTCCCAGCTCTACCATGGATGGTGCCCCAGCTGTCACGCTGAGGCTGGAAGGAAAGGAGGTGGCAGGGAATGAGAACAAGAAGGGCAGAGAGGGAGGCAGGACAGGGAGCTGGGATGGTGGGAACAAGGAAAAGGAGAAGGGAGGGTGAGAGGAGAGGCCTCTGCAGGGAGGAGGGGAAGGGCAGAGGCAGGGACACACAGGGGTGCGCCAGACCCACCCCAGCTTCAGTCTGAGTAAGGAGGCACCGCCATCTCTCCCTGGACCTGAAGGGGACCTACCCAGGTTTGCCAGACCCTCCATGGTCCATTTCCTCCGACAATGGACTCACCCTTGGTCCATCAGGCAGAGGACGGCCCGGGGGAGGATGCTTGGCTCAGAGGCAGGGTGGCCCCCTGTAGCACGTGGGGACAGCTGTGGCCACGCTGTGTCCCTCGTCTCCAACCCGGAGTTACAGTGGGCACAGCCTGAGCCGGCCACCCGCAAACTCCGTCCCAGGGTGACTCAGGGCCAACCCCAGGGCCCTGGGATTTTACATCCCCATGGGGTTGAACTGCGTTCCGCAAACACCTTGGGTGCCCTCTGCTCCAGAGCAGGGTTTTCTGTTATGTGATAGTCCCTGTTTTCAGCCCTCTGGATGGCAGAGCAACTGAGCTCCTTCCTCAGGCCTGGTGCCCACAGGGAGGACTGGTCATACCCAAGGCAGGCAATTTGCCTGAATCCAGAGTGTGGCCGCTCTGCAGACTCTGGGCCGCACCCTCAGCTGCCCCATCCCCCCATCTGCCCAGCCTCGCCCAGCTCCCCTCCAAGCATCCTCGCGAGGACACAGTTCAGAGACATCGACACACACTGCTGGGTGGCCACGCAGGTTCCAAGGCGGCCGGGCCCTCCCGAGGCCTCAGTGGGGCACAGGTGGTGCCAGGCTGCCCTGTCTACTGCACAGCATGGTCTGGACACAGGGCATGGAGCTCACAGGTGGGGGATGTAGGAGGAAGCAGGGGAACCAGGGAAGGCCACTGTCAGACACACGTCACCAAGGAGCGATCCCGGGAGAGTGAGGACAGCGGGCAGTCAGAGAAAGGGCAGAGAAGCAGGCAGACGCTGAGGAGAAAGGAACTCGGAAAAGCAGAAGAGGGCAGACCAAGCGAGGGCAGAAGAGAAAAGTGAGCTGTACCTAGTGTCATTTCCCAACGAAACGCTAAAGGTGGAGGCAGCCAGGACACACACATACACACACAGAAGAAATGGAGACGTCAGAACAAGCACAGCACGGGGCCCAGGGCAGATAACTGAGGAGCGTGACAGGTGCACGCTGGGGCTCACGGCCCCAGGCTCTTGCTGCACACAGGGCTGGGGTGCGAGCCCATGTGGAGCGCCCTGGCCCTGGCCCTGCAGACACTCCCTTCCCTGGGGTCTGCTGTGAGAGCCTTGCGTCTGTCCTCAGCCGGACCAGGCAGATGGCCTGGGAGTCAAGACAAAGGCCGGGAGGGATTTCCCCTTTCCTGAAACATTCTGGGGTCCTGTGGAGGGTCAGGCCTGCTGGCCAGGGCTGGAGCCACTGCAGCCTGGCCTGGAACAAGTGCCTCAGAGCCACTTCACAGCTGCGGGGCCTCAGGATGTCACTGACAGCTTTGGGCCCCATTTCCTTGTCAGTACCATGGGGTAGTATTGGCCCTAACTCAAGATGTTCTGCAGATTAAATGAGCTAATACTTGAATGTGATGAGAACAGGGCCTGAAGCTGGTACACGTCAGCGTCACTATCTGGTACACGTCAGCACCACTATCTGGCACATGTCAGCACCACCATCTGGTACATTTCAGCATTGCTATCTGGTACACGTCAGCATCATTATCTGCTACACATCAGTGTCATTATCTGGTACGTGTCATTATCTGGTACACATCAGCATCATTATCTGGCACATGTCAGCGTCAAGGTCTGGTAAACGTCAGCGTCATGATCTGGTACACGTCAGCATCACGATCTGGTACATGTCACTATCTGGTACATCAGCACCACTATCTGGTACACATCAGCGTCACTATCTGGTACAGGTCAGCACCACTATCTGGTACACATCAGCGTCACTATCTGATACATGTCACTATCTGGTACACGTCAGCGTCACTATCTGGTACACGTCACTATCTGGTACACATCAGTACCACTATCTGGCACAGGTCAGCATCACTATCTGGTACACATCAGCGTCACTATCTGGTACACATCAGTGTCACTGTCTGGTACGTGTCACTATCTGGTACACATCAGCATCATTATCTGGTACATGTCAGCATCACGATCTGGTACATGTCACTATCTGGCACACGTCAGCGTCACCACTGGGTACACGTCACTATCTAGCACACGTCAGCGTCACCACTGGGTACATGTCACTATCTGGCACACGTCAGCGTCACCACTGGGTACACGTCACTATCTAGCACACGTCAGCGTCACCACTGGGTACATGTCACTATCTGGCACACGTCAGCGTCACCACTGGGTACACGTCACTATCTAGCACACGTCAGCGTCACTATTGGGTACACGTCACTATCTAGTACACGCTAGCATCGCTAGCATCCTCATGACTGCTATGTACTGGGTCCCATCAGCCTTGTCCCTGGTGGGCCCAACCCTTCGGCCCCGTGCTGGACCCTCTGTCTCCTGCCTCTAAAGTCTCTAAAGGGCCTCAGCTTGCTTCTGCTCCCCTTCCTTCTCTTCCATCTGTGTGTGTGCAGACACAGCCCGCCCACCCCTCACCCCCTGGCCCCAGGATCAGGACCAGCATCAGCATCCACTCCCTTCCGTGCGCCCTTCAGAAAGCACTGGGTCCTCCCAGCCCAGGCACTCCTTGGTCATCAGGAGTACGTCCCTGCCCCATCCTGGGGCTCCTTGGCCCCCAAGTGGGACACAGCGAAGAAGTGAGTCCAGTGAGGCAGGCAGGGCCCCAAGGCCAGGCAGGGAGGGCTGCTCCTCAGGACCAGTGGGCTCTGCTGGAGCCAGGCCTGGGGCGGTGAGTGGAACACAAACCCACTTCCACACAAGGCCCACAATGGCCCCTTTGGGGGTCCTAGCTGAGGTCTTCTCAGTGCAGGCAGTAGGTGGCTTTGCCCTGCTCAGACCCCAGTGGACTAGAATCTCTCTGAGAACCTGACCGTGGTGGAGTCTCGCATGTGAGCTGGGGAGAGAATGGTGGGAGGGACCTTACAGGGCTGTGTGCACAGCAGGGAAGGAGCCTTCCCAGACCACCGTCCCATCCTCCAGGTGTCAAGATTGCCAGTCGGACCAGGGTCTGACATGGGCACAGCTAATGTGCTGCCCCTGGGTCATTTCCAAACCACTGGTGTGCCCCGGAGGCTGCCCACTCTGCCCTACGGGGCTACAGCCAGGCCTCTCAACCAGCCCTTGGCCCACAGCCTGCCTTGCTCCACCTGGTCACGGGCAGCAGACCCTGGAATCCAGGGCCAGGAGGTCCTTGGCAACACTCCTTGGTCCCCCTGTGACCCTCATACCTCTACAAAGGGAGGACAGGTGTTACCCAGACCCCAAGTGAGATCAGAGGGGACAGCAGCTGGTGGATTGGGGTGGAGCAGGCTGGCATAGCGCCAGCTCACCCACACGGGACCCACACCGCCAGCTGGGACCCCCCGAGCTTGCAGGCACAGCATGGGAACCACCGACGGGTGCCCCACCATCACACTGCCGGAAACCAAGACCCAGGAAGGCTGAGACGTGACCAAGATCACACTGCAGGATGTGGGCTGAGAGGGCCTTGGAGACCACGCCAGGACCCCCACTCCAGGAGCAGGCACGAGGTTGCTCCAGGCCCCGTCTCCTGAAGCCCCCCTCACTCCACCCCACGTGACAGCTACAAAACCTTCCGAATCCGCACAAGAGGAAAGATGCAGCCCGGTGTGGGAACCTGCTAGAAATACAGATTCTCAGCCCCAGCCCACACCCCCTGAAGCAGAAACGCTGGGATGGGGGCAGCCCCAGGGGCAGAGCCTCGAGTGAGCCTGGACGGAGCTTTGCCATCAGCAGCTGCCCGGATATACCGCAGGCGCTCCGCATCCCACCGTTCCACAGCTGGGGACCCAGGCCCGGGGCAGGGATGGGCCCTTCCCAGGCCCCACCACCAACAGCCAGGACAGGGCCTGGGCACCCAACCCTCACCTCTGCCCCTCCTCCCAGCAAGGCGGTCCCACCCCCACCTCTGCTCCTGGTTCCTCAGCCCCTCCTCTGATTGCTGTGCTCAGGGAACCCACTTTTGAAGAAAGAGGCGGCTGCAGGGGTCAGGCTGCACTGCCACAGAGCGCCCGAGGTGGGTTATGAACGGTGCCCTCTCAGGACAAGACTGGTCAGCAGTTTCCCCCAAAGCCGACCAGGAAACAGGGCAGCGGTGCCCAGGAGGCCTCTCTGGTGGCTCCCTCCTCCAGCCTCGGACTGAGGCTGCCCTCTGCTGGGGCCGAGAAAGAAGGACCACCCCGCCTTCAGCTCGGGGCAGAGAGGGCTCAGGGCTCACACGGCGCCCGCATGGGGAGCCCTGAGCGCTTGCTGAGAGTGTCTTGTTGACAAGGACAATGCATGTGCTGTGGGCTGTGTTCTCAGGCCCTGGCTCGGCCACAGACCTGCGTCCAGGAACCGAGGCAGGCGGCTGGGGCTCCACCCGCTCCCTCCAAGGCTGCAGTGAGGCTGCTGCTCGGCTCGGCTATCCTGCACCTGACCGTGAAACAAGCCTGCTGCAAAGGGCCCCTCAGGGTGTGCACACGCCGCTGAGATGGCAGTGCCCGGCCCTCCTTCAAGTCACCCAGCAAGCTGACGGGCAAGGCAGGCACCACAGGCCAAATGCCTCTGTGGAGAATCTGAACAGTAAGGCCCATGCTCAAAGCTTCAACAGAAACACAGGTGCTCTGGGAAGGATGTTTCTTGAGAGGGAGTAACCCAGGTTCTCCAGGGAAGTAACCTAACACGGTGAGGCCACGGATGGCAGCCAGGGCAGGCCCTCTTCGCCCGTGGCTGAAGGCACCACTAACAGCAGGGGATCATGCCTGAACCCCCACCTCAGAGACACGGTCCACAGGGTCTGGAGGGGACCCAACACAGTCACGTGGCACCACCCGCCACACAGCCCGAGAGCCCTACCACCAGAACACAGAGCAGGGAACACACGCGGCCCAAGCCAGTCTGTGGGATGGAAGCTGGACGCGGGCATCCACACAGGGCCAACTGGAAGAGCTGGGCCAGGCACCCGGGGGCCACAGCCTCACCTGCCCTACAGCCTCTCCACCTCCAGCCTGAGCCCTGGTCACTGCTGGCCCCACCCTCCCAGCTCCCCGCTCCTGGCCTGACTGAGCTCTGCTCTTGGGCTCTGTCCTGTGTGGAAATACACAACTGGGAAGCCTGACGTTGCTCTCGAGAGGGCAAAACCTGGCCTGGGGGCAAATGCGCAGTAGGTCCACGCAGAGGGAGAGATCCTACAGCTGGGCAGGGGAGAAGGAGGTGGGCAGAGTCAGGAAGGCTGCATGGAGGAGGGGCCGCTGCAGCTGGATTGTGAAGCCCACCAAGGACTTAGACATAGGGGCTAGGGTGGCGGGCTTGCCAGGTGCCAGGCACAGGCTCGACAGAGGTGAGGAGTGTGTGGGGGTGCAGTGGGAGAGAGCCTCGTCCCGTCCCGTGGGCCTGAGGAAGGCACGGGCTCCGAGCAACATCAGACAAGGCTCTGGCCCGGGCTCCACCTTCAGGGGCCGGGCTGCAGTGGCTGACACAGCCAGAGCTGGTGCCCCGACTGCATGCCACACCTGATGCCACACCAGCTGGGAGACCACCTGCCTGCCACTGCTCCCCACCGCCTCCCTCGACGGCAAGACCCTAGAAAGTCACTGTCCTAGGAGAAGGAAAATCCTAGACAAGATGTGGCCTCAGAGGCAGTGCCAGGTCAGGGGCTCGGTCCTGCCTGGGAGCCCCCTCTCCCCACTCTCCCGTCCACCTGTACTCATGGGCTCCTTTTGTGCCCCCAGCTCAGGCAAGCTCCCTCTTTCCTGGTGTGCCCTCCACACCGGGCAACCCCACAGTCCCCCTCGCCCTGGCAGACATCATCACTGGACTCCAACTCCTGAACCAGGTCAGCAGTCCCCATCACTGCTGTGTCGCAGGCCAGGACATAGCCTGCTTGCTTACTGTCTGCTATGCGGATAGGGGTAAGGGAGGAGGGGAGGAGGGAGGAGGGAAGAGGGTGGAGGGAGGAGGAATGAGGGGA
>NW_016107758.1:1237187-1275222 GCF_001604975.1 Cebus imitator | reverse complement strand
GAGGAGGGAAGGAGGGAATAAGGGATGAGGGGAGGAGGGAGGAGGGAAGGAGGGAATAAGGGAATGGGGAGGAAGGGAGGAGGGATGAGGGAATGAGGGAGGAGGGGAGAGGAGGAGGAGGTGAGGCATGAGGGCAGGAGAAGATGAGGGAAGAAGGGGAAAAAGAAATGAGGGGGATGAGGGGAGGAAGAAAGGCGAGGGTGAGGGGATGAGGGCATGGGGGTGAGGGAGTGAGGGGGTAAGGAGAGAAAAAAATGAAGGAAAGGGGATGGAGGGAATGAAGGGAGGCGTGAATGAGGGGCAAGGGGAGGAGGGGGTGAGGGAATTAGGAGATACAGGGACAAGGGGGTAAAGGATGAGGGGGTGAGGGAGAGGGGGAGAAATGAAGGAAGAGAAGATGAAAAGAGGGAAGGAGAGAATGAGAGAGGGGTGAGATGAAGGAATGAGGGGAGGAGTTAACAAGGGGATGAGGAGTACGGCTGATGGGGGGGATGAGGCAATGAGAGAAGAATGAGGGGATGAAGGGAATGAGGAAGGGATAAGGTGTGAGGGAGGGATAAGGGTGAGGGAAGGATAAGGTGTGAGGGAGGGATAAGGGTGAGGGAGGGATAAGGGAATGAGTAAAGGAAAAGGGGATGATGGGGATGAGGGAGAGGTGAGAGGATGGGGAAAGAATAAGGGATGAGGGGATAAGCAGGGAATGAGGGGGTGGGGGATGAGGGAGGGAGGGATGAGGGGGAATGAAAAGAATAAGGGGATGGTGGGGGGTGACAGAGGGATGAGGGGATGGGAGAAAGAGTAAGGGATGAGAAAGGGATGGGGGAGGGATCAGGGAGGGATGAAGGGGTGAATGAGCTTCCTGGCCAGGCCTTGACCCCCCCTGGGGACGGACCTAATGGTTTTGCCTTTAATCCTACGGGATGTGGCTGACAGGACTGGCTCAGTCACAAGTGACAGACGCATGAGTGAGCGTGTGAATGCTGCCCCGCCCGTGGTTCAGCGGGGAAGGACAGGGCAGGGCCTGAGGTCCGGGGTCTCAACAGGAGCTTGCCGCCCACCCTTCCTGACAAGGCTGGAGAAGCCTCAGGCCGTCAGAGCTGGATCCTTCTGTGGGGAAATGTGCCCCATGCTGCTGGGTGGCCAGGGTGACTGTGGGCCCTGCTGCTCCCCAGCCCCTCCTCACTGCCTCGAGAGAAGCCTGGCTGAAGGGTCGTGCTGACCTCCTCTGCTCTGGGCAGGTCACCCCCGCGGCCCTGGGGCAGGCAGCCTGGTGACTCTGGCTACGATACTAGGGTAGGAGGTTGGAGCAGATCTCGCTAACGCACGGATGATGTCACACACACCCTGGTCCTCACCCCAAACTCCGTGTGCACGAATGTGTGAGAGAGACGCCCACAGTGCTTCAGTGCAGTGCCTTCAGCGCAGTGGTAACGGCTGGGAGAAGAAACACACTCGGGACGGCCAGCGGGGCAGTCTCGACACTGACAGTGCAGCTCATCCTCAGAGAGTGACCCTGATGGCCCCGCGCTGTAGAGGGGACCATGCCGGCCCCGCCCAGCACCATCTCACTGCTGTCACAGCAGCAGGGCGTAGAGGCCACCACCAGCCTCACTTTCCAGGACAGAAACAAAGCTCGGCCAGGGCCCTGCTCAGCCAACCCACAGAGTCAGCAAATGGCACCGCCGTGAGGCCCCAGGGTCCCTGCCCGCTGCAGACGTCTGGGATGAGACCCCGCACCACAGCCAGCAACTGCGTGTCCACAGGACTGCCCATCGTGGTGGTTCCCTGCCTGGCAAAGTGGGGCCCCAGGAAGGTGGCTCAAGTCCGATTCTCAGGACGCGGAAACCCCCTCTCTCCTCCCCTCCGCATGCCCTGAGCTGGAGGTCTCCCACGCAGGCTACGCCCCAAGCCTGCTGCCCATGGGGCAGGGGCTGGCAAGCTCATTCTGGAATGGGGGAAAAGCCACAGGAGGGCCTGACCCCTCACTCAGGCACAGGGACACAGGGCCCCGAGGCCCAA
Source organism: Cebus imitator (assembly GCF_001604975.1). NCBI lineage: Eukaryota > Metazoa > Chordata > Mammalia > Primates > Cebidae > Cebus > Cebus imitator. Next base: position 1,273,203 of record NW_016107758.1, on the reverse strand, counting down.
GGCTGGCAAGGGATGGACAGTCCCCTCTCCTCCCGCAGAGCCATCGTGTGCCTGCTTTACAGGATGGAGGTGCTAATGTTTCCACCTAGCGGTGTCTGGGACCAGCCTGGCATCCCCTCAAACCTGCAGAGGGTGTGGGACCGGAACACCGCCCAGCTGAAACTGGAACAAAATGCAGACCACCCCTGCCACAAGGTCACACTGGTGGGCCAGAATCTCCCTGTGCCCAGAAAACAGCTCGTACATTAGCGCCCAAGCTGGTGGGCCCCCCAGGCCCAGATCTCTCTGAGAACGCGGAACCTCCCGGAACCAGGCCAGCTGACTCCAGGCCCCGCTAGCATGGCGCCGCCTCCTCCTCCTGCAAGCCTGTCCGGACACACTGCAGGGAGAGGGAGGCCCCGCTCAGGCCTCAACGGCTGCACTCCCTCCTCTGCGAGGCCACCACCACAGCTGTCCCTCCATAGGGCCTCTGCTGCACCCAGGTCCCAGGGAGAGCTGGCGCAGCGGCCTTCGGAAAAGATCTGTTCACGGAAAGAGCCGTGTGCGCAGGCTCAAGGGGCCATGCCAAAGGGGACTCTTGCCCTGCCGCCCCCGGGCAGGCCTTCTGGGCACAGTCCCTCAGCCACAGCTGTCAATCCTCTGTCCTGACCCATCGCAACATGAGCCGACCAGGACGTGGCCTCAGAGAGTGCTGGCCGAGCCCTGCTGCCCCGGGGCTCCGTGCCAGGAGTGACCTCACGCCTCCCAGCTTCAGGCCTGAGAGGCCCGCACGTGGTCTGCAGGGGGCGGTCCTGCAGGGACCCAGGAGGGGCCAGCCTTGATCTTACACAGGCTCAAGTTCTGGATTAGGGACTTGGAGGCCCTCCTGCCCCAGGCTGGTGTGGGCAGGGGCCTCACCGTGGCTGGGGACAGGGAGCCACCTTGCCTCCTGCTGGACAACCTGAGTCGGACTCTGGTCTCATGAATTCACCACCGGCCCGCTTCCACAAAAGGAGGCTCAGTGGCCACAGCCAAGGCCAGAGGAGCGTGGCTGGAGCCGCCGTCCCTCCTTGCTGGCCTGGCCAGGTGAGGGGCTCACATGAGGCTGTGGAATGTGCTGGGGCGTGAGGGTCTCCTGGGCTGGCTCCTGTCTGCCCTTCCCCATCCCCTGTGCTCACGGCTCTGCCTGCTATGGCCCCTGGCGGGGAGCGGGGAGCGGGGAGCGGGGAGCAGGGCTGGACCTTGCAGGGTGGGGCAGCAGGCCAGCCAGAGCGTGCGGGACGCCGCCCCCTCCACAGGGCAGCGTGGGGCCGGGGGCAGGCAAGGCTGGGGCAGGAGGAGCGGGGGGCCAGCCAGCATCTACTACAGGGCAGGAAACTACAAAGCAGCCAGAATCAGGAGTGGGGGCAGAAGGGGCTCAGCCAAGAGGACGGGGTGGAAGCAATAAAGAAATCAAACCGAGATTCCAAGAGAATCAAAAGAAAGAAGACGGGAGGGACAGGAGGACAGGTGGGCGCGTGTGTGAGGGGTCCAGACAGCTGGAGTGAAATTCTCAGGGGTGTGGGGGGCAGGGTGTGGGGGCGGTCAGGGAGGAGCAGGGAAGGAAAGAAGAGGCTGAAATGAAACCAAGGGACACAGATGATACCTAGGTATGTCCGAATCAAGAAACTGCCTGCAAAACACAAACAATCACACGGTTAGTGAGGCGGGCAGCACAGCGGGGGCGGGCGGGGCAGGCAGTGGGGAGCAGCCGGCGGCCTTGGGCCCACTCTGAGCCGGGCAGGCTGCAAAGCGCGGGGCCTGGGGGCGGGCGGAGGCAAGGCAGCGGCAAAGCGCAGGGGCGGCCGAGGCCCCAGGCTGGAGTCGGAAGCCGGGGCTCGTGAGCCTGCGCGTCGCGGAGAAAGGCCACGGAGCAGCCCGGCCGGCCCGGGTCTGAGGACGCCAGCACCGTCCATGGCACAGGAAGGCCACGGGCCTGGTGAGCCAAGCCACAGGACGGTGTCTGCCTAGGGATGCCAGCAGAGGACAGTCCTCGACACTGCTCTGGGGCAGGGCTGGGGGCGCTTGGGGAGGCCATGCCCGGGCAACGCACCTCCCTCCTGTCTCAGACCCAGGGCCTTGACCCCAGCACAGGGCTGCCTCGACCCCAGAGCCGGCCCGGGACCGGCCTCACATCTCACAGCCCTCAGGGGCCGAAGACCCTTCAGTGACAGGAACAGGGTGGCCTGAGGTCCAGCCATGAGCCACTCCCTCCTGTGTCATCCATGGAAGCTCATCTTCTGAGGAAGACCTCAGAAACCCAGCCCTCTGTGCAGGGAGATAGTGGGGGTTTGGGGGTCTGGAGCCCCTGCCCACCCCATTGCAGGAGCTACCTGGGTTGAGGGAAGGTCAGAGGTCAGGAAATATGGTAATGAGGTAATCTCCCAGGCTCCAAAGCCCGTCTCACATGGCAGACCGGCCCTCCTGGGCCCCATACCCCACTCCAAGTCCTGGTGCCCCATAGCCCAGGCACAGCGCTCACACCTGGCAGGGGGTGCCCGTGCTGGGGGCTCCAGGCCTTCTCCATGGCTCACCAGGGAGCAATCTCATGGCTCAGGACAAGCAAGGCACGAGGAGGCCCCCAAGCCCCGACCCAGCCCAGCATCTGCCTCACCTCCCCCATCCCGGACGTGTCCCCCCACCATGGCGCCGCCTCCACACAGAACACCGGAGTCCTCCCCACTCCTGCGGACATGTGTGTAGGGCAGGCTCCCTCCGGAGGGCCGAAGGCAGGGCTGGGACCAGAGCCGCATCCACCATGCCAGGTCTCTGCCCACCCCCACCCCCTGCTGTTCAGCGCTGTGCCCACCCTGGCTACCCAGCTGCCCCCTGCCCTGGTTGCCCCTGCAGTATCTGCATTAATGCAGGGGCTGAGCCCCAAGAACCCACTTTCTGGGTGTTTCTGATGAAACCGAGCTCTGTCTGGACCCTAGTCAGAAGAATAGGAGACAGCGCCCCCCACCCCGGGACCCTCCTTTCTTACGACCCTGACCCTCCTTGCAGGGAGGCCCTTGAGACATTTTCCTACAGACACAGACGCCGGCAGGCCATAGAGACACCCCTGGCTGCAGCTCTGAGGGCCTGCTCTGGGCTTGTGCATCATGGGCCACGGGGAGCCCCAGGAACAGCCAGGACTGGTCACTGGAGCCCCTGCCTCACTTTCCCCAAGCCCCTGGAAGGCAGTGTCTGGGACACAGTGGAGCCCAAGGGACCTCCCCACCCAGCAGGGCTGCCCTGGCAGTGCTGAGCCACCTGCCCAGGCCAACCTTAGCGGCCGCCTCCCTCTCCCATTCCCCAACCCCAGCAGACCCCAATGGGGCTGCCACAGACACCCCAGGGCTCCAACACCCCAGCCCAGGTGTGGTCGAGCTGGGGCTGCCCAGACTGTGGGGCTTGACCATGCCAGGAGTGTGGAAAGGAGCAGCCTGGTGGTGAGGGGCCTGTGCCAAGCAGTGCCTGTGAGCGCCCCACCCTGGCTGCTCAACCCCTGGCCCCAGGACGCCTGCCAGAGGCCACTGACTTGCCCCCGGCAGCGTGGTCCTTGGATATACAGCCACTTGTCCCCACACCACCCAACCACGAAACTCCTGAGGACAGAATTCAGCTCATCCTCCAATCCCTGCACTGGCCCCTCTACTTGGTGACAAAGGAGCATGGGGATGCCTGAGCCAGCGATGGGGTGCGCACACAAAGAGCCGGGAGGTGCAGAGGCCGCCAGCCCCTCACGGTGTAGCTCCAGCAGGTGCCAGGAGGGAGGGCCAGGACAGCACTGGAGCAGGCCACGCCATGTGGCTGGACCCTGTGCCGGGTGGGCCGAGGGCCTGGCAGGCTGGAAGCACTCCCTGGGCCCTGTGTCCAGGGAGTCTCGAACTCACCGGTCATCTTGGGCCGGGCGAATGTATCCGGAAGAAAGGATGTTGAGAGACAGGATGTTGGGATCGATCAGGGACTCGTCAGTCTCTGGAGTGTTTCGGATGCGGCCTGCAAAAGGGCAACGGGCCACGGGTCACATCTCAGGGGCAGGTGGGAGGTCACATCTCAGGCCTGGGAGGCCCTGCTGGCTGCCTCGGGCGGGAGCCCTGTCAGCAAGCCAGCTCCCCACAAGGTCACTAGAGCATCGGTCAAAGGTGGCACCGGGGGTGGGTACAGGAGGCCCCACAGGGTCCTCAGTGACCCAGGAGCCATTTGCAGTGACAGCTCTGCGGTGTTTCTTGACTGTCTCTCGGACACAATGAACACCCCACACATACACTGAGGGACACAGGTGCTTGGCCTGGAAAGCCAGGCCTTCCAGACTGCTGGAAAAGGAAGTCGAAGCGAGACGCAGAGCGGAATGTTCCCACTTATTCTTATACCTAAAAATGGTGACAATAATGAGGAAAAGAAGGGAGGGAGGGAGGGGGAGGAGAGCAGAGGAGGGGAGGGATGGGAACGCAGAGGGGAGAACGTGATCTGTGCCACAAAACCTCTTCTTACAAGGGGCATGTCCAGGAGAGCCTGCTGAGACGCATGCACTGGGGGTGTCTGCCTGGCTCAGTGAAAGACACCAGGCCGTTATGAGGCAGGAATTCTGCCTGGCGGCTTCACCTAATAATTTCTTGGCCAGACAGTGACAGTTCTGCTCCTTCAAAGGAATAAACAAGCACATGTACATTTTCTTTGTTGCTCCAGGAAGGAGTGACAGAACCAGGACCCGCTAGGATTTTGTGCTGACAGGTGCACACGGGGCCTGCCCCGTCCCACTGCTGGGACCTCGGCCCATAAGCTCCGCACGTGGGTCCTAGGAGGAGGCAGGTGGGATCCCAGCAAAGTGCCCTTCCCCATGCCGGGCCCTCTGGGTCCACGCTGGGGCAGGGCCTGTGGCGGGGAAGCGGCTCGGCTGCAGGGATCGCTGCCAGGGCAGAACCCTCTGCCCTCAGGGCCGTCACTTCAGCAGTGTGCAGCCTGCTTTGAGTCTGGCCAAGTACCTGGCCCACAAAACTGACACGCGTGAGCCCACTCGTGTGGGCAGAGTGCCGGGGTGGGGCTGGGGTCCTGACCCTCTGCTGTCCACACCTCCACTCCCTCCCCTGCCTCAAAGGGCCCACTCACCCACTGCTCATGGACACCCGGGGTGAGAGCCCTCGGCTCTCATCACTTTTGCTGACCCCGTGCCCACAGTCCTGTCCAACTCACGGGCTGGAAAGTCCCCTGGCCCTCTTGGGAGGGATGCTGAGCTGGGAGAAGGCTGTGAACCGTGAGCTGGGGTTCTGGGTGGGGAGAAGGAAAGAGGGAGGTGCCCCCTAGAAAGTGACCTGGCTGCTCTGTGCCCTGAGTCCAGTCACAGGGCTGCTCTGTCACGAAGCACAGAGGCTGAGCCCAAACCCCTTAGCCTCAAGGGGGGTGTTGGGGTTCACACTGCATCTCCCCAAATCCCTTTCAGTAGCATCCCTGATCCCCCACCCCACATAAACAGACAGTCTGTTGCCTTTGTAGAAAGGAGGCAGGGAGAAGGTGGGATCTAAGTAGCGGGGCCTGAGGGGCGACAGGCCCAGGCCAGAGGATGTGTCCCCTCAGCCCTGCAGATCCAGCTTCCCTCCCTCCTTCTCTCCTGTCTGCCTTGGGGGACGGAGACCAGGACTCAGCAGGTGGGAGCAGAGCTGCCCAGGGACGGGTCCTCAATGACCACGCAGCAGGCCCACAGCCACCATGCGGCCGGGTCCACAGCCACCACGCGGCCGGGCCCACAGCTACCACGCGGCGGGCCCACAGCCACCTGTGTATTTGCTTACGTTCTACTGTCCCTCCATCCCCTCCTTTTAGGCTTGCCCTGAACAGCCACGAAGGGAGGGTCTGGGTGCTTGATCCATGGCTTCCCAATTCATGTGCAATTAGACGCAGCACTTGAAAACACAGGCATGCTCCTGGAACCTCGTGTCTACAGCCCTGCACTGGGACACAGGGTGATGGGTCCAGCCCCAGAGAAGCCACCTTAAGCAGTCACCCTGCCCAGCCATAGCAATGTCCAGGGCAAGGGAGGGCTGGGCTGGCCTCATGCCAACGGCACACTTGAACGGATGACTGACTGCCTCCTTGAATGAAAACTGGGAAGACAAATTCTTTACACCTTAGCAAAGAAAATGTCTGGCAGACCCAAGAGTTCCAAACAAGAGGTCATGGAAGAAAAAACTGTAAGATCCCTGGTGATGCTGATGGGCGGAACTGTGACCCGGGCATGTATGTGGCAGTCCTAACCGCCAGTACCTCCGAGTGGGACCTCATTTGGAAGTAGGGCTTTGCAGAGGTGATCAAGCTGACTACAGACGCAGTCAGCCTGGCGCAGGACGGGTCCCTCACCCCACCTGCCTGATGACCTGAGGAGAAAGGGCTCGGGAAGACACAGGCAGGGAGAAGCCTGTGAAAACACAGCCACGCGTCTACAGGCCAAGGGTGCCCAGGACTCCAGCCACCACCAGGAGCTGAAAGAGGTGGGGGAAGATTTTCGCCGACAGCTTTCAGAGAGAGAGCGCCTCTCAGCCACACTGATTCTGGACTTCGGCCTCCAGAACTGAGATGATAAATGGCTGCTGCTTTCGACTACCAGCTTGTGGTATCTGGTCAGGGCAGCCCCAGAACTCTCACACACTGATTAAATAGAAGTTCACGGCTCATCACCCAGGTCCAAGGCTCTCCTTTGCAGGTGAGGAACTGACCCACAGGGAGGTTATGTGACTTGGCCAGGGTCACGCAGCAACAGCGGCAGAGGTGTGGTTAGAACCCGGGCACCCAGCTGGAGGTCTTGCTCTTCCCACCAGCTCGGCCCCGCCCCCGAGGCAGCCCCCGCCCGGCGCTCACCCACAACCAGCTCGCGCACTTCCTTCCAGCGGATGTGGCTGCCCGTCTCGTGCAGTAGTGTCACCGTTATCCGTCGCTGGATGCCCTGCCGGGCCCAGGAGAGAGGATACAGTCAGACCGCTGGGGCGGTGGGGGGACACGTGGGGTGGGGGAGGGGGACCCAGGCAGGGGAGGGGCAGGGAGGGGCTCACACCTGGTGGAGGAGGAAGGTCCCCATGCACGGCATGCCCCCACGGTGGTCCACCACAGCTGGGATGTAACTGGAAGAGAGACACACGTGAGGGGCGGTCAGCCCTCCTCCCCACCCTCCTGGCAGCACAGGGCCCTGGCCCCACAGTGGATGGAGCAAAAACAGGGAAAAATCAGCAGCTCCCTCTGGCGAAGATCAGGTGGCCGGGACCATGGAGGCCGCGGTCAGCACAGAAACCCACCAGGCCTCCTTGACCATTGCCTCGCGGCCCTGCCCACTTCACTGGCAGGGTGTCCAACAGGGAGACATGCAGGATGGCTGGGCCCCTCTGGGCTGGATTTCTAAGTCCCGAGGGTCCTCTGCTTTTCCTTAGCCCTGCAGATCCACAACCCAAGGCCACAGGACCCAGAAGAAATCCCAGCAGATGGGCTCGTCTGCTCCAACCTCTAAGGCTCCGTCCCACTCGGGGCAAGGACCTGCGTCTCCACCAGGCCCCACCCTGAGCCGCCAGCGTCAGCCCAGCTCCCCACTACCCTCAGAGCACCAAGCAGGCCCCCACTGGCCTCTGCACCGGGGCCCTGGAACCCGCCTCCCCCAGGCCTCAGGGCTCCCCTCCCACTCCCCTCAGGTCTTTGCTCAAAAGTCCCTTGATCACTTGGTAAGTGCCACGTCTGCCGCCCCAGTCCCCCGAGCCACTCCCCTGCCATGCTGTCCTCGTGCTGTGGACCGTGGGGCCGCCAGTCCACGTGCTTATCTGTCTAGCCCCCCTCTGCCCCCACGCCAGCTCCGCCAGGACGAGAAGGGGTGGGCCAAGGGCAGGAGCTTTGTCTGCTTTACTCCCCAGGCCCTAGACGAGGCCAGGCCCACAGGAGGTCTGCAGTGAACACCCGCTGGAAGAATGACTCTGGGTGGCCCGGGGCCTTGTCTCTCTCGGCCACTGGCCACACCCCAGGGGGCCCGCACCGGCACTCACTCGCCCACACCCCGGGGCCCCACGCCGGCACTCACTCGCCGTTGGCTTCCAGCTCACAGATCTCGAAGTAGACCAGCAGGTCATACTTGCAGTGGCAGGGCCCCGGGCAGGGCCGCGTCAGCGTGCTGAGCTTGGTGGCGGGCACTGTGGGGACAGGAGGGAGGCGTGTGCGGAGGGCAGACCCAACCCATTGTGTGCCGAGGGCACACTCACGGAGGTGTCAGGGCCAAGGGGCTCAGAGGCAGCAAGGGCACCACCCTTTCTCAAGGGAAACAACCAGCCAACCCCAGCCATGCCCAAGTTACACCCAGTCCTGCACACTCTCGGGCCTCAGCCCGTCACTCGGGTGCTCAGGTTCTCCATGACCCGGCTAGGAGAGGCATACAGCCACGCACGTGGGCACAGCTCATAAGGAGGACAGGGATCAAGACCCCAAGAACCCATGGGGCAGCAGCAGAGCTCCTTGTTCGAAAGCCCACAACCCTCACAGCCCCTCTGGCATGTGGCCAGGCCTGTCACCTGCAGCACACTTTGGCCACAGCCTACTGCACCAGTCCGAGCACCTCTCAGCAGCACCCAGGCCTGGCCTGAGAGGCCCTGCCCCTCAGCGCCTGCTGGTCCTTCACTTGCGTCCAGCTCCTGGCCAACAGCCTCTGCCCACCACTGCCTCCTCTGAGACCCGGCACACAGGCCCTCCTTCAGCAAGTGCCATCTGAGCCTCCTCTGCCTCTCCCACAAAGATGGATCTGCAGGTCTTTCTTGCAGGCTGTGGGAGGGCTGAGTCACAGGGAGCCCATGTGCCAGCCAGAGAGCCTGTCAGACCAGGGACAGGCCCTGCCGCAGCTGGGGGTGCCCTCCTGAGGTGTCCTCAGCCTGCAAACCTTCATCTTACACGGTGCAGAGGACGGGTCCTCGAAAGGCAGGCACGAGAGGCCGATACCCGGTCCCCACGTGCGCAGACCCAGTACTGCCACCCGCCAGCTGCAGAGGCAGCTTCTCATGCGGGCCCCTACCCACTGGGGCGCTGATGCCTGGAACACAGCCCCCCCTGCAGGAGGGCTTCAGGGAAGAGGGACTCAGCCACACCTGCCGGGCCTCAGTCTGTCTCCAGCTCTCCAACCATGACCCTGGGTTTTGGTCTTGTAGGAAATAAACTCCATTCTTTTAACTAAAACCCAACGGATGTCAAGTGCTATTCCATGACGCACCTGTTCCCACAGGCAGGGGCTCCGGGCTCCGGGCTCCGGGCAAAAGCTCTGCTAAAAACACCTCTCCCACCGACCCACAAGCTCACTCCCACCTCCAGCCTCAGCCCCCCATGAAGGAGCTTCCTAGATTGCCTTTCACCCCCAAATCTCCACCTCTCTGTGTTCAGCGGAGATGCCAGAAGTCCCCCAAAACCCCCAACCCTCCTGCTGCCTTCCTTCCTCGGCTCCCTACGCCTCTGCCACCAGCTCCAGGCCACTCCATGGACGCAGGACAGACCTTTGCTCCATGGGACCCCGTGAGGCCCAACAGGCTCAGGGTGGCCCCAGACTGCCCAACCCCATCAAGGAGGACTGCACCCACTGCAGAGCCCAGCCCACGTCAGCACCCACAGTGAAGGGCACTCGCTGCCCTCAGGCGGCTCCAGAGACCCTTCCTACCTGGCTTGGACAACGGCATGACCCGCGGGAAGTGGCGGCGTGAGGGCCTCAGGGGGCTGTGGAGGAGGAAGCACCGGCGTGAGGTGTCTGTGGGAGGCTGGGCTAGAGGGTCAGGGGACAGAGGCCACAGGCCCCAGGTGCCCATCCTTGTCCCCTCCTGCCCTGTCTCCCCCAAAGCCGTTTGGGTAGGAGGAAGAGAACACCAGATCAGGACCCCAGATCCCACCACAGGAGCCACAGGAAACCAGGGCAAAGGTCAAGCTCTGGCTCCCAGTCCAGAGTCCCCCAGTCACTCCCAAGGACAGACAAGCACCCCAAAACAAAGCCTTCACTGCCTGTCCCTTTCCCTGACACCCTGGAGGGCCCCTGAGCTCTCGGTCCTGCCTGACAGCTGCGGGGAGACGCAGATGGGAAGAGACGTGCCCCCCGAGGCCTCTATGCTGTTCTCTCTGCACTGGAGTGTCCGGGAGGGGTTGGCCTGGCCCAGGGTGGACACTCCCGTCCCAGCTTCAGGGTCTAGGGTGAGACGCCACAGCCCCGCAAGTCTGTCTGAGACCCCCATCTATAAAAGCCTCGGGAGTGAGGGAGCTAGGCTGGGCTTCCCCCAGGGGTGTCAGCTAGGCCCCTTTCCTGGGGTCCTCGGTGGGCAACAGAAGTGGTCTCTCTGGCATCCTCCAGCTGGCAGCCCCTGCACACTGCCCAGGCCAGCAGGAGCTGAAGCTTCCTGAGCAATGCTCACAAGGAACCCTCCTTAGTCCTGAAGGGGAGAAGCTACGGGCAGGCCCAGAGCTCTTCACTGCTGAGTCCTGCCAGCCTTAGTCAGAAGGCCTCCTGGATGCGCAGGGGAGGTGGGCTTCACGGGGCGCATGGGTTCTGCAGCCTCAAGACAGCTGGATGAAAAGATCTGGGCAGGGGTTGGGAGGACAGCAGCCTTGAACCCCTGAGCCAGGGTGCTGACCTGAGCACGTCCTTGCAGAGGGGCGGGAACGGATGCTGCTGGTAGTGGCCGAAGACCTCGAACACGATGGGCTGGCTTTTGATGTACTCAATGAAGGACTTGGTCACCTCCACTGCGATCTGGTGGGCAGCAGGTGGGAGAACGGGACGCACGGCCAGGCCACATTCAAGGGGCAAGGAGAGTCACATCAGTCAGCCAGGTGCTCCAGGCCCAGGTCTGGGACCCCAGCTGGGCCCCTCTGCCCACAACCGGCAGCAACCTCCTCCAGGCCCTTTGGCCCAGCCCCTCCTCCCGCCACGTGCCCCAGGCAGGACTGCGGAGTGCGTCCCTTGGCCTCTCTCCCCAGGACAAACGGGAGCCACATGGTCAGCTGCTTTTCAGAACACAGAGCTGGGAAAGGGGACAAAGGGCAGCACTGGCCTCTGCAGGATGCCCCTTCTTGGGCCCTGGCCCACTCAGCAGGAGTTATGGGTTGGATTGTGTCCCCCTCACCAAATTCATATGTTGAAGTCCTAACCCAGGACCTCAGAATGAGAGTGTATCCTGAGACATGGCCTTTACAGAGATGACGGGAGTTAAACAGAGGCCCTCAGGGCAGGTCCCACTCCAGCACAGCTGCTGTCCCCAGGAAAAAGGGAGGTCTGGGCCCACACACATGCAGGGGGGAAGGCCACGTGGACAGAACGAGGAAGAGGCAGCCAGATGCCTAAGAAGGAGGCACCCTGCCCACTCCCTGATCTGGGGCTTCCAGCCTCCAGAGCAGGGAAGCCACAGTTCTGTTGCTATAGACGCCCCCTCTGTGGCACTTTGTGGCAGAAGTCCCAGCTGGCTAACCACCGAGTCTCCAGGACATCAGCCCTGCCACATCAACGCTGGTGGCCTGGCACGCAAGGCCTGGCTCCCTGGGAGCTTTATCACTGATAAGCACCTCTTTCCCTGCGGCCCCAGGAGCCCGGCTCTCCACCTTGGGAGGAGCTGCTCACCCTAAAGGCCCCTCCTCTCCATCCTTCTAGCTGCCCGCTGTCAGCACTCTCCTGCCTGGAGTTTTTTGGGCCTCTGGGACGTTGCTGGCACCCTACAGCCCCTGTGACCCTGCCTCCTTCCCATTCCCGACACCCATGCCAGAGCTGCCCTTGCTGACCACCCCTGGCCTCGGTACAAACCCAGGACCCTCTGTACCTGCAGCCGGCTCACCGTCTGCCCTCCACTCACCACGGCTGCTCCCGGGGACTCTGAGCTACCCCACCACCCGTCAATGATCACCCACTGCCTAGAAATCGCCTCCACACCCCGCCTGGCACTGGTGTTCCTGGTGCTCAGCGCAACCCTGGCCCACAGCTGGGGTTCAGAAGAGGAAGAACGAGCCACGATCAGACGCCCTGGGAGGAGTCGGTCAGTGGCCGGGATGGGGAGAAGCGCCTGGAACGTACATTCTGGACGTGGTAGAAGCCGAGTGGGGGGCCTCTGCCTGTGTTCTTCAGGGGCTCCGTGGAGAAGGCTTCGTCGTGGCGGTGGATGAAGCTGCAAAGCAGCGGAGACGCTTTGGCGTGGGGCGGGGGACCCAGGACAAGACCTCACCAGGTGGAACCCACCTCCCATGAGGGCGCTGGGTCGTGCAGGGCCTTCGGGCCAGGCCAATGCAGTTCCCAACATGGCCTGCCCTGCCCAGCACCCAGGCAGGGAGCCTTGGGCACAGAGTCCCATGCAGCATGGGTACACAAGGGTGGCGGGGCTCACTTGAACTGGCAGAAGATGTCGGCATATTCGGCAGAGATGCTGGACGCCTGCAGGACGGTCACTCGGAAGGTGAAGGTGCTGCCCAGGCGGAGGTGGTCCAGCGCCGCGTCCAGGTGCCCATCCAGGGCGGTCTTCTCGGAGCTGTCTAGGAGGAGGCCTTCTGGGGGCACCGCTGCTGGGAGTCAGGGAGACAGTCATGGACCTCTAGATCCTACTTTCTTCTGGCCACAGGCCTGGGCCAGGCTCTGGAACCAGGTCTCAGTGTGCCCCGCGCCCTGGGCAGCAGGGGTGAGTGACCCACCTGAACAGGTGTTGTTGTTGACTTCGTCGGCTGAGGGCCCCGAGTCTGCCCCCTGGCCCTGGCCCTCCACAATGCGAAGCTCCTCCTGGGAGGTTCCAGAGCGGGACATCCCCACCACGGGGCAGGACTCGGACTGGAACTGATCAGAGGGGACCAGAGTCAGAGAGCCAGGAGCCGGCGGGGAGGGCCCGCACACCCTGTCACAGGCCCACAGGAGGGCGGTGCCGCCCAGAGCCTGGGCTGGGACCCCTAAGGACCCACACCCCAGATCTGCCTCTGCCTTGTGGGGGGGTACCCACCTCCCCAGGCCTCAGTTTCCCCTGCTGTGGCTGTGCATCTTTGGATTCTACAGCCTACGGCTATGTGAGGTGTGAGCTGTCCTGGAAATGACTCGCCGCCTGTCTCTTAGATCTGGTCTTCAGTTCAGCTGGACCCCCACCTGCCAGGGCCTCTTGCCCAGCAGGTAAGCTCTCTCCCCTCCCCCTCTTGGGCACCCCCAACACTGGCAGCCCCTCCAAGAGAAGAGGTGTTGGGCAGACAGACCACCCTTGTTCAGGGTTCCGGGTAACGGTATGGCCAGGTGGGCGCAGGTGAGAAGTGAGTGTGAGAAGGCGGGGCAGGGGCTGCCTGAGCGTGCACTGGGGTGCGCTCTGAGGACCTTCCTGCACCACTCAGTGAGTGTGAGAAGGCGGGGCAGGGGCTGCCTGAGCGTGCGCTGGGGTGCGCTCTGAGGACCTTCCTGCCTGAGCGTGTGCTGGGGTGCGCTCTGAGGACCTTCCTGCACCACTCAGTGAGTGTGAGAAGGCGGGGCAGGGGCTGCCTGAGCATGCGCTGGAGTGTGCTCTGAGGACCTTCCTGCACCACTCTCCCTCTAAGAGTAGAAAAGGATCCTGAGTGGTCCAGGTGCCACTGGACACAGCGCCAGCCCTTCACATGAGGACCGAAGGTGGGCAGCCTAAGGGGCCCCCTTACTCTCACTGCAGGGAACGGGCGAAGGGGGCAGTGGGAACGTGCTGCTGTGGGGACCCAGAGGAGAGCGGGCCCAGGGAAGGCAGACAGGGTGGGGTGGCTGCACCTCAGAGTCTGTTCTGGAGGCTCACGCTGTCTACCTGCTCTGTGCCCAAGTTTGGACTCTAGAGAGGCCGTGGTGGGGGATGGGCACATCCAGGCATCAGGGCAAACCCCGGGAAAGGGGCATGGTGTGCTTTAAGCACTGAGATGGGGCGGGCTCAGCACTCTGGGCGAAAGGGAAGAACCCCAAGAGGACTCAGGGCCCATAGGATGTGACAGGGTGGCAGAAGAGCAGAAAGCATGGGACTCAAGTGAGCGCCAGGTCCCTCCAGGCCTGGGACTTGGGAGGGAGCTTGATACCTTTTCAAAATGCTGGTCGTCAAAGGAGATTTTAGCAGTTCCCGATTGGCGGACACCGGAGCCGTAGTCAGGGGCCTCTTCATCGGCTGCAGGAAGAACGGAGCAAATGGCTGGAACCCAGCTTGTCCCCTAAGGTGGGTGTGGGCAGAGCCAGGCCGCGCCACCCCACAGTCAAGGTGAGGGTGCAGGAGCCAGAGCAGGCAGCAGGGTCCTGACCAAAGCTGCTGCGCAGGCCTCAGTGACAACCAGGCATGTCCCTGGACACTGACCACCGGCCTGCCCTGCCCAGGGGCCCCAAAGTGGCCACAGCCTCATCACAGCCCACTTGGACAGGGGTCATGAAGTCTGTATTTTCAAAACCAAACCTTGCCCCATTCCCAGGTGCTCAAGGAGAACCCGAGCAGCCCCTGCCCATCTCGATGTGCAGAGACCACTCTGCCGGCCCTGCGGGTCCCACCTCCAGCGTCACCACGTGCTTCTGCCACCACCCGTGCAGGGCGACCACCTGTCACCCACCTCAACATTCGAGGGCCGCCAGCCGCTCCCCAGGCCTGCCCACCGCGTGCACCCGCACGCCCCAGCCTTCAAAGTTCCCCGTGGACCCTGCCCGCGGCCTGAAGCCCTGGGCTCTGTCCTGCTGTGGTCTGTGCCAGGCAGCACCTGCTCATGGAGTAGTCCGTGCTGAGGGAACAGCACACTGACCTCGCCCCGGTCACAGGCAGGGCTGGCAAGACTTCTGAGGCCACCAACACCAGGGCCAGTGCCTTTGCCAAGCTCCCTTCTCCGCCGCCACAGCCGTTAGACAGGGAAACCCATTAGGTGTCACCCAATAGAAAATATTCAGTTGTGGGATGGCCTGCAGGAGGCCGGCAACCCAGCCCAGGAGAGCAGCACTTCCAAGACACCATCCCAGCCTGGCTTCCTGGCACATGACCTGGGGCAGCAGGAGCTGTGGACCCGGGCACACAGACCTGGGCTCAGAGCTGCTGTGCGCCTTCCTAACTGGCGACCATCATCTGGGCAGTGGGGGCATCTCTCAATCCCACAGGGTGCAGGGCAGAGGGAGACCTTTGAATTGAGCTTGAACTCAGGGCCTGGGAAATGGGCAACCTCCCTGTGGACCCCAGAGCCCCCTCTGACCAAAGGCAGACCAGGACGGCAGTTGCTCTTACAGGGACGTGAGCCAGCCCTCTGGTGCAGCCCCACTCTCAGGGGGTGGCTGTCAGGGTGGGGGCCCGTGGGAGGAAGTGGTTAGGATGGCTCAGCTCAGCCCTGGAGGACCCTCGGTGGGAGCTGCGGACACAGGCAGGATCAGGAGGACCTGGCAAGGCGGCACCTCCTGGGGTGAAGGGGCAGGTGCTAGGTGTTCCCAGCTTCCCTGATCACTGCAACTCCAGTAATCACCCCACCTTCTGGCCTCAGGGCTGGGGCCCTTCCCTCATGCCCCCCCTCCCCAGCCGGACCCCTGACTCTCAGCACTGTGGTATCAGAGACTAGATGACCAGCAATGACATGACTAGTGGGAGGTGCTGCAAACAGCATGTAGAAATTATAGGCTAGGCTGGGCACGGCGGCTGGCCAGCTGCGATGGCTCACGCCTGCGATCCCAGTGCTTTGGGAAGCCGAGGTGGGCAGATCACTTGAGGTCAGGAGTTCAAGAGCAGCCTGGCCAACATGGTGAAATCCCATCTCTACTAAAAATATAAAAATTAGCCAGGCATGGTGGCGCACCTGTAGTCCTAGCTACGCTACCTGAGAAGTTGAGGCAGGAGAATTGCTTGAACCTGGGAGGCGGAGGTTGCCCTGAGCCCAGATCATGCCACTGCACTCCAGCCTGGGTGACAGAGCGAGACTTTGTCTCATAAAAGAAATTGTGGGCTAAGGAGAATTTAACGATAGAGTCAAATTAATTAATTAGGTGAGATTAAAATTGCCCAAGGCAGCCAGGATGGCAGGGCAGCGTGACCAGGAGCTGTGAGACATCTCAGGGTGGGGAGGATGAGCCACCTCAGAGTCGGGGGACTCAACATCTGGAGAGGGGTGAGGCACAGCCCCAGCCCAGGAGCCAGGAGCCCTGCAGCCATGGATGCTCGTCCTCTCTGCATTCATCCACTCGTGGCTGGCTGTCTGTCTGTACTACTGTCTTCCCGGGGTGCCCAGGCAGCCAAGGCCTTTGAGAGGAGGAAGAGGGGTCCCTGGTGAAAGGAGACCACGGTAGAGGAGCCTGGGGCATGGGAGGGTGCAGAGACGGGAGTGAAGAAGCCCGGGGCAGGGCTGAGGGTTCGGGGAAGGAAGTGGGACCCGACCTCACGACACTAGCCACCTGTGGGCCTGCAGCTTAGGCGGCCAAGCTTTTTCACATCTGCGTTGCTGACCACCCTTCAACATTCCTATCAGGTGGGGAGCATTAAAACAGATCCATTTACACCTGAGCAAACCAAGGCTCACAGTCACTCTGGGGCTGGCCTGGTGCCTCCGACCATTGGGACGGGTGTGAGCAGTGCCAGTCTCTACCTCCCACAAGGGAGGGGCTTGCAGCTTCAGGCCCAGGGTGGAGGGAGATGGGCCTGTGCCTGAGAACAGGGAGGGCATAGGGAAGCAGGAGCACCCCAGGGAGGGCTGCCCTGGGCAGGGCCAGGGGCCAGGGCTGGGCACTCCAAGGCCTTTTCTGGGGCTGCAGAGACAGCCAGGTGGGTGGGATGGGTTGAGAGAGAGCACCTGCTCTGCAGCAGGCTGGGGAAGGATCCAGGTGGCCTGATGGGAAGGCGGGGACCCCCAACAGAAGGCGCTGGGCTCAGCCTGCATGGCCCCTGAGGCACCCCCAGCTGTCTCCGGGGAGGCCAGAAGGCCAGAGCCAAGAGCTGGGCAGTGGGGGCTTCCACTCCAGGGCCCACTCGGGGCCGGCAGCCCGGGGCACCAGTCCAGGACAAGGTAGGAATACAGCTTCAGGTTGACCCCAGGGAGAGTGGAGGGCCGGGTGAGGCCGGCCCCGCACTGACCGCCACCCGATGCCAGAAGGGCCTCCTCGGGCCCCCACCTCTGCCTGTGCAGGCAAGAGCCAGCCCCCGCGGCCCCACCGCCACCCACGCCTTCGGCCGGCACGCACCTGAGATGGCTTGGACAGCCACACGGAGGAAGCCCTTCACCTCGCCCTTCTCGCTGACGATCGCCACGCGGTGCACCAGGGGAACGGGATACAGCAGGTTGCTCAGGTACACGAAGGCCCTGCGGGGAAGCAGAGGCCGCATCACGGGTCACCCTCCAAGAGTGTTCTGAGCGGCAGCGGCGGCAGCATGGCCCGGCTCACGACACAACACGGAGCTGCAAAGCAGAGGGAAGCCACCGGACGGGACAGCCAGGACCAGGACAGCGAGAGCAGAGGGCAGGCAGGGTGGGCACCGGAGGAGACAGGAGGTGGGGGACAGAGAGGACGACGAGGAATGAGCTGCGGCGAGCAGAGGCGCAGCCCGGCGGGGCCCGGACCCGGCTGCCTGAGAAGCACGCAGCGGAGGAGGGAGGGTTCAGCCTGCTTCAAGGAGGACGGGGACCGGACCAGGACCCAGACCACGTTGCGCTGCCCCCTTCTCACACTGGCACTGATGGCCAGCATCGCCCTGCCTCCTGCCTACTTCCCAGAGGTCCCTGATGCTCACAGACCCCACAGAGCCCCTTCCCCGAACAGAAACTCAGCAGGTGGGAGCTCTCAGGTGAGTCGGCCAAGACGGGGCACCCTCAGCCCAGGGCCCAGCGAGGCGCTGAATGGAGCCCTGAGGACCCCCCCAGGGCCATGGCGGGGTCCAGAGCACCAAGAGCCCCCCTTTCCCAGGACCAGCCTAAGCAGAGACCACAAGTCCCTACTGTCGATGGGGAGCTGCTGCCTTCCCTGTGCTGACCCACGTGTGGGCTGCTGGGAGGCCGGCGAGGACCCTGTGAAGACGGCACACCCCTCCCCAGCCGTCCAGGAGTGCATGCTGAGATTGGGGCACTTTCCTTCAGGGGAAGGAAGCCTGGTATGAGAAGGACACCCAGGTAAGTTCTGCTGTGGAAGGGAAGGCCCACAGCTCAGCTCAAACTTCAGACCAGGAAACTGCCTCCATGACCCTCTGGCCCCGTCCAGGCAGTGCAGCCCCCATAAACACGCACCCACGGACCTGAGCACAGAGGGGGCAGGAGCACAGCCCCTGCGGGGACGGGCAGGACTTGACACAGGAGGGTGGAGGTGTGTGAAGGAGGTGCGGAAGGTGGAAGGTGAGGGGCCTGGAGACAGAATGAGGGGGTGGAGGGTCAGTGACAGGGAAGCAGCAGGGTGGCCTGAAGTCTTCGCCAGGGAGTCAGGGCAATGAGAGGATCAGGGAGAGCAGCCATAGGTGGGGGCAGAGGGCGTGGAAGGTGGAGGCCCGCTGGCCAGGTGGGCACTGGCACCAGGGCGGGGCTGTGGGTGGAGGAGTGGGGAGGAGAGGTGGGTCACATGCTCTGCTTGGCTCACCCAGGGCTCTGACTCTACCCAGGCTGGGCCCTTGGTCTTGCCCCAGGGGAGCACCCAGAAAGATGCCCTGCTTCCTGCTCCAGGCAGGTGCAGCTCTGAGCACTGTGACCTCAGGCATGGGAAAGGGCTGTGCCTGGGCCTTGATTCCAGAGCAGATACTGACGACGGGTGGAGTGAGACTCAGCGGGTTGTGAACGCCCAGCACCCTCTCAGATGGGTTCCTGATTCTGCCCCCCCAACCCCCATCCCCCCTGACCTCCCTGAAGCAGCAAGTCAGAAGCCAGCACTACGGTGGCCCCTCCCCCTCATCAAATCCATCAGCTCCACCTCAACAGTTTCCAAGAAGCCCCTCAACTGTCTATTACCACCAGCCCTGCCCTGCCTGGTCCCCACGGCGGCCAGAAAGGTCTCAGGGCACCGATCAGACACATCCCCCCATGCCCTTGGTGACACCCAGGCTCCTTACACAGGTGTCCATGCCCCACGTGGCCCTGGGGGTCCAGGTCCTGCCTCCCCCTCACAGTCAAACTCAGCCTCAACCCAGCCTTGCAGCTCCTGGGTCCGCGGATGCCCCGGGTGTCTCTGCTCCCAAAGCGGAAGTGCTGCCCTCGATCTCATCCGCCACCTCAAGTCTCCTCGGAGGCCCAGGCGTCCCAGCGACCATCAGGACCTTTCCCTTGTCCACCTCGTTTGTTCTGACTTTACGCATCCCCATGAAACCTCCCTTGCTTTCCAAGTGGCCCTGCTGAGCTGAGCCCTCACCATTGCCCTCACTGCAAACCGGCCCAGGCAGGACTCACAGCAGGAAAAGGGTCTTGCTGCTCTCCAGGGCCTGGAAGTCTCCTTAGGCCTCCCTTCTGGGGTAGAGGAAGCCCCTTGGTGGCTGCTTGGGCCCTCTCCCCAGCACAGCACCCCCTCTAAAGACGCCCCCCGAGAAGCGAGGGCCCCACACCCCGGAGCCAGTCAGGGACCTGTTACCACAGGGCTTCGGGCGGCTCTGCCTGACTTCGGTGTGGGGGCTGGTCTCCACTGTCTGGGCACCCACCCAGGTTGTGTCCACAGGTGCCATGGATGCTCACCCTGGCCCTCATCCCAAGAGAACACCCAGAAGGGTGGGGCCCCTCCCCACAGTCCTGACGGGTGCCCCGCAGTGGGGGACTCACCAGCATCCCCTTGGGAGGGGGACGGCAATGCCTTCCCTCCCCAGAGCACCCTGGTTCCTGGAAGAGAGTCTCTGCCTGACAGTGGGGGTGCAGCAAGGGGCTGCTACAAAATGAGCAAAGTAAGATGTCTGGGAAAGGGGTGGGGCCAGGACTCAGGCCACCACAGCACAGGCCCTGCTGGGTGGTGGGCGCCCCACGCTGGGGGAGACACAAGGACAGCAGGCAGGACAGCCCATGCTGCCAGCCTCTGCACCGGCCCTGCCTTCCAGCCCCCACCCACCCCGCCCTTTCCCGGGTGCAGTGCCCGCTGCAAACAGCCTGGGGTTGGAGGGCAGAAGGGCACTGAGGATGAAGAGGCTGCCCCACCCTACCCAGTCTGCAGGGATCCCATGGGTGGTGCTCAGAGAGGGGGTGGGACCCCTCTCACTGTGGGCCAGGTGAGGACACTGCCAGGCATGGGGCCTCTGAATCCATCGGCACAGCCTCCCAGGAAGGAGAGGCTGCAGCTGTCCCGGGCCACCGAGCCAGAGCCAGACACTATCTTTCCTACCCCAAAGACCCCTCGCCAGGGCAGTTCCAGAGGGGCTGCTGGCAGTCAGCAGAGCCCCAGGCTCTGGGGCCACCCACACGTGCCACTCATGGCACCACAGAGGTGATCCACAGACTTCTGAGCTCCCCAGGACCACACCCCGAGGGGGAGACTCCTGCATCTGAGGGAAGTGGCCACCTCATAATCGCGCTGAGCTCTAGGGGTCTCACACTGACCCCCTCCTGACTCTCCCCCACTGCCCCTGAAAAGCCAGGTCAAGAGGGTCTGAGGCAGTGCACAGAGAGGTAAACTGAGGCACAGGTCACATGTGAGGCTGCAGCAGGCAGGCCCCATCCGGGCTCTCTCCACAGGGCCTCCCTGCTGAGCAAACGCTGAGTGGAACTGGCTGTGGGCTTCCTGAGGGGACACTTCTGCCAGGCTGCCAACCGTGGGCTCAGGCACCAGTGGCGCAGCACACACTTGAGTGCCCCACAAATTGGACGGGGGCTGGGCTTGAGGAGGAGGCCCAGGCCCCTCGCAGCTCCAGGCTCAGATCACCCCGAGAAGCAACACAGCAGAAATCACAGCAGCCGGCTTCTGTGGCAAGCACACGGGCCTTTTGCTCTCCTAGCTCCTGGGAGGTGGCGCTCCCATCTTGCCAGGGCACATCCCGACTTGACCAGCTGCACCCTTCTTCCTTAGGGTTGCACAAAATCCACCCGGGACCTCGCACGTTAAATGATGAAATGTGACACTTACACCCCATTGCACAGATGAGGACCCTGAGGCACAGAGAGGAAGGAAGTCTCCAGGGCCTGGCAGCGAGGCTGCGTGGGACTCCTCTCCAGCTCCGCTGCACGGACACCGAGCTCCATGGCCTGCCTCTGGGCGGAGGTAGGCTTCCACTCTGGGTGGGCACTTAACCTGGGTGCCTGCTTAGTTATCACAGCTGATTAATTAAGCGGATGAATTGTTTCACGCTTTTTCAGAATGTTCTCAGGCTGGGGACTGGGGGGACCCAGACACTGCAGCATTCACAGACTGCCACTAACTGCTCTCTAACGGATGGGCAAGATGCAGCCCAAACTGTGCCCCAAAGGTGGGGACTGCTCGGGTGGGGCCCCAGGGGACATCCAGGCGGAGGTTATACAACGAAAAGGACCCCAGGTCTGGGACCGATGATGCCCCATCTCACCACACCCTGTGAGCATCCTCACGGCACTGACCCGGGGCCCCAGGCCACCTGTGGGAGCACGTGGACCCGGCTGGGGCTCCAGTGCTGGGTGGTCTCCTCTCCCCACTGCCAGTCCCAGACTGCCTGGCTTGGGACTGGGGCACAGTCCCAAGACTTGTTCAGCCGGAAGGGACTGCTGGGCCCTGAATCCACTGCCCCAGTGGCAGCAGCAGCCTCAAGAGGGCTGTGAGCTGGGCCTGGAAGACGCGCCCCCACCTGGTGAAGAGCCCACGCCAACCAATGCACCCAGGACGTCAAGTGACGGGGCAGAGCGCCGGTGCCTGCTGTCCTGGAGCTGGGGGCCTCTGCCCAGTGGGGATACCCTCCAGGGCCGCAGGCCTCATAGGCCAGGGCAGGCCATGACCCTCACCTGCCCTTCAGGTGCCAGAGATAACCTGACCTCAGCTAGGGGCCAGAACTTATCCCAGGCCTGTCCCTACCAGCCACAGACACACCCAACACACAGAGAATGGCTCTCAGGATCTCCGGCCGAGAAACACCACCTGTAGCCATGCTGCAAATACCCAGCCCACCGAGGGCACCACGTGGGACCCAAGGGAGTGGCATGGCCTTGCCAGCCCAGGGGCACAGAGCTGACCCTGAGCAAAGCCCTTGAGCCCGGACACCTACACTCCCTCCCCAGCCCTGCTCCCCTCCCAGGGACCCTCATCCCAGGCAGTCAGCCTCTCGCCCTGCTCTCTCTGCAGCTCCTGTGCCTGCCCACCCTGCCCACGTCCCCTGCCCCTCCTATGCCAGGGGAAATCAGAGCCCAGGCCCACTCCCTCAGCCTGGGTAGTGCTCACCCACCCACCCGCCTCCCAGGTCACCTGGTGCCCATACTACCAGAGGCAGAGGCCCCTGGGGGCTGACCCTGGCCTTGGAGCCCCTGTGCAGGACACAGGAGGCCAGGGCTGGACGGGCCTTCTGCAGAGGCCAGGGTACCTTGAAGCAGACTGAAACCCAGCCCAAGAGAGAGGCACCGGCAGAGGCAGACAGAGCGAGGGCTGAGTGTGGCGGGAGGGAGGGAGGAGGCAGGCGCTAACCGCGGATTGGTGAGGTGAAAAGACGCATGCTGGGACCCAGGGAAGCCTTTCCAGAGGGGACAAGAGTAGGTGCCCCAATTTCGCTGAAGCTTTGGAGAGAGCCAGCAGCTACCGGAAGGTTAAAGGGAAATCAACCAGGGGCCTCCCCAGGGCCGGCCCTGCATAGCTGCTGCGTGGGAGAAGCCAATTCTTGCCAAACCAAAAAGATCGAGATGATTCCAAATGAAGCTCTTCACAGCCACCCCGAAATACGGGGCCAGGTCTCTCTCTGATGACTTTGGTTTGGTTTGGTAGTTTTGTAAAATCTCAAATCCACAAAAGGGGAAAAAAATGTTGGAAGGACCCAGCTCTTTCTGGCTGAGACTGCGAGAGCCCCACCCCACCTGTCCTGATGTCCTCGTCCCCCTGTGTGTCCTGATCCCTCACCTACCTGACACCCGAAGCCACTCCTGGGGCCCAGCAGGTGCAGGGGGCCTGGCCCTACAGTTGGGCTTTCTGAGAGAGGCCTGCGTGGAACTGGCCTCGGGGTCCTCCTGGGCCTGGAGAGTGGGAAGTACAGGCCCAGGGCGTCTCGGAGGGACAGTGCCGCAGGTCTGTGTTCTGTGGCACTGTCATGGAAAACCAGTCAGGATAAACCCATGGCACGCGCCCATCAGGACCTGCTGCCAAGAGGGAAAGCGAGGCTTTCCTTCCACCATCTCCACCCAAGGACAGAGGAGAGCCAGTGTCAGCCCTGCAATCTGCAGCCACCCTTAGCCTTCCGCTGTCAGCACTGCTGCTCCAAGCTCAAGACTTCTGGAAACTTCCACTGGCCTAGCCCAGGGAAGCAATCTCAATCTCCAAAAAAAGCTGCTATTAAGAATTATCTCAACATTCCTATGTGTAAAATATGTCAATTCAGCTGTTTCCTGAGCTGACTTTCTGACTCCTACAGCCAGGTTTCTAGATCTTTCCTTCACTTGACTTTCCTTCCACGATAACATGAAGGCAGTTGGATTTGCCAAATCTGCCAGCAGGGCGGGGCCCCTGCTCCCCAGGACTGCGCTTCCCCAGCCTCCATTCCGTCTCCCAACCGGGGCCTCTCGTCCATTCGGGAAACGTGACCACCAGCTTCTCTCTGCAAAGGGCACATTCTGTGAGGGCACTGGGCCACATGCCCCCATCTCTGGCCATGAGGATCTGGGAGGTCAGGAGGGATGGAGCTGTCCTCATCTTTAGACAGGCACGGTCTGCCCAGGCCCCGCCACTTCAGAGGGGGATAGAAGGGTAGGCAGCTGCCTCCACTCCTAAAAGGAAGGCCTTCCCTGGTCTCAGGATGGCTGCCTGAGTTCGGCTCCTTCCCCCACAGAGAGTGTAGGGCAGTGAGAGCCGCCGGGAGCCTCTGCCTCCTCTGGATGACAGCTGAGCTGTGGCAAGGCTGCCTCCACTAGGACAGAGTCGATTCCCAGGGGAATGACAGGACGGGCATCCAGCTTGGGGGCAGCTGGCCCTCACCTATCAAATGTCCCTCGGGCCGTGCACTGGGACTCTCAGGGAGGAACTTGGGCATCGGGTGCCTGAGCCACCCAGGGGTTCCTGCAGCCTCTCTGCAGAAATCATCCCGCCTGCCTGGGGCCACAGCTGCCAGCTCCGGGGTACACTGCCTCTTCTGTACCTGGAACCCAGCCTCTTCCCCACTGGCCCAGAGCCACCGTCTCCAGGATGAGCGAACAGCCCCCCTGTGAGGGGCCTTGGGTGCTCTCCTCAGGAGGCCAGCCCCTCTGCCTGCCTGGCCTGCCTCGCCTGCCCTGGGAGGGCCCGGGCCAGGCCCCGGCGGCCCACCTGTGCCCGCAGCAGTGCTCCTGTGCCAAAGAGCTGGGCCCTCCCCAGCATGCTCTCCTCGACCTCACCAACCTTCCTACTAAACTGAACAGGGGGGGCCGGTCGTAAAACGGGTCCCGGCCGTCGCACAGCGCGTGCTCCGGAAAGACGTCGTCCTCCAGGTCCTCCTCCTCCTCCTCCTCCTCCTCCTCCTCCCCCACGCTCTGCTCCTCGGCAGGCTCGGTGGCGTCGGAGTCGGGGCTCGAGAAGGTGGGGGAGGGGGTGAGAGCAGCCATGCGCTCGCTCATGCATGTGTTGAGAAGAGGGTAGCTGTTGCAGCCAGAGACGGCTGAACTGAGGTTAGTGCGACAAGACAGAGAGAAGTTAACACCAGCGACTCGCAGGGATGAACGGGGGCCGGGGCCGGGGCCGGGGCCGGGGCCGGGGGGACTTCTGTTTAAAACCAAAACCAAACACACAGACCATCGAGAATGCTGCTGCAAAAGAGAGATAACCAAAAATGTGCCCCCAAGCTTGGAAAGAAATCACATGTAGGGCCGGCAGGAAGGTTCCCGAAGGTTCCGGAGGGCACCTGCTGGTGGGACTGAAAACAGGGGTCTTGGCCCGGAATGGCTGAGGCCACAGAAGGACCTCAAGCATTTGGCCACATTGAGGCCTCTGAATACCACAGTCCCAGGGGGCGCGGGGGGCTGGGCGCAGACCCCAGACTGGGAGCCTGGAGGAGGCAGCCATCTCTGAGGCTCAAGTGACACAACCTGCCTTTACGTTCCCACCCTCAGGCCACAGGGCGACCCGGAAAGCCTCACATATTCACACATATGGACCCGTGGGTCCTGGCGGCCACAGCCCTGCAGCAGGTTTGGGTGGCAGTGCCAAGATCCCATCTCACATCCCCTGAAATGACAGGCCCTGTGGTGTGTGGACAGGGGTGGCTGAGGAACCTCAGACCGGGGAGGACAGGGCCGGGGTCTGGGATGGAAAAGCACCTGTCAAGGCCTCGCCTGGTAGGGCACGGCCCACTCCTACCCCCACTGCCACCTGGCTCTCTCTCTCTGCCTGGGAACAGAGGAGGCGCCCACCTGCCCACCAGCCGGAACCAGGGGAAGCGGTCGTAGAAGGGGTCTCCGCCAGTCACCACGTTGTCACAGTCC
The DNA here is from genome assembly GCF_001604975.1 of Cebus imitator. Taxonomy (NCBI): domain Eukaryota; kingdom Metazoa; phylum Chordata; class Mammalia; order Primates; family Cebidae; genus Cebus; species Cebus imitator. The sequence continues at coordinate 1,247,748 of NW_016107758.1, read as the reverse complement.
TCAATGACACTGGAGGGCACCTCAGCAGCACGGTCATACATCTCCCGCATCAGGTCCAGGCGCTGCCTGCAGGGACACCAGGGGTCAGTGTGCACCCAGGCCCAGTGCCCAGCAGCTGGCACTGCACACCCTTAGCTCCTGGGGACAGTGAGCTCGGCCCTGCGGGGCGTCTATGTTCTGCTTTCCAGGGGCCTGTGAGTGACATCCTCCACTGATGGCGCTGACCTCACATGGTGACTCAGTCACCCCCATAAGTGAAGGCCAGCTGGGCGCAGTGGCTCCCACTATGATGCTAGTACTTTGGGGGGCCAAGATGGAAGGATTGCTTGAAGCCAGGAGTTAGTCAGCCTGCGCAACAGAGCGAGACCTCGTCTCTACCAAAAATGAGAATTAAAAAATTAGCTGGGTGTGACGGTGCACTCTGCGCCCGTGGTCCCAGCTACTTGGGAGGCTGAGGTGGGAGGATCAGCTGAGGCCAGGAGTTCAAGCTACAGTGAGCCGTGCTCACACCACTGCACTCCAGACTGAGCAACAAGGCAAGGTCCTGTCTCTTAAAAGAAAAAATTAAAGATCAAGACAAATCAGAGTGAGCGTGTCGGGACAGCAGAGACCGAGCGTTAGGAAGGACACAAGCTCATGCTGGGCATGGAGGGCACGGCGCGGGAGGGCACGGCGCGGGAGGGCACGGCGCGGGCTCCTCCTCGCCACACCCACCTCAGCTCCTCCTCCACCTTCCACTGGCTCAGCTGAGGGACCCACCTCCCGGCAGCAGTCCAAGGGGAGGAGCAAGGGAGCATTGCTGCTGCCCCCCAGCACCTCCCCGAGCCCCTCTGGGGAGCCGCCCTTCAGGCCCTGCTGTGCTCACTCCCGGCACTCCGCCAGCCTGTTCTGTTGGCGGCATGGCCTGTCCACCTGCCACAGCACCATCCTGAGCCCTGTCGGCCTGGGGAGCATTCACCTCGTGTCTTTTTCTCCTAAAGAAAACACCCAAATCCATTTCTCTGTACGACCACTGCATTGGCAGAGAGAACGTGAATTCTACAATTCACGTTTGTCTTCTAATTTTAACATAACTGGAACAGGAGGAACAGCGGTGTCTGCAGGTACCCGCCATGAGGCCTGTGCCCACCACCACTCCTGTGGCCTCAGTCCTGCCCAGGAGGACTCACCCACCATCCACCCAGCGGCCCTCCAGCCACACCTGAGCTTCTCCAGCGTCCAGTAGTGAGTGGCCCCGTTCTTCTGGTCCTGGACCTCCACGGCCACAATGGTTCGGGGAAAGGGCCTCGTCTCTCGGTCTTTGGCGGCCTCGGGGGGCAGCAGGTCAGGTGGCAGAGGGGAGTAGAGTGTGTCCGTGAGGAGGACAAACTGAAATTGAACCTGTGATGGGGAAGATGACCACTCATCAGCCCCTTGGGGGACAGGGCGCCAGGTCCCCAAAAGGGCTTCTTTCCCACCTTCCGGAGATTCCAGCTGCATGTCCCACAGCGGTTCACTAGAACCTTACAGAGAGCCGCTGCAGGGGACCACCTGCTTCCTGCCTGCCCACTCTGCCACTTCCTCCCGTGAGCAGGGAAGGCAAGTCCCACCTGGCCAGTCCTGGGCTCCCTCACCACCCACCCTTCTGGGGGGCCCAGGTCAAGCAGGGTTGCTGTGCCACCCCGGGCTGGCGGAGAGCCAGGCGCTGAGTCCCAAGCAGCTGTCCCCAGCATGAGCAAGCTGATGCCCTCTCTCCAACAGCAGGTGGTACAGCCAGTGGGGCAGCCCACCTTCTTTTTCAACTCCACGCTGATAGCGTTGGCCTCCTTGAGGAAGATGGCATTGCCCCACAGCAGGTCCCGCAGAGACGTGAACTGGTACCACTTCCACTTCCGGAAGGCCCAGAGCGCCAGCTCACACTCCCGCTCCGTCCACTGGACTGTGGAGAGGTCACGCACGGTCATCGCAGGACAGCCACGACCCTGCCCCCATGCCCCAGCCTCTGGAAGGTCAAGCCGGTCGGCCACTCCACGGGGCTGCCTTGTGACCCCAGGCTCTATGTACACCACGGCCGGGTGATGATCAGGTAAAAAGACTGGAGGCAGGAGGGTCACTCCCGCTGTGCTCACTGGGCCAGAGGTGGACGGGCCCTCTCTCCCCAGGCTTCCCCTGATCCGTGCCTGGGCTGGGAGAGCTGTGTGCTTGCCCCTGGCTTCACACTGACTATTCTGGGTACACGGGAAGAAGAAACCGGCAGAGATCCGTCACAGTGCACGACATGGCCCAGAAGAGAGGCTGCCAGGAGCAGCCTTGTGAGTCAGGCTGAAGAGCAGAGTGGCTGCAAGAGCAATGCCACCAATGACAGCCACACGCCATCTGGGGCCAGCAGCCGGCAGTGGGACCCACAGGAGAGGACGCAGGAGGGCAGGCCAGGCGCTCCCGGGTGCACTGGCCCGGACACCCTCTCTCCACCCATGGCCTGTCTATTCACTGGGCCCTCAAGAGAAGGACAGCAGGGACACCAGGAGGGATCTGTGCTTGTGCTGAGGCCCCGTCCGTCCTCCCAACACGGCACCCAGAACCTCTGGCTGCCTCAGTCCGGCGCACCTGAGCTTCACAGTGGGAGGAAGTCTCGCTGGGTAAACGAGGCCAGACAGGGGAAGAGACCAAGGTCATGCCAGCACAAAGATGCTGACCAGCGGGCCAGAGGCCAAGATGGGCGCAGAGCCCTCTGCACGTGCATATGGGCCACTTCTGCTCCAGCAGCAGGAGGTCAGCCGGGTTGGCCTCCCAGCACATGCTCACGAAGTGAATCCCGAGCTGACGTGCAGAGTGGACTCTTCCTCGGGGGCCCCATGGGCCTCGTGGTCAGCAGGATGGGGCAAGTGGATGCACATGAGCCTGGTGAGCTCCTACCAGTGCCACTCCCCACCCCTGTCAGCATCCAGACACTCCTGTCAGGGCCAGCGTGTGTGTCCACGTGTGTGTACCTGTGTGTGTGTGAATGTGGGCATGTGTGTACACATGCAAGTGGGTGTGCAGAGGTGCTTGCCAGCCGTGGCACCGCCTGCCCCCTCCCACAATCCTGCTTCCACAGTGCTTCCCAGGACAAGGAGGTATCTCCCTGAAGAGGTCCAGACCTCAAGGCACAAGGGCTGACCACTGACCTCCAGGGAGGGGCCCAGGGCTGCCCACCTCCATGCTGAGACCCTCCTGACGCAGCAGGTGCTGCCGGCGCCCCCTCACCTTCATCCTCAGGCTCCTCCTCCTCCTCATTCACCTCCGGGTAGTACCTGGAGTCCATCTGCTTCTGCAGGGCCTCCAGTTTGCTCTCATAGTCCTGCAGAAGCAAGGCTGCGGCTCCACCACGGCCCTCCCTGCCCGGGCCTCCCACGTGGCGCCTAGACACGGCCTCACCGCATCCCACCGCTTGGATGCAAGAGATGGGGCTGGGCAAGCCGGCAGTGGGGGTGTGGGAGGGAAGACAAGGGTCCCTGGTGTGGGCGGGGGCCGGGCAGGGAGGGCAGGGCAGGGCCGTGTCGCTCACCAGCCGCTGCTGCTCCAGCAGGTAGGTGGCCTCCTCCCGCTCACGGCGGTACTGGTCCTCCAGTTCCTGGAGCCTGCAAGGGAGCGGTGGGGTGAGCACGGGAGGGGGGCGGGGCAGCGGGCCGATGGGGGTGGCCTCTGCCTCACCTCTGCTCCATCTCCTGCTTCATGTCGATGCCCTGCTTCTCCAGCAGCTCACGCTGGGCAAAGGCCCAGTCCACGGGCTCGGCAGGTGTCTCTGCGCAGGGCGTGCGCTCTCGCTCCTGCCGGGCCTGCTCGGGGTGGTTGAACCGGAACACGTGGCTCTTGCCCATGATGATGCGGTTCCCTGGGGGACAGAGGCACAGGTGGTCTTAGGGGATCTTCAGGCCCCCGAAGGTCTCAAGGGGGAGGTGTGAGGAGAAAGGGGAACGGGTGCAGGCACCCCACCGACGCCAGCTCCAAGCCACTCCTTCCTGAGCCCTCACTGGGACCTGAAAGTGCCTCCTCATTCTCCCCCCAAATCCACCCCTTGGCCGCTCCCCACTCGGCAGCCAGTGACATTGGTGAACCACAGAACTGGGGCCTCTGCTGTGCCCTAGTGTCCCCGCCCCTCCCCAGGCCAGCCTTGCACCTGCCTCCTACCCCTGAGCCCCTGGGACCCTGCCCCAGCTGAGACATCCCCCCAACCACCCCACGCACACAGCCAGGATCCTCCCGTGACAGCCACTGGACCCCTCTCAGGGCTGCCTCCCTGCAGGGCCCTCTGGGGCAGCACTCACTGTCTTGGGTCAGTCCTGCCTGCTGGGCTCTCTTTGGATGATCTAGTTTCCCCCTAACTTTCTGGGAGTCCCACCTCTGTCTTGGGGCCCCACCTCCCACCCAGGTGGCCCGTGCCTGCAGGTCTGCCCTCCCTGGCCGCTGTCAGCTGGCCACGTCCTGTCCTCCCCGTCCACAGGCCCATGTGAAGCCCACTTTGGACACAGGGAGGGAAGCCCCAAGCTAAGGCCTCTCTCAGCCTAAGCCTTGCCCCGAGCCCCACAGGCACCAGGGCCAACCCCAAAACAAGCAGGGAGAATGGGCACAGCTGTCTGTCTGTCCGTCTGACCTGCTGTCACCCAGGCTCAGCCACACCGACTCCCCATGACAAGCCCACCCCACGAATTCAGGACGTTCACTGTGTCCTGCCCCAAAGGCAGGACTCCTGAGTCCCGGGGACTCCTCCAGAAGCCTTCCAGGGGCAGATGGGCTAGAAGTGACAATGCTGGGTGTCACCTCCCCCTCCTCACCCCCTCCGCTTTCCCCCAAGACAGTCGGGGAAAGGTCTCCCCCATTCCAAGCCAATGGTCATTTTTATGTCAGCCTGGCCAGGCCACAGCACCCAGCGATTTAGTCACATCCCCCCTGGGTGTGGCATGGAGGTTTCTGCACATGTGCTCAGCACCTGCAATCAATGGGCTGACGGACATCAAGGATGCCCCCAGCAGCAGGGTGGGCCTCATCCAAGCAGGTGAAGACCTGAGAACAAACTGGGGCTTCCTCTGAGGAAGAAGAAACCCCGTGGATAGAGTCCACTGCCGCCGAGTTCCCATTCCTTGAAATAAGTCTCTTGACACCTAGACACAGATGTACGTATCTCACGCCACGTCAGTCCATCCGTTGTCAGGCTGCTGCTGCTTCTCTGGTGAAACCCAAACTATTCGGGCAATAGTCAGAGGCCACACAGGAGGGCCCTCTGTCTGACTGCCCTAAAGAAGGGCCTTTACACCACATGGGCCTGTGCGTGTCTGAACATGAGAGGCTGCAGTGTCTGGGAACAGAGCCCAGGCCCGCCCAGGGAGCTGCTTTCAGAGGCTGCGGCAGCCCCCACCCTGCTGACGCTCCCCAACACCGCAGCTCTGGGAAGCCTCTGACCACAGCCCTGTCTCCCCCAGACCCGCCCCATGGGGCAGAGTCCTGGGCCAGGAAGCAGGAGCCTCCTCCCAGGCAGGCACGCCCTGGCTCCTCACTCAGCCCACAGCATGGACGCAATGTCCTGGGGTCCCTGTGTTGTGTGAATGGGCTGAGGTGCAGGCCCCAGGATCCTGATGCTGTGGACCTGGAGTTGGGGGCGTGGGGAGCCACATGACCTGGTCGGGTGCCCGCAGCCCCTCCCTGACATGCCCCGCAGCCGTTCGGAGCTGCCATCCCGCTGGGAGCAGGTGGTACACAGGAGGTGATGGCTTGAATGTGGGAACAGAGGCCTCGCCCCTCCTGCCCACCTGACTACACCCTGGGGCCTCCAGACGTACCTGATCGCAGGATGCTGGGCTCTGTGACTTTCTTGCCATTGACGTAGGTGTCTGCCCCCTCACAGGGCTCCAAGGTCACCACGGCTACAAGAAAGGCAAGAGGACAGAAAGGAGGGCTGTAAGGGGCTATGACCTACAGCAACTCAGCTTGCCTGACCCCCAGGCGTGGCCCCTTCCAGGCCCCTCTTCTCCCTGCTACACAGACCCTGACCATTGGTGATGCTCATTTGGGCCTCAGAGGAGTCTAGGGTTCTCAGCCCACTTAACAGAGGAAGAAAGTGACCCCCAGGAGGGACACGCATGTGCCCATGTTGAAGCCGAGAGGCTGTGCTGGACCTGATCACCCAAGGCCCTGCCCAGCTCTCCAGGTGGACAAGGATAAGAAACCAGCTAACGGGTCCTGGGCTGCCCGCAGGAGACAGCAGGGCTTCGCAGCCAGAGAACTCCAGGACAGCCACCCGCTCCAACACCACTTAAGACCATCATCACGAGATGGCCAAGTTGGACAGGTCTGCAGACCAGAGGCTCCCAGATGCTGCTGGGAGATGCCCTGAGCCTGGGCCGAGAGCCACATGACAGCACCCTGACACCGCAGGCCCACTCCGAGTGGGGCAGCACCAGGCAATGCAGACAGCCCCACGTCACCTCCAAGAGGGAGGCCGCTGGGCAGGCAGGGGAAACAGACAGATGGCCGCCCACAGCCAACAGGAAACCGAGGTCTGGAAATAGTTTTCCACCCTAGATCTGGACTCACTCCTCATGGCGCACTGTCCTCCCGCCATGAACATCCTCCACCCAGGGCCCCAACATGCTTCGCGGCCAGCAGCCCACCTGCGCCCCACCCCCCCTTTCACGGAGGCTCAGCTCCTTAAGGCAGCAGCCACCCCTGGCCACAGGAGGCACCAGGCCTTTTCCCAAGCACCATCCCAGTGGAAGTTGTCTTCAAGGCTGGCCCCAAGTGTCTCTCTCTCTCCAAAGGTGCCTCTCTCTCTCTGTCTCTCTGTCTCTGTCTCTCTCTGTCTCTCTGTCTCTGTCTCTCTCTCTCTCTCTGTCTCTGTCTCTCTCTCTCTCTCTCACACACACACACACACACACACGTCCTGCCTAGAAGTATGACTCAGGTCCCACTGAGAGCTGGGGAAGCTGGAAGAGGGTGACCTGGTTCAGGCCTGATCATCACGGCACAGGGGCAAGGGCGCGGGTGGGGAGGGGAGGATGGCGATACCTTCACTGCCTCCCCTGGAGTCGCTCCGGAATACGCAGTGCTCCTCCTTGATGAAGTGGCCACTCAGAACGATGTCCTGCCGCCTCTCGCCATCTTCCCTGCCCACCCTGCGGGGTGGGGGCACCATCAGCACTGCAGCAGGGGCCCAGTACCCCCAGGATGCTACTCGCTGGCCTCCTGGGACTACCCACCAGGATTATTTGGGGAACACCAGGGCGGACATCAGCAGAGTTGCTGAAGAAGTGACAGTGGGGGAGAGTCCAGCCCAGCAGATGCCCCTCTGCTGCAGCAGGAATGGGGAGTCCGCCCTTCCCCCGCTAGACCCCAGGCTGGCCAGGCCGGAGCAGCTGCCAGGCCCCCCACCTGGTGATGCCGTCCTTGATGTAGTAGAGGAGGCACTCGGACATCAGCGGGTCCTCGTTCAGGTTGACGAGGTGCGGGGTCTGCGGGGATACAGGAGGATCGTCTCTGCTGCAGGGGCAGGAGCCTGATGCCAGTTGCCCCCCGACCTCTCCCCAGGCACTGGACCACCCATAAGGGTCCCTGCCCCCACCCTCAGCTGGTCCCACCAGGCTGGTCACACCAAGCCAGGAAAAAGAAACAGGAACACAGAAAGCTCAAGCAGAAGGCAGCCCGCCAACAGCAGCAGGCTGGTGGGGCCCAACCTCCCGCACACACCCGGGCCTGGCCCAGCAGCCCCAGCCCTGCAGCGGAAGTTTCCAGAAAGGCAGAGAGCCCAGCTCTCAGCATGTGGGGGCCCTGGGGTACTCTGAGGCTAGGGTGGACCCCCAGATGTGCAGGGCAGAGGCTGGGCCCCATCGGATCCTGGGTTCCCAGCTTTGGACTACAAAATGCGGCTCTAGGACCCTATTCCAGCTCAGACAGCCCGGAAACTGTAGGCTCACCAGCGGGAGCCAAGAGCCAAGAAGAATCAGGGCCCTGACCATGGAGGGCTCAGCCCTGGGGCCTGGGAAGTGAAGCGGTTGTGAAAGCAGTCCTTGATCAGCCACCTGGGGCTCCCCTGTGCAGAAGGCGGAGACCTGGTCATCTGACAAAAGGGACAGACCATCCACAGCTGTCCCACCCCCGAGTGGGAAAGATGTCTGGCCAGGAGGGGCTGTGCCCAGAGCTTTGGGGCCAGGTAGGGGCTGCAGCCTTGGGACCCCATTGGCCTGTGTGCTTCTTGTGAATCCCAAGAACACTGAACTTCTCAGGAAGGGGGTCCCCAGTGGTCCCACTTCTGGGCAGTTCCCAGACCCGGGGCCAACAATAAAGCCACACCCCTGGAGTTCCGCCCTACCCCTCCAGGAAGGGGATAAGGTCTGAAACAGTGCAGGCAACAATCCATCACAGACCAAACCAAAGGCCCGTCTAGACGACATGCGTAGTGAAGCCCCATTAGGGCACGGCCTGTTCCCACCCTGCCCAGGACTGGAATCTGCCTACAGCTCCTCTCAGGCCCCTCCTACCTCTGGACCTCAGCATGTGCTGGGCCCCTGGTCTGGAGCACAGCCCTGCCCAGCCCCTCCCAAGCTGTGTTCACACAGATGTCTGTCCCCATGTCCAAGCCCCCACTGGACGTGGCACCTGGTATGTGCCAGCAACAGCAATGCCGGGGGACCCCTGTGCTGTCCTGGGGCGGACCCCAGTGCTGTCCTGGGGCAGACCCCACTCCTGCGGGTCAGAAGCATGAGTAGCATCAGAAAGCCTCACTTCATGTGCAGGGAAGTCCTGCACGTGTGTGCCGTGCACTGGCTGCAGTAGCTGGCGGCCTGGCCGTGATCCACAGGGGTGCCCTGCACCTGGGCCCCTCCAGGGCTACCCTCTCCACTCCTGATGCAGCCATCAGATGAGCAATCCAGAGTGGGCCCAGCCCGAGGCAGGCCCAAGGAGCCACCCGCCAGCACCCCACCCTGCCAGCCAGATCTCACCTCCTAAAGTGCTCCACCCTCCTGGCCGTCTTTGTGGTGGGTGTGTGGGGTCTGGAGGCTAGAACCACAGGAGAGGCCCAGCCCCACCCAGGCTGCTGGATGGGGGCACCGGGGCCACATACACTCTGAGGCAGCTGCCCAGGGACTCTGTGCCATTTGAGGCCCTCCAGCTGAAAGAACCCTTAGGCTTCGCCTCGTGCGAGAAGAGGGGTCCCTGCTGGGACAGTCAGACCTGACTCCAGCTGAGCCCCCAGGAGGCAGCTGGTGCCCAGCTCTGTGAGCAGCACGGGCTCCAGGCCAGGTCCAGCCCCACGTGTCTCAGTCTCCAGACTGGGTGTTGGCTCCACGACCTTGCCCTGACCTTGGGGAGCCCGGTCCACACCCCAGGCCGCTACGAGACCTGTCTGACCTATCAAAGCCACCAGGACACCCCACCATGAGAATGTGGGGACCGATTTTCCCACAAAAAGCCAAGTGTGCCTGTGGGCGCACTTCACAGCCCAGAGCACAGGGCCAGAGCCCCTGTTCAGACCCTGTTCAGGCCTCGGTCCCGTTAAGGTCAGGGCAGTGCCACAGAACTGGGACCACTCCCACCTTTTTGGGAGAGAAGACGCCCAAGGTGCCGCCATCCTCCCTCATGGCCACGCCCATCTCGGCCAGCAGGGCTTCCCTGGAGGAACAGAGATGCAGTCAGCACAAGCTCCACAAGGCTTCCTGGCCTCCGGCCTGGCTGACCAACGCGGGCAGCAGGCCTGTGGCCACCGTAGCTTGGGTGGTGCCCATGTGTGTCCCATCTGGTCAGTGGGTCAGGGCATCTGCCGATGAGATCGACCCCTCTGTACCACGGACAGGGATCAGGTCTATCAGGCCTTGGTGGCCAGCAGCCAGCAGTACACAAGGTAGGGGGCCCTGGGGGCGAGGGAACAGGTATGCCCCGGGCTGGGATGTGGCCACCCAAGGTGCAGGTGCCCAGTACTGGAGGGCAGGGCCCAGTATTCATCCTGCCCAGGCTTCGTGCTGGCTGCGCCCCTCCCCGGGCCTCAGTTTCCCCGCCACACACCTCTCCATCCGGATGGCTTCCGTCCGCCGAAGCTTCTCCTCCCAGGTCTCGTTGAGCTCGGCTATGATCTTCTCTGTTTCCTGGGGATTGAGGCAGAGCACAGTGAGCTGCCCAGGCTGGGGTCGGGGGAGAGGACAATGGAGGCGGGTGCCAGGAGAAGGGGCTGCAAAGCACAAGAGCCCGTGTTCCTGGGCCGTCCGATACACGAGTGTCCGGAAGACCACGGTGACGCTCAGAAAATGTGCGTCTTTCCCTTAGACACACTCAAGAAAACGGGGGAAACACGTGACAAATCTGGAGGGAATGAGAAGCAACACTCCTGGGAGATGCTGGGCCTCAGCTCCTGAGACGCAGCCGTCCTCACCGCTGCCCCGAGCCCGGGTGCTCGCCCCCTTCACGACACGGACAACGCTGCCTGAGAGCCGTCTGGTCTCTCCCGTTTCTTCCACCCGAAGCCCAGTGGGACCCAACACCCCAGCGGGACCCTAACACCCCAGTGGGACCCAACACCAGAGTGGGACCCAACACCCCAGCAGGACCCTAACACCCC
>NW_016107758.1:1236228-1237142 GCF_001604975.1 Cebus imitator | reverse complement strand
AGTGGGACCCAACACCCCAGCAGGACCCTAACACCCCAGTGGGACCCAACACCCCAGCGGGACCCTAACACCCCAGTGGGATCCAACACCCCGCTGCCCTAATACCCCAGTGGGATCCAACACCCCAACGGGACCCTAACACCCCAGTGGCACCCAACACCACGGTGGGACCCAACACCCCAGTGGGACCCTAATACCCCAGCAGGACCTAACACCCCAGCGGGACCCTAACACCCCAGTGGCACCCAACACCATGGTGGGACCCAACACCCCGGTGGGACCCAACACCCCAGTGGGACCCTAATACCCCAGTGGCACCCAACACCATGGTGGGACCCAACACCAGAGTGGGACCCAACACCCCAGCAGGACCCTAACACCCCAGTGGGACCCAACACCCCAGTGGGACCCTAACACCCCAGTGGGACCCAACACTAGAGTGGGACCCAACACCCCAGTGGGACCCTAATACCCCAGTGGGATCCAACAACCCAGCGGGATCCTAACACCCCGTGGCACCCAACACCATGGTGGGACCCAACACCCTGGTGGGACCCAACACCCCACGAGGGCCCTCTGCTCCAGGCTCACGGGGCCCACCCCACCCCCATCTGCTTCCTCACACGCCTCAGTGGGGCCTCTGCCTCTCCCTCAGCCTCTCAGTCTCCAGGCGTGCAGCTCACCCGGCCCCTGCACAGGCATTCACTGAGGGTCCTGTGACTGGAAACTTAAAATGCCCCCAGCCAGTTGCTGGGTGCCAGGGAACATGCCAGACCGGGGACAGTGAGGGGGGGATGACTGTTCCCAGGAGCGGTGCGGGTGAGAACACAGGGTGTCTGGGGGGGTCAGGAGCGGTGCGGGTGAGAACACAGGATCCCTGGGGGTGTCAGGAGTGGTGCGGGTGAGAACACAGG
>NW_016107758.1:1226896-1235017 GCF_001604975.1 Cebus imitator | reverse complement strand
GGTGAGAACACAGGTTGCCTGGGGGGGTCAGGAGCGGCGCGGGTGAGAATACAGGCCCTTCTCGGGGGTGCAGTTCTGTGGGATGCCAGGCAGGAAGCTGCCGTGACCCAGCGCTGTCGCCAGTGGAGGAGCACTGTAGGGTCCCCCTCCACCCACGGACGCCATCCAGCTCACTGCGCCCACTCACAATGAAACTCGATGGGAGGAGTCTCCATCCCGGGCATTCATGCTTAGAGCTTCCCTGTTCAGGCCTGGCCCGGGTGGGGCACATGCCATCCAGACACCCATGTCTGGGGACCCGCAGGGCGTTTCCTGTCTGGCAGCTGAGTGTCGTGCAGACCTCAGCCTGGGGATGCCCAAGTGAACTGGCTGCCTTGGCTGCTATGGGTGGTCTGGGGACAAGCCAGGCACGGGGCACCAGTGTGCCACACGCCAGACGCTCCTGCAGGTCCTCCATGATGGCCCCGCGAGGACGGGCTATGCCCAGGAGGCAAGGGGCTCTCACTCCTCCAAGCCCCCCACTCCCAGAGCCTGCCACCCCGAAGCCCCATGCGGTGCCCTCACCTTCAGCCTCTCGATGGCCTCCTCGCTGCCTGGGGCGAACAAGATGCGCTCGTGGAGGCTGGACACGGAGGCTGCGCGGCTGGACAGGGCGGAGAGTGAGGACGAGGGGCTCATGCCCACCAAGGCATTGGTCACTGTGGAGAGAGGGTCAGGGGCTGGATTCACCGTCCCGCCACGGTTAAGGTTATTGTTCTCAAGGTCGAACACGTCTATGAGGAGGAGGGGCAGGGCAGGCAGACAGACAGGGAGGGAGAGAAAAAAGACCAAGATGGGAAAAAGTAAGAGGTGGAGCCCAGAGAAGGCAAGACACAAACCACAGCACGGCACAGCAGCCCATCGGGCCCAGGACAAGCGCATGCAAGGCCTTCCTGCCACCCCTCGCCTCCGACGGGACCCGACTGGCAGTGGCACCCACGTGCCTGCCTGCCCCCCAAGCCTGCCCTCCCCAGCAGCAGCGTGACACAGCCCTGGGCACCCTGGAGCTCCCCTGCACCCCCTGCCAGGCATCTGCACTCCAGGCCTCAGGGCCAGGCTGCCATGCAGACCCCGCACCTGGGGGCTGGAAGCCTGTCAACCCTGCGTCTTCCTGCGCTGTTCAGTGGCTTGCGGAGGCCACCGGCAGCGCACCATACAGACCCCACGTTCCTCCTCCGGCCCCTCGAACCCACCGCGGGACACCACACAGCCCTGAGCTGTGGGGCCAGGCTGCACTAACCGTCCAGCCACTGACGTGGACATCAGCCCAGAGACCATCGTGCAGGAGGCGAACATGGACCCTCTGGGGGACGCCCTTCCCCGCCACGAGGCGCTCACCCTCCCACCCACGCTCACACAGCCCTAAGGCCCGGAAGGTGGGGCTGTGACGTCCCTGGAGTGGGCAGTGCCAGGGGTCTCCTAGCAGAAGCAAACACACAGCAGAGCAGCAGTAAGCACCGGACACGGGCGTGGGGGAGGTGGAGGGTGCCTGCAGCCAGGCTCAGGAGGTACCCAGCCCCATGGAGCCAGAGCCAAGGCCAGGAGGCACAGAGGCTGAGCGGGATTTGGCAGCATCACAGCGAAAGCTGAGGCTCGTGGCACTTCCAGAGTGGCAGGCCTGGGCGTGTGGGGTCAGGTCAGCTAGAGAAATGGCCTGGCACACAGAGGCTTGAGCTGAGAGCTGGGGACAGCTCGGTCCCTCCAGCGCTCTGGCCCTTTGGTGCTGATATCCTGACCTTCGCAGGCCTCGGGGCACAGAGGCTCAGAGGCCTGACCTGGCCACTTGGAGCCTGAGAAGGCCTCAGCTGCACCCTGACTCCCCCAGGGCCTTGTTTCCCATCTAGACCATATGGATGGGAATGAGTCAGGGTGTGGGCTCAGAGGCAGAGAGAATCCCACGTCTACCAGCAGGCCCTGTGGCTGAGGGAGAGCAGTGCTTTCTGCCCCCAAAAGGAGAAGAAAGCAGAGCAGGTGCCCTGGGCTCACCCCCCCTGCCCGTGCTGCCCTGGGCCCCCATGCTGGCTGGGGCTGGAAGCAGAGATGCGGAGGGCAGCAGAGGGAATACACACATTTGGGTCCTCCAGGCACAGTGTTGGCTACGGGGGAAGGGAGCGTGGGGGAGGGGGAGAGACAGAGAAACAGAAGAACAGGTTTGTCCAGAGGGTCAGGCACACCCTTCACAGGCCAGGGTGGCCAGCAGTGCGTGCGTGGCCGCGAGCGGGGTGGTGAAGGTCTCCAGCTCCAGAACGCGGGGCCTGCCGTGACCCCAGCACCCACAGCCTGCCTGTGGGGCTTCCAGGGGAGCTGCCTCGGCCCACTGGCATCCGTGCCAAACCCAAACCATGTGGTACCATCCAGGCCAAGGCCAGGAAACGCCCTTGTCCAGGGCCCCGACCCTGCCTCCCTCCCAGAGGCAGTTCTGCCCAGGAACACAGAGCAGGGGCAGGGATTTGGCCCCAAGGGGCTCTGGGAGCCCAGGGCGTGGCCAGCAGAGTGGTGGCCCCAGGAGGGAGGGCGTGACGCCCTGCGAGGCCCCTGAGCCCCAGGCCCCACACCCTGTCCAGACAGGCTGGCCAGGCACTCACTGTCGGTGATGTCGCCGAGACCCTGGGCGTACAGCAGGTCGCGCAGCCGGGTGACCTCATCCTTCAGCTCGCGGATCAGCTTGTTGTTGGGGTCCTCGTTGATGACGGCATTGCAGCGGATCTGCTTGGCCCGGTCGGCATACCTGGGCGGCAAAGGGGGCTGTGGGGCTATGCTTGGGACAGGGCCATGAATGGCAGGTCCCTAGGGTGCCTGGAGCCCTGCCCAAGACAGCCGAGCCAGGGGTGGACCCGAGCCAGCACAGCCTGGCACAGAGTGGGATGTCACCCCATGGCAAGTCGCTGGGGAGAGCGTTTGGGGCCACAGCCAGAGGAGACGTACAGGTGAGGTCACCCAGTTGCAGCTCACCCACTTGGGGAAACTGAGGCCCAGGAGAGCATGGACAGGGTGGTGTCCTCACCCCCAGTTGTTTCAGGATACAGGTTAAGTCCAATGGGAAAAGTGTGAGAACATCTCCGTGTACGTAGGCTTCTGCCCACGCCGTGTACCAGCCGACGTGCACGTCCACATTGCCAGCAAGTACACCAGCCTCTACTGGGACACACGCCCTTTATTCTCTTAAGCACTGGTGGTGCAGGGTCAAAACTGGTCAGTGAGCAGGGGAGAGACCACCACCCAAGCCACTGAGCAGTGTCCAGCACGGCCAGGGCCCAGGCTCCCCACCCCTGGTGCCTGCCCTGCCCATAAGACACACCTATGCCCCCTTTGCCACCTAAAAATCTCCACTGGCTCTCCCCGGCTGGCAGATGAGTGTCAGCTGCTTTGCCCAAAGGCATAGCTCTCCCAGTCTGGTGCCACAGGGCCCTGGGCTGCCTGCAGCCCCAAAGCACACCCCAAAGGCTCCATGGAGGGAATGGACAGGGCCCACGCAGGCACAGGGGGCCCAGAAACAGTCCCTTCCAGCCTCACAGTCCAGGATAACCCCCCCCAAAAAGAGTCGCCCCTGCTCACTGACACTCCTAATTCAAACACAGGAGGGTCCGTCCCCCAAGAGCAGTGGGCAGAAGCAGAGCCTGCCTCCCGGGAGAGCTCACCTCAGTGTGCTGAGGGTCTCATCATAGTTGATGTCTGCAGGACTCAGGGCTGCCACCATAGCTGTCCTTGAGTTTCCGCCTGTGGGCAGAAGGCCAGGTTGTGCCCAGAGAAGCGTCTAGACCCCAGTGCTATGCCTGTTCCCTCCCCCCACATCTGCAGATGGGGACGCTGAGGCCCAGAGAGATAAACTGAGGCAGAGCTCACACCCCCATGAACACGGACAACAGCAGGACCCTGGCTTCCTCGGCTGCCTCCTCACCTGTGCACCAGACACCCCATTACTTCTAGTGTTTTCCTCACATCTGGGGCACTTCACAACAATCAGGCCTTCTTTCCCCCAAAGCAGAGAGGCAAGCTGGGGCGGGTTTTGAGGCATTTACTCCAAGATAAAGACCATCTGCGTTCCATAATTTTCTCACGCGCTTCCACCATTTTCATTTGAAACATTTTTCTTGGTATTTATCATCGGATTCCTGGCCCGTGTTACCCAGATCCCAGCACGAGTAATGTGCGCTGTGAGGGACAGACTGTTCCTTCTCTTCAGGGAACCCGGTCGGGGTGGCCTCAGCCGTTGGACAAGGTCACCACTGAGTCCACCCAGCCCTTGGGACTGCCGCCTCCCGGTGCTTCAAGTCTGGACAGATGACTTTGCCTGCTTGACCCCAGGGACCTGTGGGTCCTCGGGGCCAGGTTCCCAGGGCATGGGTCCCCGGTGAGTCCCCATATGGCCTGAGGAGACAGTGTGAAGCGCTGGGCACAGGCCACACGTACCCCAGGAAAGCCTCCGTGGGAGGACTCCCCTGCCCCCACCCTGGGGCTGAACGTGGGAGTGCCTGGAGCAGGGGCTCCTTCCCAGCCTGCATCTCAGGTGAAGGAACACACGCTCATCCTCGCTCTGCGAGGCCCATCCACCTGCTTCTCCACCAGGCAGGCCTGCTGCAGTCTGCAATGCCGGCGTGAGCTGGGAGCAGCCTGGCTAGTTGTGGGGTGCAGAGGTGATCAGCCAGGGCTCTGCACACCTCAGCCATGCAGCCAAGGGAGGCCCGAGACCCCCGTCATCTATGTTCACCAGGCTCAAGACTCAGTTTACCTCCCTGGGCACCAGCCTCTCAGATGTAAATGCAGGTGGGGAGGACTCTAAGGCTGTTCAGGGAGGGCCGGAATCAGTGTTGGGTGCATTTCAGTCCCTACCTCCCCACTAACTCTCACTGCTCAGAGCTCAGATGGGGAAGAGGAGGTTCATGACAGCCCCTCAGAACCCAGAAAGCAGCGCTCCCAGATCGAGTCCCAAGCCCCCATTACAGGTAGGGAAAACCAAGGCCCAGAGAAGGGGGTCACAGCCCACCTGACCCAGGACCACGGACACAGGCAGGTGTGGGCTGTGCCGCCCCCTGGGCCGTCCTGGTCCTCACACTGGCTCCATTAGCCCACTGCTGGCCATTGCCCCAGGCCCTCCAGAAGGGCCAAGAACTGACTGGACCCTCCAGGTTCACCTCCCAGCCTCAGCTGAGACAGGGTGAGAGGCCTCCTGGTGACTGGGCACCCCCTCAGGTGGGAAGAGGGGTGGGATGAGAGCCCTGGGGACAGGCAGACCCGCGAGTTCTCACCCAGGTTTTCCCTGAGGAGCCAGGTCAGCACGGAGTCTCGGTAAGGAATGAAATCTGTCTTCTTCTTTTTCTTGTTCTGTGGGGGAGGAACATTCAAGGTCAAGCTAGGCCCACTGGAGAGGAAGGTAAAAGGAGGAGCCGGAGCCGGCCCTGCCACGTGGCTCCCCAAAGCCGGAGGCTGGGCTGGACACGTTCGCAGGCCCCCCAGGCCTCTGCCTGCCCAGACCGCAGGGTGCCAGCCCAGAGGCTTCCTCCAGGCCAGTCATGGACTTGTGAGCACCTCCCTCAGGTTCCTCCCTCCTCCACCCTGGCTGTGTCTGGGCCGCCCAGCTGGACACCAGCCAGGAGTGCTGATGTCCCCAGCAAGTGTGTCCTCCCTCTACCCTGTCTGAAGGGCCCATCTGAGCCCATGGCTCCTCCTCGAACACCATCAGCGACTCCTTCTGACCAAAGGGAAGAGGCCCCACAATGAGATGTGGCCATCTGGGCCTCTGGCCTCTGCCCCACTTACCTCCCCGCCAGCGTACCCCTCCCCTCCACCCAGCGTTCACCTGCCCTCTCCCTGCGGGCCTGCAGAAGCCAGCTCACAGGCCCTCCTCTAGCGCCTGTCCTCAGGATCAAGCACCCTCCACGCTTTTGTCATCTCTTTGGCTGTCTATTCCTCTATCAAGGTAAATAACAGTTCCTCAAAACATGAACTCCGTCCACGTCACGGCTGCCGGGAGTTGCTTCTGATGGGCACTCTGTGACTGACTTAATGATCCCACTAACTGTGGATTTCAGGGACTTCCAATGTCTACCGGTTCCTGTGTGCATTGGCTTATGAAGCATTGCAGAGCAAGGCCCCAGCCCTGGAGCCTGTACCCAGGGACATGCCCGCAGAAGCCACCTGGAGGGCTGGGCACACACAGTCACCACTGCTCTCGAAGACAAGCCCAGGAAGGCTCCACTGGCCCACAGGGCATGGAAAACTGCGAAGCTCTTGAGACTCCCTGTCTAAGGGGCTTCCAGAATGCCGAAGCGACCTCTCTGCGATCGGGTTTCAGGGTGTCCGTCCCGCAGCTCCGCAGCACGACTGCTTTCTGTTCTCTTCGGAAACTTGGTAGGAACAAACTATTTCTAGTTTCCTGTTTGATTTTCTAATTCCTGAGGGTGAATTCTCCGCCATATGTCGTATTTCTTGTTTCCAGATAAACGTCCATTCAGCCAGTTCAGCAAGGAGTCAGCAGCCCCCAGGTTTCCCGGTCCCTCATGGCCTCCCTGTCCAGTGGGCCATCTCCCAGGACCACCCTGCTCTCCCAGCCTCCACCGTCTCAAGCCTGGGTCGGTGCAACGCTGACCTTCCATCCTGACGGCCACCCCAGGCCACCCTGTCCCTGCCTACCCTTCACGCAGCACGAATGGCCTGAGGACCAGTCCTTGGCTAAAGCAGGCGCTAGGAGCCCTGCTGACGCCCCGCCCACTGCTGCCCGACAAGCAGGGAAGGACCTCAGATCCTCAGAGCCTCAGATCCGCCAGCCTCTGCCCACACTCCCTGCTCCACGCAGTTTCTCAGCCAGTTCCTCGAAAACCCTCTCCCTCGGCCCCTTCAAAAGTCTCCGTCACAGTCCGTCCAGGGTCCCTCACATGGCCAGTCCGTGGTTCCCAAGTGGCTTCCATGTCCTCCGTCCCGCACACAGCCCTCAGGGAGCTGCTGGCGGGTCACCACACAGTCCCTCAGTCCCTCCCACCTCCCATCCAGCTTCGCATTTCCCCAAAGGGCTCCTCGCCCAGCTCCTCAGTCCCCCCTCCCTCCACTAAGGAACACAGCAGTCACTGTGAACCGGACTCCAGCCGCATGGACTGCGGGGATCGCTCAGGCTCCTCACACCATTCCTCATGGTTTCCCGCAAGTTCTCACTCGCAATTCTTTCACAGTTTCACAGTTCCACCCGATCCTCAGAGATCGCTACATAGGGCTTCGTTACACATGCGTTCTTCACACTTCTGCACACGCAAATCTTCACAGCCTGACACACCCGATCTCACAGCTCCTCACAGCTCCCCGAAAGTCTCCGGCATTCCTCAAACCTTTCCTCACGCAGCCGCCACGCGATCCCTCACAGTCCTCTCTTCTCAGGGTCCCACTAGTGCTCACAGCGCCCGCAACATTCCACACACACAGAC
This sequence comes from Cebus imitator, assembly GCF_001604975.1. Lineage (NCBI taxonomy): Eukaryota > Metazoa > Chordata > Mammalia > Primates > Cebidae > Cebus > Cebus imitator. The sequence goes on along the minus strand of NW_016107758.1, from coordinate 1,227,566 downwards.
CCACTTCTCAGAGTCCACGGCCCCCACAGCACCCACACAGCCCCTGAAAACCCCTTCCACTCTGCCCGTCCCCACACAGCTCCCCACCCCATTCCACACGCTTCCTCCCAGTTCCCACCAGCTCCCTCCCCACCCCATCCCACACACTTCCTCCCAGTTCCCACACAGCTCCCCACCCCATTCCACACGCTTCCTTACAGTTCCCACACAGCTCCCCACCCCATCCCACATGCTTCCTCTCAGTTCCCACCAGCTCCCTCCCCACCCCATCCCACACGCTTCCTTCCAGTTCCCACACAGCTCCCCACCCCATTCCACACACTTCCTTACAGTTCCCACACAGCTCCCCGCCCCATTCCACACGCTTCCTTACAGTTCCCACCAGCTCCTCCCAACCCCATCCCACATGCTTCCTTCCAGTTCCCACACAGCTCCCTCCCCACCCCATCCCACACACTTCCTCCCAGTTCCCACACAGCTCCCCACCACATTCCACATGCTTCCTCCCAGTTCCCACCAGCTCCCTCCCCACCCCATCCCACACGCTTCCTTCCAGTTCCCACACAGCTCCCCACCCCATTCCACATGCTTCCTTCCAGTTCCCACCAGCTCCTCCCAACCCCATCCCACATGCTTCCTTCCAGTTCCCACCAGCTCCCTCCCCACCCCA
>NW_016107758.1:1222815-1223898 GCF_001604975.1 Cebus imitator | reverse complement strand
CGCGGCTCCACACGCAGCTCCCAGGCTTCCGCACACGCCTGACTCTCCGAAGCTGCTCTGAGTCCACACGCTGGGCGCTTCCCGCTGGTTCCTCCCCGCGTCCCGCACGTTCCCCCGTGGTCCCCACGGCTCGTCACGCCTCCCCGTGCGGTCCTCAGAGTCCTCCTCACAGGTGCCCCCGTCACCCCCCCCACACCCACCCGCGGTCACGCCCCCCCTCCCCCCGAGGCTCCAGCCTCACACAGCGGGCTCCCGACACGTTTCACCGCACGAGGCGTCAGACCGGTCCCAGGTGCGCACACAGCCCCGCGGGGTCCACGCGTCACGCCTCTCACGGCCCCGCACGCGGCCCCTCCCCGCGCTGCACAGCATTGTCACGCGGAGCCCGCGCAGCGTCCACGCCGCTCCCGCCGTTCTCTCTGTTCCGTACGGCGGTCACAGCTCCTCACAGCTCCCCCCACTCCACGCGCGACTCCACACGCAGACCCACGCGTCCTCTCACAGATCCCCACGCGGGTCCCCAGGCTGCTCCCGTGGCTCCCACGCGGACGCCACACCCGCCGTTCTCCGCAGTTCCCCACTCAGCCACACGCTTCCTCCGAATTCTTCACGCGGCCCCACACGTGTTCGTGGCCACTCAGAACTCCTCACGCAGCCCCACGCGGCTCCTGAGTCCACGCGGTTCTCCCGTCCCAACAGAGCGGGCGCCGTTCACACCGCGCGCGTCCTGATGAAGCTCCTCGGGCGCCCGCCTGCTTCGCGCGTCCCCGCGCGTCCCCACGCGGGTCCCACGCGGGTCCCACAGAATCCCCATCTTCGTCTCGCCCCGCCCCCAACGCCGCCCCCGCCCACGGCTGCTCCGTGCGCTCCTGTCAGTCACCCGCTCCCTCAGGGCGCCCCGCCCCCTCCGCGCCTCCCAGACACGCGGGGGGCCTCCCACGGCCGCTCTCTTCCTTCTCAGGATCCACCCCGGGTCCCTCATCGCCCAGCGCACTCACTGCCCGCCTCCCTGCGGCGCCCCCACCAGCCCGCTCCGCCAGTGCAAGGGTGGACGCCGCCCTCCCGCCCCGCCGGCCTCCCCCC
>NW_016107758.1:1219111-1221823 GCF_001604975.1 Cebus imitator | reverse complement strand
GCCCCTCCCCGCCCCCCGCCGGCCTCCCCTGCCCCGGGCTGAAGGAAGCAGCTTATTACCTTGTTGGGTCCCGAGTCCTGAAAAGGAAGAGACACAGAGGGGCTGAGGCCCGGGCGGCACAAGAGCAGGCGGCCGGGCTCCCTCGCCCTGGCTCTGCTGCTCTGAGGCCTCCGGACAGTAGCTCCCCGGGGGCAGGGGGGCAGGGGGGCAGGGGGGCAGGGGCCCCTCCCCAGGGGCCCCTCCCCAGAGCCCGGGCCTGGGGTGGTGCTGGGGACAGGTCTGCCGCATGGGGCCAACCGTGGCCACAGCCCCACTTTACAGGTGGGGAAACTGAGACCCTCAGGAGAAACCAGGGCCACAACCCCTTCTCCAGCATGTGACACTGGGGCCATCTCCAGGCTCTCCCTTGAACGCGGCCACCTCCCAGACACAGGGCCTGGGCACCGGGGTGACAGGGGGCCTGGAAGGCCCTCCTGGGGGGTCTGGCTGCAGAAGCCGGGCTGGGCCACTCACCATTTCAGCCAGGGCGGAGATGACCTTGCCTAGGGTGGTGAGCGACTTGTTGATGTTGGCCCCCTCCTGCGGGCAGAGAAGATGGTGGGGTGGGGACACCAGGGACTCTGGGGTCTCCTGCTCTGGACGGACCATGCACTATGAGGCAGAAGCCGCCGCCCCAGCTGCTGACCTCTGGAGCCACACAGGCATGGGGTGACCTGGCAGGAAGCCAGCTGGAGCCTCTGGCTGGGAGCGTGTCCCCCAGTGTTGCCCTCAGCTCCATGCGAACCCTGATACCATCCCGTGTCCCGCCAAGCCGCTTCTGGAGCCACTGCTCAGGCATCAGGCGCTGAGGCCAGCGGGGTGGAGGGGACACGTTCCTTCCTGACCTGGCACTGCTTCCCCAGGGAATACCCAGCCTCTGGGCGCAAAGTTCTCAGGGCCCACAAGAGGTCACTGTCCCTCCAGGACCCTGACCTGTGTGCCACCATCCCGCCAGGCCCCTGGTGCCCCAGGCACGGCCCAGAGCAGCTGGTGGCCCAAGGCCCTGGCCTATGCCCAACGCTCCCTGCCCGGGCTCACCTTTGGGGTGGCCCAGGCTCCCAGGCCCCCAGCAGAGCTCTCCTGCTGCCCACCCTGGAGCAGGCCAGGTGTGGACACGGGCCCACTGCAGACCCTGCACGGCGGCCTGGCCCCTACCTTGAGGCGTGTGCCCTTGGCTCCCGTGGAGTCGGCCCGCTCGCTCCCAGCCAAGTCCACCAGGCTGATTTTGCTCACCTGAAACAGTAGACGCATCACATGCAGGAGACGCCACAAGACCCAAGGGGCGTCCCGGGACCCCTGGGCAAGGTCTCCAGGGCGGCTGGGGGAGCCCCGGCCAAGCGTCCCCTCTGTAAGGCGCCGCCCCTCCCCAGGCCCAGTGCTCCTGACCCCGCAGTTTCCACCCTCTCCTCCGTGCCAGCTCTCCCCACACCCTGCCTGAGTGCCCAGCCACCTCCCGGGGGAGCACGGGCGCAGCCACCACACGCTGGGTGCTCTTCACACAGGGCACACTCGCTCCCCGCAGCACCCACGAGGTGCGTCTGTCACTGTCCCCACATCCACAGACGGTGCTCAGCGTCCATGGTGGGAGTGGAACCCAGCTCCAGGAGGGCCCTGCCCTGCTCAGCCGCCTCACAGCCCATGACTGCACCTAGCCATTTGGGCACTGGCCAGGCTCCTAACTGGGGTGGGGGGCCCTGGGGTGGAGGGCCCTGCACCAGAAGCCTGGCCCCTCCTGAGCCACAGCTCAGGGCAGGACTTGCCCACGGACACCACAGGACCTTTCGGTACCTACCTAGCGAGGGCAGTGGGGCAGGCAGCTGGGCCGACCTCCTCCAGCCTCACCCCTGTCTCCCAACCTACCTCAGCCATCCTGAGCCCCCTCTTACTGCTTCAAAGGGTACAGTCAGGAGGATGCACCTGGGGGCCCTCTAGCACCATCGGGGACTGAGCAGCCCTCACTCCACCCAGAGCTGTGCACTCCCCACGTGGCTGCCTGAGCGAGCCCCCACCCAGAGGTGGCTGAGGTACCCCTGGGAGTTGCCTGGATGGCCAGGGCGCAGGGGCAGGGGCCAGGGGCAGACGCGGCCAGGGAGAGGCTGGGTGTCCGGCCCCTGCCCCTCCGGGAAGCCTAGACTAGTTGTCCAGGCAAAGGTCCCAGGAGGCAGCCCTGTGGCCTGGTCCACAGAGAATGCCAAGGTATGGGAGAAGGGCCTCTGGGGCCGGGGCAGTGGGCAGGGTGGCACTGCCCCACACACATGCCCCTCTTGGTGCTTGCAGGCGTCAGCACCCAGGGCGAGGCCCTGCCCCCAGTCAAGGGCCCGCCTGTCCGGCCTGGGTGGGGGACCCTGTTCCACCAGCCTGCACCAGGGCCCACAGCACCTCAGCACAGGCCCACTGTGGCCCACCACCCACCTTCACTGCCACCCTCCAAGGGCCAGCTGGGCGCACTGCACCTCATCCCTGTGCCCTGGCCTGAAGTGAAGCCCAGAGGACGGCCTTCCACAGCCCCCCACACTCTCCACCCACCACATCCCAGGAGCCCCCCGGTGCCCAGCCTTCCACAGCCCCCATGCCCTCCACCCACCACAACAGCCCAGGAGCCCCCCCTGTGCCCAGCCTTCCACAGCCCCCCACGCCCTCCACCCACCACAACACCACAGGCCAGGACTCCCC
>NW_016107758.1:1199065-1218330 GCF_001604975.1 Cebus imitator | reverse complement strand
ACACCACAGGCCAGGACTCCCCTCGGTGCCCGATGCCCCCTGCTGAGATGAGGGGGCCTTGCAGGCCTGGCTGACCCCCACTGAGGCGCGCAATGGGCTGGGGACGTTCCTACCTGGTGCCAGCGTCAGCATAAGGACACTGCCCCCCCCCGCAGGCGGGCATCGGGCATGACGTCCTTGTGCTGCCCTCACTGGCCTGACCTCCACCCCTACCCTGACCACCACCCGCTGCCCTCGGTGGCACCACCACGCGGCTGCACGCTCACTTTCTCTGTGGTGATGTTGGTCTCTGCATCATGGCGCTTCTGGGTGAAGATGATGTTGAAGACGGCGTGGGAGCGGCTGCTGGTCTCATTCATGTTGGTGGCCGCCACGGTCCTGAGGAGCAGAAAGCCACACACGGTTACCCCTCATCCTGTGGCCAGGCGCAAGGTCACCAGTGGTACCAGCCCTCTGTACCAGGTCATCGGGGGGCAGCTCCCCCAGACCCCAGGAGCCGCCCTGCCTGGGCTGGCATTGACGCTGCCTCCTGCCAAGGCTCCAGCAGGGCCCATGGCCACCTGCCCACAGTGGTGTTCACAGACTCAGCCCCCGCCTGGCATCTTTAGGGCAGCAGTGACTGGGGGAGCCTCCCACTCCTGGGCACACAGAAGCCCATGCAGCACCCAGCTGGGCAGGAGCCCTCCAGAGCCGTGATGTGGGAGGGGAAGGGGCATCCACTGCCCACCCCACCACGGCCCACACCTGAGGCTCTGGGAAGCCCAAGGAGCCCGCCACTCCCCACAGGAGGTGGCACAGGTCAGCGGTGGTGTCCTCCAGAACAGGAAGCCTGAGGCTGCTGAGGGTGGCCTGAGGTTGGTCCCGATGCCACCCTGACCTGCCAGGGACCTCAGGGAAGGCTCCCAAGACTCAGCCCACAGTGTGCAGTGGCACAGGGCCCGGCTCCAGCACGGTGTCATGGTGACAGCCAGGGCGCACTGAGGGCCTCGTCAGGAATAGCATCCCCCCACTGGTCCTCCCAGGGCCACCAAGGGGGTGCAGGATGGCAAGGAGTGTGACTCCCAATCTCCGACCTCAGGAGCTGAGAGTGACAGGGGTCATCGCCTTACCCTCAGGAAGTCCTGGGGGGTGGAGGGGGGAGGGTCTGTTGCCATGACAACCAGGGCATCTGGGCAGAAGGCCCAAGGCAGGGGAGGCCAAGCAGCCGGGTTGTTCATGGCGGCAGCCCTGTGTGGCCGCCCCTCTCCACGCACACCCCGGCCCTAGCACACTGGCCCTGCTGCCACAGATGCTGCCAGCACCCCCCAGGCACCCGGGCTGGAGGATGCAGGCCCCCATGAAGGAGCAGCCCGTAGATGTCACAGTGTCCCCTGCACAGGGGGAGCTCTCAGCCTCTCCCGGGCTGGCACAGGCCTGAAGGGCTCAGGCTCAGGAGGGCACACCTCCACTGGGGCATGCACAGACCCCAGAGAAAAGGGCTGAGCCCAAAGCGAAGGGGTTTCCTCCCAGGAGAGGTGGTGGGACAGGAGGGCAGGGAGGGCCAGCAAGTCCCCCAACCCACCTGGCCTTGTTCCCTGAGTCCATGAGGTCCTGGATGTCATTGTAGGAGGTGACAGCCAGCTTGGAGAGGTCTTCCACGTAGGGCCCCAGCAGTGGGTGCTCCCTTACCCGGAGGTTCCCCTTGTTCTTGGGGTTCAGGAGATCACGGACACGCTCACAGTAAATCTCCATGTAGCTGACCTGCAGGGCAGAGCCAGGCCATCAGGGACCCCTGAGGTCGGGGAGTGGGGCCGTCACTGGGGGGACCCCTGAATGAGGGGGTGGGGTCACCATCAGGACCCCTGAGTGAGGGGGTGGGGACTGCGTGCTGAGCTGGGGGCACATGCAGAGGGCTGCCTGTCTGCAGCCCCGTGTGCACGTACGAGGCAGGGGTGTCAGTGTGGCCTCCCTCCCCGCGGCCATCCTGGGCTCTAGGACACAGGCGTGCCGGGGCACCTCAGGCATGGCAGGCATGGCCAGGCCTTGAGCTCTGAGGTGCCGGCCTCTGCCCCGGCACAGACCAGCTGCTGGAGAGGACCCTGCTGGGCGGGGTTCCCTGGCCGTTCTGTGCTTTGGGGGACTCGAGCCCTGCCCAGGCCTGCCGTCTTGCACTTGGAAGAGCGAGGGACAAGCTGGGTGCACAGACCAGTGGTGGGCACTCACGTGGCATGAGGAAGGCACTGCCAGCCCCTCGGGTTTCCCATCCCTGCCCTGGGGCCGACGGCGGGAGGCGGGGGCCTACCTCCACGGAGTAGGACATGTTGTCATTGCTGGTGTCATTGATCCGAGAGAAGAGGTCCTCGCAGAGCTGCAGGAATGGGGATGGTCAGCAGGGGAGGGCTGGGGCTGCTCCCTGGATCCCCCGCTGGGGTGCTGTGGGCAGCCTGCGCCAGGCAGGGTCTACCTTCTCAGGCCCCTCGTGCACCCTCGCCACACACATGTCATGATAAAGGCACTGAGGCAGTCTGTAGCCAAGGAGCCGCGGTCTCCCTCTTAACTCAGGGGTCCCTGGCTGATATCTGACCCTTTCCTGTGGGTCGCTTGCCCCTCGCCCTGGCTCCGCCATCCCACAGATACCCCAGCGACCTCCCTTCCCTCCACAGGCAAAGAAGTGGTGACCAGCTCAGGCCCAGAGACCTGCCCAGGGGGATGGCAAAGGAGGAGCTGCTGTGTCTCGGTGTTCGGTCACCCCGTCCTGAGCACGCTCTCTGCCCGCACTGCCAGCCCCCACACCCCCGAGATCAGCTGCCCCAGCCACGGCTCTCCCGCTGCCCTGTCTAACATGCATGATCAAGGTGGACCCTGTCAAGGCCAGGCCCATCGTGCACTGGGGCCTGGGTCAGCAGTTTCACGGCCACCCCTGGCTCTCTCACCTGCCCAGCCCTACCCTTGACCCAGCTGGCCTTCCCCTCCCCAGTCCCTGCTCTCTGGGGACTGCTCTCAGGGGTGCCTGGCCCGGACTTCTCAGTATCAACTGGGCCCGCCCCGCCCGCCCCCGCCTCGTGCCTGCGGGATGATGCCCTGCTGGTCCTTCTCCTGCTTGCCCATCATGGTGTAGGACTTGCCGGCGCCCGTCTGCCCGTAGGCGAAGATGCACACGTTGTACCCCTCAAAGGCGTGCTGCAGCATCTCCTCACCGATGTCCCGGTACACCTGCTTCTGCGAGGCGTAGTTGATGTCCTCGGGCTGGGGACGAGGAGGAGACGAAGCTGCAAGAGGCTGGCTCCCCCGGAGGCTCAGCCCATCGTGTCCAAGGAGCCAGGGGTACCAGGCAGCAGAGCGGGGAGGGTCGCCTGACCTCATCCGAATCCTGCCTGGGGGACAGCTCCTGGAGGAGGGGCCCTCTTTGTCACAGGTGAGGGATGAAGAGTGGCCGCCAGGCGGGAGAGCGGATTCCAGCAGAGGGAACAGCCCATGCAAAGTCCCAGAGGTGGGACCTCAAAAGTTCTGTGTGACTGTGACAAGCAGGGGTGACAAGAGCTGGGGCAAGGGACAGGGTGCAAGGCCCAGAGACCCCACAGGCTGAGCTGCGGTGCCTGGACACTGTCCTGAGGGCAGCGGGGCACTTTAGGCAGGGGGACAGCATGGCTGGCTGGGGTCATCCTGGAAGGAGGACTGTCTGGATGTGGTGGGCAGAAGCGCGGAGCCTTGGGGCTGCTACAGGGGGCAGGTGCTCGGAGATGTAGATATGAGGGCCCTAGGTGAGGAGGCTGCCTGCCTTCTAGGAGGGTCCGGGAGGTGGCAGGTGGAGGACAGGGCCCCGTGTGGACTGGATGGGGGAGGGGGGAAACAGAAGAGTCCAGGTGTCTCCTGGGCTCCCAGCGTGCAGGGCACAGATGCCAGGCAGGCCCAGGGTCAGCTCTGGGCATTCTGGCTGTGGGATGTCTGGAGAAGTCACCAGCAGCTGGACAGACACACAGCTCTGACCCTGGAAACCACCCACAGGGAGCTGACGGCCCCTCAGGCCTGCAGCCTCCATCACTGCCTTAGCCGGGGACGCTGAGTGGAGCAGGGTCCAGGGGAGCTGGGTGGGGTTCTTGCCCCAGCTAGAGGGGAATGAGCGGCTCAGAGAGGCGGAGGGACCCCGAGGGCCCCATGGCTCCACACTGCTGCCCGCCTCCCCCGACCCGGGGCCCCGGCTCACCGACGTGTGTGACCAGTAGGAGTAGTCGAAGCTGAAGCTTTTGGGAGTCTCCTTTGGCTGTTTGGGGTTAATGATGGCTGCAGGAAGGAACGCAGGTGTCAGTGCTGTGCTGGGAGGGACCCTGGCCAGCTGGCGTCGACACTTCACGGTAGGGAGGTGGTCCTAAGAGGCCTCGGGCCCCAGATGAGTCAAGCCCGCAAATCGGAGGGGACCTAGGCCCCCACGCCCAGCCGGGTGAGCTGTCTCTACCCCGTCTTCATGGTGGGCCCTGACACCCACGAATGCCCGAGGGCGTCACTGTACCAGCCTGCAAGCATCCGTGTCATTCTCCCACCCAGTCCAACTGGCTCCCTCAAAGGCAGCCACCCTGGAGGCCCCTTCCCTGCATCGAGCCGAAGCCCCTCCATCTCTGCGGCCCACCCTGGGCTCACAGCGCCTGCCCCTGCCCAGGCCCTCAGGCTCTGGCTCGGCTCTTGCACGCCCGAGCACTGGGAGCCTGGGCATCTGCCACGTTTGTGCCATGCCTGTGTGGCTCCTTCTAGGTTTGCCGCTCTGGACAGAGCTCTTTGGGACTGACCTCTGCCTGAGTCCGTCTCCCTCCTCCCTCATTCACTCAACTTTAAGCCCAATTCCAGGCCCCCTGGGCTGGCTCCGGGCAGTGCCCACAGAATGCTGTTCATCAAACCCAGAGAAAATCCATGAACACGTGATGATGCCACCACCCACAGCCGGTGCCTGGGGGGCGTCCCAGGAGCTGCCCCAGAATGACTGTCCCAGGAGGTCCCCCAGCCACATGGCCTGCAAGTGTCTCAGGAGCCCAGCAACCCACCACCACCTTCCAGCCTTGCCCCCAGCGTTTCCCAGGCCCGGGACGGAACTGCACCCCGCAGGCTGTGAGTCCTCAGTGGCCGGAAGGACAGGATGTGCACCCTGGAACACGATCTGAACCGTGTTGACAGAGGCCTGGAGGCCTGAGGCAGTCCCCTCTCAGGTTCTCACACCCAGGAGGAACCCTGGCCCGTCCTGGTCGGGGGTCCCGGAGACCACCACCATCACGCCATCATGCCATCAAGCCTGAAGAACGAAGCCCTCACGCCACCGCCCCAGCTGGCAGATGGAGGCTGGGGACAGAGGTCTGTCTGCCCTGGGCCGGTTTTTCTCAGCCAATGTGGGCCGGGGCCGTGCGGCACAGCCTCCAGGATGCCCGCACCCTCTACACCACCATGCACCCCGGGACCTGCCACCAGTGCCACGGAGAACAAAACACCCCTGTTATGAGTTAAACCATGTCCCCCAAATCCACAGTTTGAAGTCCTAACCCCTACTGTCTCAGAATGGGACCTCACTTGGAGGTAAACTCGTTGCGGAGGTAGTTGGGTGAAATGAGGTCCAACTCCATGAAGACGGGCCCTCACCTAGGGCGGCCACCTCCTCACAAAAGAGATTTGGAGACAGACGTGCATGGGGAGGGCGCCATGAGAACACGAGGGCAAAGGTCAGGGTGAAGCCGGCAAGCCCCAGAAGCCAGGGGCCCTGGACGGTGCCCCTCATGGCTCGGAAGCAGCCGCCCCTGCCACCTGCTGGAGCTCAGACGTCTGGCCCGCAGGATCACGAGACAGCACACTTCTGCGTGTGGTGCTTCCTTATGGCAGCGTGGGGCACTGAGACCCTGTCCACCTGTCCACACTCCGTGGCTGCTCCAGGCTCCGTGGTGCCTGGGTCATGCTCTCTGGCCATGAGTCCTGCTGACAGCATAGGCGTCACTGGCAGCCCTGTCCCCAGGGCACATCCAGCTTCCGGTCCCACCTGGGCCTCTGTCCCAGGCCTGAGGATTTACAGGAAACACTCAGGTACCCTGGGCAGCCAGCAGGAGGGAGCCGGGGACTGAGCGTCACAGCCCTGTCCTTGGAGCCGAGGGGCCACATCCGTGCTGTGTCCAGGAGCAGAGGCAGGGAGGAGGCCGAGCTGCCTGCCAGGACCCAGGTAACAGCACCTGTGGCGCCACCTCCAGAGCCCCCAGCACGGATCAGCCATCAACCAGTGCTCTGGGAACAATGGCAGCGCCTTCCCAAGCTCAGCCCAGCTGGGCCTCCCAGCTCGACACAGCCCCGTGACCCCTGCTCAAGCCAGCAACACCCACCCTGTCTACCTCCTCCCCTCACCCATGGCACTCAGGCCCAGTTCCCCGCACAGGCTGGGCTCCCATCCCCACACCCCCACCTGCCCCATCCACCCCCTCCTCACCCAGCTGCAGAGAGCTGTGCCCCTCCCCACGCCCCAACCCGCCCTTGCTCCTTGTCCCACCCTTGCCCAGCTTTGGGTGCCAGCCTTGCTCAGATGAAGCCCCTGTGCCACACTCAGGTGGCCATGAGTTCCCTGAGGTGGGGGCCCCCCTGGGACAGGGCACAGGTGGTGCCCAAGGAATGCCAGGTAGGCAGGGGACTGAGGGCAGCATGGCTGAGTGGGCGGGACTGGGGCCCAGTCGCAGCTGTAAATGGCCCATGGGAGAATCCCTCAGGCCTGCTTGTCCTGGGCCCTCATCCCTCCCAGACACTGTTGTGGCTGGAACCACCACCCCGCCCTGTCCCCATCCCCTCAGGCCACGTATTGTGTTTGAGACCACCCCCCCACCGGCCCTGTGTTGTGACTGGGGCCCCCCACCCCACCCTGCCCCTGCCACCCCTCCCACACCCTGTGCTATGGCTGAGAACTATCCTCTGTCACTACAGATGGGCCCCAAGCTCCAGAGGGGGATGTCTTCTCCACAGGTCACATGACACAGCCAGACTGGAAGCCAGAGTCCCCGAAACACCTCCCAGCCTGGGGCAGGGTCTGCTGCCCACACAGCCTGCACGGAGTCTGCTGGAGAAAGGGCTTGTTTTTGCCAGGGCCTGGAATTCTTTCCTCGCGCAGATTTGAGGAGGGAGGAGGGAGAAACAGGTCCTCCCGGGGCCTGCTGGGCTGGGCTCCTCGACCAGCCCCTTTAGGGCCCCCATCCCCTCCTGCCCGGGCTCCGGCCAGGCCCCCAGAGCTGGCCCTTCTGAGGCCACTGAGCTGCCCAATTCCAGGCAGCCTTCCCAGGGCTCTGCGCAGGCCTGCAAAGGGCTGGACGCCCGCCGGGACAGGACAGAGACGGCGGGCGGGGATTGGGATGCTGGAGGACGGGCAGGGGCAAGGAACGGATGCAGCTGTGTTCTCAGTCCCCGGGTCCCTGTGGCCTTGAGCACCAGGTGCGAGGCTGGACCAAGCTGGCTGTCCGCATCGGAGCATGCTGTGGGCCGAGTGTGTCCCCAGATCCATATGCAATGCCCTGACCCCAACCAGATGGCACTTGGAGGTGGGGCCTTGTGGGGGCATGAGGGACCTCGTGGGGGGGTGAGTGGCTTTAAAGGAGGGGAGGGGACCGAAGCTCGCTCGGCCAGGCGAGGTCGCAGCAGGAAGGCAGCCCTCCCACGATCCAGACCCGCAGGCACCTTGATTGCACTTCCGCCTCCAGGCCACTGAGAAGGGAACGTTGCTGTTTAAGACGCCCACCCTGCAGCGCCCTGGATGCCAGAGTCTGGGCTCCAGAACAGGGGGAGACACTTGTGTCGTTTGAAGCCACTCGGTGTGTAGCTCTTTGTAACAGCAGCCCGGGAGACCACACAGGGGCCACTGCTCCCTGTGCAGAGGGGTTTCCTGTCTCCCGGACTGCTCAGGATTGGGGGAGCCCACAGTGGCGGCCCGGGCCTGGGGTCACACCCAGTCTGGGTCCAGGTCACCTCCTGTGGGTGAGGGCAGAGATGAGAGGCCTCAACCCTGGGCCTCCGAGTGCAAAAATGATTGGGGACCTCGGGGGTACCCAGCACCACCCCTCGCTACTGCACGGGTGGGGAAACTGAGGCCCAAAGGGATGCCATCTAGCCAGGATCACACAGCTAGTGAGTCATGAGCACAGCCACGCCCCTCACTCCAGAAGCTCACTTCAGAGCGGTCCGCATCCCCAGCCAGCCTCAGCATCTGCAGAGCGGCTCAGGGCCTCAACGCCCTCCGGTCCCCAGGGCAGAGCATGTGACGTGAGGAGAGAGGAGGAGGGCAGCAGTCACACCGGCTCCACCCCTAAGCCAGCCTGCAGCAGCTCGGCCAGGCCGGACCGGAGCGCACCTCAGACGGCTCGGCCGGCTCACAGAACCACCAGCTTCGGTGCATTAAAGGAAGTGGATTCTTTCTGTAGTGGCGATTACAGGACCACGTTAGATTTACTTTCAAATGCTTCCAGTTTCTGCGCCACAGTGGAGCTACAAGGCACGCTTTAGGGTGGGGCCTCTCCTCATGTTTTGAGACTGCCAGGCAGGGCAGGCCGACCAGGTCACTGCCCCATGACATCCTCTGAGAGGCCCGGCACAGCCCCCAACACCCTCCAGGCGGCTGACGCAGCAGCCAGCGCAGCCTCTCCCGGTTCTGTTGAACCGAGCTGCAGCTGAGCGGTCATCTGGAACAGCGGCTCCTTGGCAGGGGGGCATCGCCCACACCTGTCTCATGCCGGGTCTGCAGGTGTCCTCCTGGGGCTTGTTCTAGAACACCCTGGCCCCTCGACCTCCAGGAGAAAAGCCCATGACCGCTTCCTCCGGCAGGCTTCCCTGCACCAGAGCTAGAAGGCACCCTCCTCTCCTGGCTCCTTCAGCCTTTCACCCAGATTTCTTTCTGACACGGCTTCCAGCACTTTCTCCCAGAACCGGCACTGATTTGCTTTCTCCAAAATGAAAACAGCTTTTCTAGAGATTTTTCCTGATTGTCCGTTATTCTGCCACTCACTGCCCTCCCCGCACCCAGCTGTCTCCCGCGCAAACGCATGTCCCGTGCACACAGGACCTGCCGTGCGTGGGTGCCCGTCTGCCCTTTACCTACACACAGTCTCGCTCTCCGGCTCTGTGCCGACTTTGCCGCCTTCACCGCAACATCGTGTACCATTTTCCCAAGGCTGCAAACACGAAGCTTTCAGGAGCACTCAAGTCCTCGGCTGGGATAGACTTAAGGTCCCATCAGCAGCTCTCAGCGGGCGGGCATTTGGACAGCTGCCCTGGGCTTGATAAAACAGTGCCAGGGCCAGGCACGGTGACTCACGCCTGGAATACCAGCACTTTGGGAGGCTGAGGCGGGTGGATCATGAGAGTTCAAGACCAGTCTGGCCAACACAGTGAAACCCCATCTCCACTAAAAATACAAAAATTAGCCAGGCATGGTGGCAAGTCCCTGTAGTCCCAGCTACTCGGAGGCTGAGGCAGGAGAATCGCTTGAACCTGGGAGGTGGAGGCTGCGGTGAGCCGAGGTCACACCACTGCAACACCAGGGTGAACGTTTTCACCGCACGGCTTTGAACCCTTGCTGGATGATCTTTGTTGCATTCCATTGTTTCATTTCATGCAAGCAGCATGGTGGGGTCGGCATCACCCATCTGATATCCATCACCAGACTGCCCCCAGCAAGCGGCCTGGGTGCCTGTGTCTGCCACCTCACAACCCGCCTTTTGCATGCGGGCCAACCTGGGCCCCAGCTTTCTTGGCGTGTCCTTGGCTACAGTGGGCAGGACACTGATCTCATGTGTGGTCTTGGCTCTGTGGCTCTTCGGTTTCCTGAGGATGAAAGCGACGATGTCTGAAACATTCCGGGTGTCTGGGAGGAAACGCCCTGGTGGGTTCTCTCCCCCAGGTCTGGGTCCACGGCCCTTCCTCCTCCTTGGTTTCAGAACCCCGCAGACGTCTGCTTTGGTTTGGTGACTCTTGGAAGATGCTGGTGTCTTGCACATGTTCACCTTTGAGAAAGGGAGGCTCCTTCAGGACCTACTAGTGGCCCAAAAAGACTGTAGGGCTCCTGCGTTCCCCTGCTGACCTCCTGGACCTGCCTGGACTTCTGCTCAGAGCTTAGTGGGGAGCAGAGGCTGCTGGCACACAGGCAAAATCCCAGAACTCCGGGCTCTTCGGGGCCAGGCAGAATCCAAGCATCTGAAGCAGGCGTCGAAGGAAACGTGGCTGCCCACAGATGTGGCTCAGGCCTCTGGCTCCTAAGCCCTGGGGTAAAGCTGGTTCGGCCTTGGTTCTCTGGGCCAGAGGAGAGGGTGGAGTGAGGCAGGCAAAAACCACTGGGGCGTGAGGTCTGGGACCCAGGCCTGCACTGCTGTCTCTGAACCAGCAGCTCTGGGGAAGCGGGGTTGGGCTGGCGCAGCCTCGGCCAGACCACCTTTCAGCAGGTGGGCAGCGCCGCCAATGTCCAGGTCTTGGCAACACTGGTTCCCCTCCAGGCTGCACCCTCCCGCTTCTGGAGCCTATGAGGGGAAATGCAAACTGGGGAAGCTGCCCACCCAGTGCCCCTGGAGGCCCGGCCAGGGGCAGGTTGGAGGCTGCAAGGGGGCCAGTGGCCCACTCCGGCCGTCACTTCAGGGACGCCCGCCCCAGCCCGCCCACCTGCCCCGCCCTGTCCTCCAGTGTCTGGCCTGAGGCTGGGCCATCCCCAAGGTTTAGGGACAGGAAGGGCCCATCTCTGAGACTTTGTTCTTTCAGCCACTCAGCTTCTGGTAGTCTTCAGCTGCTCCATGGGGTCTGGTCCTTGTCACTGTGCCCACATGCAGGACTGAGGTGGCAGCTGTGCGGCTGGCACCCAGTGGGGGTGGAAGGGCATTCCCAGGGCCCTCCCTGATGTCCTGGGACAACTTACAAAGAGCCAGCGGCATGGCACAGATGCCCTCTGCCCACCCAGGGTCACAGTGCTCCTGGTCACTTCCGCCTGGAGTCAAAGTTCACACCCAGAGCCATGGTTCACACCTGAGGTCACCTTTCCACCCGGAGTCAGAGGCTTCCCACTTAAAGGCAAGGGTCCTGCCACCTGAGTACTTTTTCCAACCCCAAAGTCCCGGCCTGCAGTCAGCTAAGGCCCTCCTGGACAGGATGACCCGGCGCCACACTGTGTTTGTCCAAGGGCCCCGGCAAGGCCAGGCCCCAGCACAGGGGCCACCCACTTGGAACGCACCTTCGTCAGCCTCCCCGCAAGCCCCCCCACTGTCCCACAGTGCGTCAGGACCGCCTCCCAAATAAACTCTTGGCACCCAAATCCTTGTCTCTGGGTCTGTTTCCAGGGATCAAACAGACAAAAGAATTCACCTCACAGAACAGTCAGGATGCAGACGCGAAGTGCACTGGGGCCACGGCCACAGGAGCGCCCACACCCTGGAGGTTAGCAGGGTCTCTGCAGCCTGCCCACTGCAACATGAGTAGCCACAGAGCTCCATGGGCTTCTGGAAGGATCTCCCCTAGGCCACACCCACTTCCACAGGACCCAACAGAGCCCAGAGCATCCCAGCAAGACCTGAATCTTCAGCCCCTGAGCAGGCCTCAGAGGCCAAACCTAGGGGGGAAGTGTCCGCGGGCCCTGAGTGCCCTCCCCCCGGGGCGCCCCCTCCACAGGTAGGTAATAGATGACGGGGTGCTGGATGGGTGCAGATCACAAGTGAATGGGAGGCTCTGTCACTGTCCACATCCTGAAGACCAGGTGGCTGTTCATGTCACCACTCTGTGCAGCTGACAGCACTTGAGCCTGTGACGGCGGCAGCAGCAAAGGCCCCAGCACAAACCACCCTGCTGAGCCCTGCCAAGCCCAGCCAGCCATAGAACTGAGAGATGACAATTGGTTCTTGCTCCAAGACACTGATATGGTTGGGATACGTGGCAACACATATGGGCGTCCTTATAAGAAAGCCAGACCCAGCGATGGGTGTCCGTATAAAAAAGCGCTACGGAAGCAGAGACACAGACACACAGAGAAGCCCGGGTGACGACAGAGCAGAGAGCACAGCGACGCAGCTGCAGGGCAAGGTGGCCGGCAACCGCCAGACCCCGGAGAGGGCAGGAAAGATCCTCCCTAGGAGCTCAGAGACAGTGAGGCCCTGCTGACACCTTCACTTTGGACTTCCGGCCTCCAGAGCCGGGAGCGTCAGTATCTGTTCGTAGAAGCCCACCACGGTTGGGGGGAGTTTGCTGCAGCAGCCCCAGGACACCCTGCACCACAGAGACAAGGAGGGGGACGCTGCTCTTGGGGCCTGGGCCAGGCCGACTGCCGATACTCACTGGTGGTGCTTCCAGACATCTGAATGATGCACTTGGAGTCACGGCTCATTTCCCGGGAATTGAAGGGGCGGACCCTCACCGCCACCTTCACCGAAGCCCCGGCCATCTCGGTGGCCTTTGCTCGTCACTCCTCGCAGTGGTGGGAGAATCAGTGAGCAGGGAATCACCTGGGAAAAAGGGAAACATGAATTAGAAACAACATTGAAGAGGCAGGACCCACACTCTGCCGCAGCTGAAGCCACAGGCCTTCCCCACTCCCTTCCAAAGTCCCCCGCTGTGACACATGAGTGGGGTGGAGTCCACAAGGAGGGGGCAGCACAGATCATTCTAGAAACCAGGAGCCCAGCGGGACTAGTGGAATCTGGCTTCGAAAGCCTGGGGAAGCTGGAACCTGACAAAAGAAACAAAGCGACCTCGGTGTGAATGTGAAGGTGGCCTTCACTCCCTCCCACGGCACAGTCCCCAAGCGGGGGCTTCCCCTGCGGACACAGGCCCGGTGGGCTCCATGCCAGGTCCATGCAGGCCCCAAGAGCCAGTGCGGGCTCAGATCAACACGTCAAGGATGCTTGAAAATGGCACAGTGTTCCAGAATGCCCCATCACACCCTGTGTGGAGTGCCCGCTGGTGGCCGCATCAGCAGCAGAAGGGTCTGTGAATTGGCAAGGAGGACTTTACTCAGAAATGAACAGAACAGGACAGACAGCCCTAAGCAATGGGACAAAAGTCAATGTTTTCAGCCACATTTCCTGCTGGTAGTTTATGCGGAAGGAGGAGCGGAACATTCCCGAAGGCCCCACTGAGGAGGGGCAGCCCGTGAGTCACGGGGAACTCAGTACAAGCCAGGGCTGGGGGGCCGGCCTGGGCCTTGCCTTTATTCCAGCCGTGTGACTCAGCTTCCTGGGCCCCAGTGTACCTTCTGTGAAATGACAGGGTGGCGGTCAAGAACCCCAAAATGGTTTGGCCTCTCGGGTGCTAGGGCTCTGAGGAAGGCCGATGAAAACTCCCCGCAAAGCAATGACAAAGCAGCTACCGCAAAAGGTTTTTCTGGGCAGACCTCCCACACGCTACGGTTTCCCCCATGGGACTTGGGGCCTGAAGGATGGGGCTCCTGGGCACAGGGGGAGGGACAGGCTCGGGACAGAGCTGCTGGTTACAGGAATGGCCAGAGCTCCATGAAGCAGCATCCATGCAGGCCAGCATGAAGAGGTTTCCACCAGCTGCTGTCTCCAGCACTCCAGGGTGCCCGCTAAGTGGTGAGTCCCCCATCACCAGAGGCATCCAATGAGAGCAAAGGCTAGGTGGCCTCCCTGAAGCCCTCCCACACTGAGATTCCATGAAAAGGCAACCTTGCGCCTGGTCGCCCCCGCCCATAAGTGCCATCCTTGGGAGAATCTGGCCAAAAGGCCCCTTCCGACAGTGCTCCAGCCTCGTAGCTGTGAAGAAGGGACAAGCCCCTCTGGGCTGCCCCTGGAAACCCCAGGGTCAAGAGCAGGAGGGTCTGTCTGCAGAAGGAAAGGGGCACAGTGAGCCTGGGACCAGGGCAGGTGCTGAGCTCCCGGACCCCGCCCCGGCCACCCCCAGGCTCCCCAGAACTCCTCCGCAGAACACACAACACGCTGGATGTGGGGCAGGGCTGTCCCTCCAGCAAACAGCTCTTCTAGAGGCTGCAGGAGAGGGGAGGTGCCAGGCCACCCTACGGCTAAGTGCGGACAAGTTCCTGCTGTGGTTGGACTCATGCCACCTGCAGGGCAGCCCCTTAGAGCCACAGATGCAGCCATGTCTACACTCCAGAGTGCTTCCGCCACGACCTCTTCCCCTCATGGCCAGGAGTGGCCGCCAGCGTGGACGGAGGGATGACCTCTGAGAATCTGTGTTTGCTTGTGTTGAAAATCCCTGTACTTTTAAAACTGGAACAAGTCTCAGGACATTGGAGCCGGGATGGAGAGAGGGACAGGCAAGCTCACGTGTCCCTGGTGAGAGCACAAACCCGCAAGGTTTCCAGCGAGCGCTCTGCAGCACACCTGGGGCCTTTAAAAAGTCTGTGTCCTTTGACTCAGTAATCCCAAGTACTGACATAGGAAGTACTCAGAAATTAAGAAGACATTTATGAAAAGCAGATGTTATTCAACACCACGAAGTTTCCAGTTCTCCCCAGATTTAGCTGTATAAGTTCAGTGCAATTCCAATAAGCAAAATATTCCAACAGGACTTTCAGTGGAATTTGGCAGGACAAGAGAATTTTGAAAAATGAGAACAAAGAGGGGAAACATCCCCTACCAGCTCTCCATCTATATCCTACGGAGTACGACCGTTTCCAAAGTCTAGAAACGACATGTGAACAGACTAAGCATGTCCACAGGCAGACACACACGCACACACACGTGCACACGTGCACACGCACACGTGCACACGTGTACACAGGTGCACACACACACATGCACACACACATCCATTGAAGAAAAAGGTATCAATTGAGGTAATGATGTAAGATCAGTATTGGGACGACTGGCCATCCCAAACTGTAAAAAATAAGGCTATTGTATAACTTGATCTTTGAAATGTAAAAGCAGTGGAAGGACACAGAGAAGCCTCTGTTCTGGCTCTGGGGTGCAGAATATTCACACCGCGACGCAGGGCAAGCACAGGAGGCCTGGTGGGTGCGGAGGCAGACCAGTGCCCGCGCAGGAGGCCTGACACGACGCCGGGCGTGGGGAGGAATCCAAATCCGAATCCCAGCGGAGCCGCCAGCCAGCATTCCTGAGGACGGGCTGCCAAGGCAGGAGCCGGCCTCTGAGCACCGCCTCCGCGGCACATTTGCATTCTGCTTGCGGGGCAAGAGGCTGGGAATCTGGAGTCTTCCCAGACGGAGGGCCGTTGCTGAGGGACGGAGGAAGCTGCAGAGCTTTTGGGCAAGAGAAGGAAACTTGAGAGGCCACGATCCCGGAAGAGAGAGATGAAGAACTAAGATGAACAAACCCCCAGTCCCTCCCTTCAGACATTTGCCAGACTCTGAAGGTAGGAGACGTGGGGTTTAAAATCCCAAGCTGAAAACCACAGAGGCATCTTGCACAGCCTCAGGGGCTAACAATGATTTGAGTTCCCGGTCCAGGAGGAGGACACCCAGTGACGATACCAGGTCTGGCTGAAAGCCCAGGAAGGTAGAGAACCTAAGGGCAGAGCCACAGCTAGGGCGAGTCTGAAAGCTACAGCCTGCCCTCACATGGCTTAATTCAAACCTCACTCTGGCAGCCTGGGAGAGAAAAGGGAAGCCATCCAGAACCTCTACGTGCTTTTGTTTTTATTTTTTCAAACCCAGGACAATCTCTGTACTCTACATTCTTTTAATAGGGAATGTGTGACATCCAATCAAAACTTAGAAGGTACAAAATAAGAAAGGACTCTGATTAAAAACAAAGAAGAAAAATAAAATATAAACATGTGAGAAAAAAAAGACACATACCTACACATGACCCAGATCTAGGAGTTATTAAACAAGGACTTTAGAACAACCCTGACTAATGTATTCAAAATAAGAGCAAAAAGGACAGAGGTAATAAATGGAAAATAGAGGACTGGAAACTATAAAAAATAATCAAATAGAAATGCTAGATCTGAAAAACACTATAACTAAAATTAGGAACTCAAGTGATTAGACACAGCTGAAGACAGTGTTAGTAAACTGGAGGACAGGTAATAGAAATACAGAAAATTTAAAACAGATAAGAATGGAAAATATAGACATGGCAGCCAGAAAAATAAGAGGGCACAGGGAAATGGTCAAACACGCCTGTAACTGGAATCTAAAAGGAGAAGAAATGGAAGGGGGGAGATGGTCTGAATGTCTGTGTCCCCACCTCATCCAGGTTCCTGTGTGGAGATCCTAACCCGCAAAGTGATGGTATTAGGAAGTGGGGCCTTTAGGAGGTGATTAGGTCATGACAGGGGAGCCTCATAAATGGGATGAGTGCCCTTAGGAAAGAAATGCCAGAGACACCCCTGACGCACCACGTGGGAACCGGGCAAGAAGGCCTCTGCAAGTCAGAAAGCAGATCCTCAGCAATGTGCCTTGCTTGTGAGCTTCCCAGCCTCCAGAACTGTGAAAAATAAATTCTGTTATTTATAAGCCACCCAGCTTACGATATTGTCGTTACAGCAGCCGGAACGGACCGAGACAGGGGAGAAGCAATATTTACAAAACTAACGACCACGGATTGTCCAACGCTGCGGAAGCACATCGACACGCAGGTTCAAGAAGCTCTGAAAACGCACAGCAGGGCAGACAAGAAAGCCACACAACACGCAGCACGGCGGAAATGCTGGGACCAAGGGTGAGGGCAGAGCGCTTACAGACAGCTAGGAAAATGGCGTAGAACCTTTAAAGGAGCAAAACTAAGACTGACAACTGACTTCTCAACAGAAATGATGGAAACCCAAAGACAAGGCTGCCAGGTTCCCACACGGCCACGAAAGGGCTCCAAGCAACCGTTGACATTCAGCCGTTCAGGACACGTGCTGTGATTTCAAGGGTGATCACTTAGAAAGTAGAACACTAATGTTTAATTAACAAACTCATAGAAAAATAACATAAAAATTTAAATGTATGAATCCAGTGGAAGGCAATGAAGGAGAAAAACAGCATCTGACAAGATAACGTCGAGTGGAAAGTAAAGAGTTAAGAGAGCAGATAAAAGCTGAACTCAGAACGAACTAAACACGCCAAGTAAAACATCAACAATCGTCAGACCACATTTTTCTAAAATTATATTCTGTTCGTAAGACACTCTACATACAAAGACAGAGAGAGGTTAAAATTAAAAGCATGAAAAAGTTTGCTTGTTCTATCAGCCACTGAGGAGGAGAAAGTGGAATCATACACGCTGTTCATTTAATTAATTATTTGTTCATTTATTTACAGACTGTGCCTGCTGTCTCCCAGGCTGCAGCTCAGTGGTGTGATCTCAGCTCACTACAGCCCGGCCTCCTAGGCTTCAGCAATCCTCCACC
This sequence comes from Cebus imitator, assembly GCF_001604975.1. Classification (NCBI taxonomy): domain Eukaryota; kingdom Metazoa; phylum Chordata; class Mammalia; order Primates; family Cebidae; genus Cebus; species Cebus imitator. The sequence goes on along the minus strand of NW_016107758.1, from coordinate 1,201,047 downwards.
CGCCCAACTGCGGGCACGTGCTACCATGCCCAGATAATTTTTTTATTTTTTATTTTGTAGGGATTGGGTCTCACTGTGTGGGCCGGGCTGGTCTCGAGCTCCTGGGCTCAAAGGATCCTCCCATCTCAGCTCCCCAAAGTGCTGGGAATCCAGGTGTGGGTCGCCGTGCCCAGCCTCACACACATTCTTCTGAAGTGCACACAGAACGTGTACTACAGTTTGCCACATGCTGGTCCTAACACAAACTTCCACAAATGTCCATCTTAAATTCAGGTTATAAGGCAGACGTTCTCTGACCACAAGAGAATTATCCTCTACACCAGTAACCCCAAAAAATTCACCTGCAAAATAACCCAATTGCTCGTACACAAAGAAAAAAATCACACTGGATATTAGAAAATATTTGGAATGAGTGATAGTGAGATACATGTGAAAGCTGTGCAAAGGTCCTGCGGGACGCAGCCGGAGCAGGACTGACCAGGAAACGCACAGCCTTAAAAGCACAAGGGGTGGGGGCAGGGCGAGGGCGGCCCCACGCCATCCCCAGGTTGGTTCAGATCCCAGTGTCCCCAGGGGAGCTGCGGTTGGCCTGGGAAGCCTTTCGGGAGGTCACAATGCTTGCCTTGGGAGGGACCCAGGGTTCTGCTCCTGTGAATCTGCTAAATCAGTTACCATATGGGCCTGCTTCTCAGCACCCAGAATGTGGCTGCTGAGCGTTCTCTCTGTTTTTCACTCTTATGTGAGCGTTTCGGTCTTTCTTCAGTTTACCTTTACCTTCATTTTGTGGCATTTCAGGAAGGAGACATGATAAGTGGGTGAATACCATGAATAGGACGTTGAGAAAAATAAACCAAACATTTTCTAATTCCATTTACGTAACTGCTAAAGCAAGAACGAGCAGAACAGGCACATCACTTGGCAATATACGGCCAGATTTTAAAAACAGCTAAGAGAGTTGAAAAAAGTGCCTATGGCGGGCAAGGGCTGCTGATTTTCTAAACAGATTTTATACAATGTTTGATCGTCCATGCTGTGCTCACACTTAACCTAAAAAGAACCATTTTAAAAATCATTACCAAACAGTTGAGGTAAAATAAACAGAAATTCCTCATTTTGGTTGACAAACACTGGTGTGTGTGAATTCAAAAATCAGTTTTCTCGTTAAAATGAGTATTTCCCAACAGAGAGGAAAAGGGCTGAGCGGAGGCTTCCACTTCTGCGTGTGGCGGGTGAGACACCGTTCATTACAAAGACCTGGAAATTCAGGATCAATAACAAGGATATTCAGGATCCAAGAAGGAATTCAGGGTAGATAACAAACATCAGAAGAAAATGAGAGGACTCAGAAGGAAAGAAAAAAGAGGAAGAAGGAGATGAAATCAAGGTGGTGGCAAAGCTGCAGGCATCTGGTGACAGCAGGAACCCAGAGAATTGGGTTTCACCTGCCGTGGGGGGATGGGAGGAGGACCTCAGAGACACTTAGAGTGAGCGTCGGAACCAAGTCACCACGGAAATGGAATCCTTCAAAGCCACAACCTCTGCGAAATGGAAGGCTGGGTGAGAAGGGGGCACAGGGGAATGAATCTGAATGACGCTGAGCTCTAGGCGGAGAAAAAGCAAGTGCCACGGAGAAATTCAGGCCACAGGCCCGTCCTCATAAAGTTTGGGTTTCAAATTTACAACACCTGCATGATCAGTGGAACCCAAATCGAGAAGTCATCTCAGAGTGGTTCTCAGGGGTTAGCACGCAAAGCGCCTGGCAAAGCACACACCAGTCCTCCCAGGAGGCCCCAAGATTACCGCAGGGAACAGGATCGCCAGTCCCTACCACCAAACACTCAGGGAAGCAATTCATCATAAGCAAGAGTCACCAAAAAAGGAGAGAAGGAAGGGACAGGGAAAGGGAAGAAGGAAGGAGAGGGAAGAGGGAGGGAGAGGGAAGAGGGAGGGAGAGGGAGAGAGGGAGGGAGGGAGAGGGAGAG
>NW_016107758.1:1193725-1197648 GCF_001604975.1 Cebus imitator | reverse complement strand
GGGAGGGAAGGGAGAGGGACAGGGACAGGGAGGGCCAGGGAGGGACAGGGAGGGAGAGTGAGAGGGAGAAGTAGAGTGAGAGGGCAGGGAGAAGGAAGAGAGAGTGAAGAGAGGAATTAGATCCTCAATGACTTCAGATATTAAAATTATTGAATGCAGATTATAAAAAGGAGTTGGCTTAAATGTTCTAAAAAATAAGCAGAAGTGAAAAACAGTGGGGTAAAATATGGGAAAGAACCATGCAGAACTTTTAGAAATAAAATGTAATTATTTAAAAGTGAAAACTTAGCAGACATGCCAATCAGCAAATTAAATGGAGCTCAACACGGAATTAATGAACTGGAAAATATGTCAGAAAAAAATTACCCAAAATGACCCCAGAGAGAGAAGAAGGATGAAAATATAAAACCAAAGTTAACAGTCATGTAATATGGAGGAATTCATTAATTTATCATGACAGGGATTTTAACAGCTCTCACTAATTGGTAGGTCAAGCAGATCTATAATGAGTAAAAACACAGCGTGAGCAACGATCATCAGGACCTGACGGACACACGCGCCCCTCGCTGCAGAGAATTAGATAAACGTTCTTCTCCAACGCATGGGGAACATTTACAAGCCTTTACTGTGTGCTACACCATAAAGCCACTCCCAGTAACTTTCAAAGACCTGTAGCAAACGAATCATGTAATTTGAACATGATTAGACTAAAAATTAATTTAAAAATAATTTAAAACCCATATGTTTAGAAATTTTAAAAATAAGCTTCAAAATAACAAGCCAAAGGAAAAATCATGATGAAAATATAGAAATACTTACTAAGTGGTAATGAAAACTCTACTAGCAGAGCATGGCGTTTTCATGTCCAGTCCTGATGGCCCCCAGGGACTGGGCTTAACCTCTCACTTGAACAATAACTAGCGAAGAAGACAAAACACATGAAAATAACGGTGTTCGCCGGGCGCAGTGGCTCACACCTGTAATCCTAGCACTTTGGGAGGCCGAGGCGGGTGGATCACGAGGTCAAGAGATCGAGACCATCCTGGTCAACGTGGTGAAACCCCGTCTCTACTAAAAATACAAAAAATCAGCTGGGCATGGTGGCGCGTGCCTGTAATCCCAGCTACTCAGGAGGCTGAGGCAGGAGAATTGCCTGAACCCAGGAGGCGGAGGTTGCAGTGAGCCGAGATCGCGCCATTGCACTCCAGCCTGGGTAACAAAAAGCGAAACTCCGTCTCAAAAAAAAAAAAAAAAGAAAGAAAAGAACGGTGTTCAGACATCAGGCCATCCACAGTCAGAACTGTGATCCCTGAGAAGGGGCGCACGCTAGCTGAGCCCTGTGACCACTCCACATCTGCCTGGAGGCAGGCACGGCAAGGTGGGGGGACCCAAGCACCTTGGCAGCTCTGACGGGGTGAGAAGATGGGGGTCAGAGTTTGGGTGGGCTGAGGCAGCCAGAGGCAGTGAGTCAGAGTTCCTCCAGAAGTCAGAAATTTGCACAGGGGTACCCTTGTGTCTTTTCAGAGTACTAGTCCATTCCCGGATAATCCAGACACAAAAAGACGAGGTTGTTGTAAGCCGAACGATTCCCAAAACTCACACAGAGTAGGGAGACATTTGTGATCCAATCAGCCAGAACGGCGAGTCCTCCTGAGCCTCCACTCCCGACACTCCATGGAGACCCTGGAGAAGCCACGCCTCAGTGGGGGGACCAAACGATTCCTGCAGGTGGTCTACTCTAGATCAACTCTGCAAAAGCTTGAAACAGGCCTTGACTGAGCAGATCGGTCTTCGGGTAAGTTAACCACCTGCCAAGACAGCCCAACATGCACGAAGGCAGGAAGTGTAAGTCAGACGCTCGGGAGCGCACACGTCCCATCCAAAATGACTGCACCCGCCGAGAACCAGGAAAACGTGATGCACGACTGGGAGAAAAAGTGAGCAACAGAAACGTGCATTTTCCGGCAACTATTAAAGAAGCTGATCCAATAGTTTAAAAATCTACCCACAAAAAAAGGCAGCAGATTCAGACACTCAATAGGTGAGTTCCACCATACATTTCTTTAAAAGATAATATCAGTCCTATACAAACTGTTTAGGAGAACGGAGGAAAGAGAAACACCAAAGCGTACAAAGGCATCCCTCAGAGGCAGCAGGAGGCTGGTTCCAGGAGCCCTCGTATGAACCATGCACCATCGGCCCTTGACCTGCACACATCCTCACACATATTTTAAATCGTCTCCAGATTAGTTAGAATCCCTAACACAATGTAAATGCTATGTATTAATAAATAGTGGCTATGTTGTATCGTCCAGGGAATAATGACCAGGGGAAAAAAACGTTTGTACGTGTTCACCATAAACAAACCATTGTTTTTTTCCAAAAATTTTGATCTCGTTGAATTCGCAGCTGCAGAACCCGTGCATACGGAGGGGCCGCCGTACTCCCAGCTCATTCACTGATGCTGATCGAATTTTAGCATCAAAGTAAACAAGAAACATTTGACAAAGATTATACACCAATCTCACAGATGAACATAGGTACAAAAGTCCAGAAAATGAGCAAGAAAATAGAGTCACAAATAAAAAGGACCACGCAGGTAAGCACATTCCGGGAACGGCAGTACCGCTTGACATTAGGGTGGCTACTATTACAATTTTCAAATTACAGGAGACAGAATATGAGGCCTTCAACAGATACTAGAAAAGCATTTCATAATTTTCAAGACTCATTTGTGATAAAATTCTAAGCAATGTTAGAAAAAAAGAAAGCTTTTTGAGCCTCATAATAGCTATCTACTAAAAATCTCCCCACACATCACACTTAATGGTAAAATGGTGGGAACATTTCCTTTAAGTTCAGAACAAGTCCAGGATGCTTGGCATCTCCACTCCTCTTTCACATCGTAGTAGAGGTTCTGGCCAGACCAGCAAGACAAGAAAATAACAAACAACAAAATATGAATTTGAAAGAAACGAAACTGTCATTATTTACAGGTCATTTGCTCATCTACACAGAAATCAAGAGGATCCATGGAAAGACTATTTGAATTAGTAGAAAGGCCCAGTAAGGTTGTAAAAATCAAGAACAGTCTTATATACCTGAGAAAAAGAATTAAAACATATTTTAAGGTATCCTTTAAAATAGCCCAACTTGGCACAGTGGCTCACACCTGTAGTCCCAGATACCATGGAGGCTGAGGCAGAAGGATTGCTTGAGCCCAGGAATTCAAGACCAGCCTGAGCAACATAGCAAGACCCATCTCTAAGAAAAGTTCTTTTTTAATTAGCCAGGAGTAGTGGTGACGTGTGGTACCAGCTCCCTGGGAGGCTGAGGCATGAGGGTCACTGGAGCCCAGAAGTTCAGGCTGTAGTGAGCTACGATCACACACTGCGCTCCAGGCTGGGCAACAGAGCAAGACCCTGTCTCTAAAAAATAAATCAATAACCCAACTGTAGAGTGCCTAGGAATAAATGTCACTAACTTTTTATAGAGAAAATTGCAGAACTTTACCAAAAACATTGCAGAAAATCTAAATGAATGGAGAACTATAAACTATTCATGTAAAAGAAATCTCAATATATTAAAAACATTTAATTTTACCTAAATGGATTCAAAAACTCAATGCCATTTCATGTGAAAACTCGAGTCCTTTTGTAAATCATGACAAGTTGCTTCCAAAAATGTATGTGGTAGAGGAAGACGTTAAGAGCATCAATAACAAGTCTGAAGGAAAAGAGAAAGAGCAAGACCAGGGGGCAGAGCCTGACACGCCCATAATCTTGAGCCTTAGCAGGAAGCCCTGGCGTGATGTTGGGACGCACTGGCACAGAGACGGTCCACCGGGAGTGCAACGGAAGGGACCCCAGGGACGGGCCACCGGGAGGGCATCGGAAGGGACCCCAGGGACGGGCCACCGGGAG
>NW_016107758.1:1173727-1193265 GCF_001604975.1 Cebus imitator | reverse complement strand
CGGAAGGGACCCCAGGGACGGGCCACCAGGAGGGCATCGGAAGGGACCCCAGGGACAGGCCTGCAGAAGCACAGCCCTTTCGACAGCTGGGAAAGGCGGCTTTACAGAGCAAGGGGGAGAGGGCTGACGACAGAGCTGGCGATGGAAGGAAAACTGGCTGGAATATGGAAGATACACCATGGGAAGATATCTTTTTATATCAAATAAATTCCATGTGGATTAAAGACCTCATGCTAACAAAAAAGGTTTTGGAAGAGAATAAAGAAGAATGTTATCTTCCTACTACCCCTAGGGAAGGATTTTTGTTGTTTGTTTGTTCTGAGGTCGTCTCGCTCTGTCGCCCAGGCTGGAGTGCCGTGGGATAACCTCGGCTCGCTGCAGCCTCCGCCTCCCCGATTCAAGAGTTTCTCGTACCTCAGCCACCCAAGTAACTGGGATTACAGGCACGTGCCACCATGCCTGGCTATTTTTTTTTTTTTTTTTGTATTTTTAGTAGAGATGGGGCTCCGTCACATTGCCCAGGTTAGTCTCAAACTCGTGGCCTCAAGTGATCCCGGCCTCCCAAAGTTCTGAGATTACAGGTGTGAACCGCCCGCCCAGCTGGACGGATTTCTGAATCCACAGAAAACACCAAAAGGAAGGTCGGGCTATCAAAAGGTATAAATGAAATGGTGACGAGAACCGCATCCACCTGGAGAATGTATCGGCAACACTTAAATCCAGCAAAGAAGATTTGTGTGTGGAATATAGAGAGGACAGATAAAAATTAAAATTTTAAAAATCACAAAAGAAAATGGGCAAAAATATATGAACCGGCGATTGACAGGAGAAGATACTCAACCACAATAGTAGTTCGGAAAGCACACTTTCAAACTCTATCCAGCGGATCGCGACATTTAAAAGTGGGGCGCACCAGGCACAGCCCGGGGAGCCACCGGGGGCTTTCACTGTTCAGCCGGGAGTGGGCAGTGCCACCACCTAGAAAGCGATGTGGTAACGTCGGTGGGCGCAGGCTGCGTGCTCCACAGCTCTGCAAGCGGAGATGTTGCTCATGTTCGAGGGAGAAATGCACCAAATGCAGCATCGTCAATGACTGCAGAAAGCATGGAGGCAGCCCGAATGCCCGCATCGAAGATGCAGACGAACGCACAGAGTCGGCTGCGCCACCTCGGATTCCACAGACTCAGGGAAGACATGACACTCCAGTGGCCATCAGTACCCAATTCCCGGTGCTGGCCGTGGAGGGGGTTGAAGGGCCTGCACCCCACCAAGGCCACTCGACGTGCCCCCCATGGTGACATGGAGGGACCTCCCTCCCACCAGGCCCCATCTGTCCCTCTTCTTCCCCAGGGTGACATGCGTTGGCCGAGATGCCAGGTGGCGGTGAGCGCCCTGCCAGTGCTACCCGCGGGAGCATACTGGAAATGCCTTATTTCTAAAGCCGATACAGGCATGTGGCCGTTGGCTGTCATATGGTCCTCGCTATTACATGACACAATTTTTCAAGATGGAGCTATGAGCTGCCTGTAATCCCAGCACTATGGGAGGCTGATGCAGGCAGATCACTTCAGTCAGGAGCTCGTGACCACCCTGGCCAACATGGTAAAACCCCGTCTCTACTAAAAATACAAAAATTAGCCGAGGGTGATGCCCGCCTGTGGTCCCAGCTGCTTAGGAGGCCGAGGCAGGAGAATCGCGTGAACCCAGGAGGCAGAGGTTGCAGTGAGCTGAGATCTCACCACTGCACTCCAGCCTGGGCTATAGAGTGAGACTCCACCTCAAAAAAATTATAAAAACATAAATAAATAAAGATGTAACTATCTTCAAGAAGTCTCTCTGTGAGCCAACCTGAGAGGGGGCCAAGTGGCCCCAAGGGTGGCCAGAGCCTGTGGGCGTGGCTGATGGCTGAAGGCGCAGCTGACGATGGGGGCCTGAGAAGGCGCGGGTTTGTGGGCCACAGCGCCAGACGCAGCCCATGCCAGAGCCCAGAAGGAAGGGTGAGCTCCCCTCGAAGGCAAAGAGGGACAGCCTCTGGGACAGCTGGGGCAGGAAGTCATCAGAGACAAGAAGCCTGAATTGGCCCTGTGGGGTGAAGTCACGCTGGCTGGAGTGGCCAGAGATGAGGGCACAGGCTCAAGGGTGGCAAGGAGGAAGCCAGAGGTGCCAGGCCGACCTCCTGGAGGCTGAGAAGCTGCTGGTGGCAGGGTGGGGTCTGCGCTGGGGACACAGAGGCAGCACCATGAGCGTCTGAGGGTCTGACGAAACCAGACGCACCCACAGAGAAGATGGCCCGAGGGCAGGAGAGGGCAGGGGGGGAAAGAGGGCCAGGTGATGGTGGCCATCCACGTGGGTGTGGCTGGCCAGAGGTCATGAATCCAGGAGAAGGAGACCATGAGCCCCGAGCCCTGAGATGAAGGGGAGGGGAACAGAACACATTCTCTCGGTTAAAATGCATGCAGAAGACCCACCAGCCGCACCAGGCTGCACCCTGCAAGTCACAGCGGGCACAGAGGCCAGGGCGCCCTGGAGGAACTCCCCTGTGGCTTTGGGGCTCTGGGTTCATGTCAGGTTCCTGCCTCCCCCGGGGCGGGGGCATCGGTAGGAAGTACGGGAAAAGCTAAGTCCCCGTGGTGGGGTGCTGGGGGCTGGCGCTAAAGCAGATGACAAAGTGTGCCCCGGCTTCAGGCACGTCCAGGACAGACCAGGCGTGGAGTGATAGTGGGGGCAGACACAGGCCCTAGCCCCCCCCCCAGCTGCTGGAAGGCCCACAGCGCAGAGCAGCGCAGAGACGTCCACCCGGCCCAGACGGCCTTCACCTCGGGGTCGCCTTTCCCTAGGGATCCGCCTTCCACCCGGGATCCACCTTCACCTCAGGGTCTGCCATCACGTCGGGGTCTGCCTTCACCCTGGGATCCGCCTTCACCCCAGGATCTGCCTTCACCCCAGGATCCGCCTTCACCTCAGGATCTGCCTTCACGTTGGGGTCTGCCTTCACCCTGGATCTGCCTTCACCCCGGGATCTGCCTTCACCCTGGGATCCACCTCCACATCGGGATCCGCATTCACCCGGGGATCCGCCTTCACGTCAGGATCGGCCTTCACGTGGGGATCCACCTTCACCTCGGGGCCCACTTGGGATCCGCCTTCACCTCAGAGATCCACCTTCACCCCGGAATCTGCCTTCACCCCAGGATCCGCCTTCAACCTGGGGTCTGCCTTCACCTCGGGGATCCACTTTCACCTCAGAGATCTGCCTTCACCTCAGGGTCTGCCTGGGATCCGCCTTCACCTCAGGGATCCACCTTCACCCCGGGATCCACCTTCACCCCAGGATCTGCCTTCACCTCAGGGTCCACCTTCACCTCAGGGTCCGCCTTCACATCGGGGTCTGCCTTCACCCCAGGATCTGCCTTCACCTCAGGGTCTGCCTTCACCTCGGGGTCCGCCTGGGATCCACCTTCACCTCAGGGATCCGCCTTCACCCTGGGATCTGCTTAGACGTCAGGATCTGCCTTCACCACGGGATCCACCTTCACATCGGGATCCGCCTTCACGTCAGGATCTGCCTTCACCTCAGGATCTGCCTTCACCTCGGGGTACACCTGGGATCCACCTTCACCTCAGGGATCCGCCTTCACCCCGGGGATCCACCTTCACCCTGGGGATCTGCCTTCACCTTGGGGTCTGCCTGGGATCCGCCTTCACCTCAGGGATCTGCCTTCACGTCGGGATCTGCCTTCACCTCAAGGATCTGCCTTCACCTCACGGTCTGCCTGGGATCTGCCTTCACCTTGGGATCCGCCTTCATGTCGTGATCCGCCTTCACCTCGGGGATCCACCTTTACTTCGAGATCTACTTTCACCTCAGGGATCCACCTGCTCCCAATTAGGTCATGTGCACACCCCACAGGGCCAGCCCAGAGCAAAGCATCAGCATGGGCTGCTTCCTGAAACACTGATTCTTCTTGAAGAGTTTGAGAAAAAACTCAGCAGGTGTTTCTTAGAATTAGAACTGACGGTCATAGAGTAGGGTCCTGGCCACGCCGCAAGAGGGAGAAGGGGCCCCAGGTCCGATGACCGCCTGGCACACCAGTCGCTCTGAGGCTCCAAGAGGTAAGAACTAGAGGCCACCAGAGAGCCCCCAACAACAAAGGGCCTGGGAGAGCCGCCTCCTGGGACCTCGGCCCCCAGTGCAGCTTGCGGAGGGCAGAAAAAGGGCAGGGGGCTCCGGCTTGGGACCTCGGCCCCCAGTGGAAGGCAAGGGTGAGAAGTGAGGCTAGAATGGAAGCCCCACCCCCAGCCCCACCACCCACCCTCCTCGGGTGGCCACCGCCAGTGCCCCCAGGTGAGCCCCTGAATGGCTTTCTCCACAGCAGGAGTGAAGCCCTCAGTAAGCTGAGGAATGTGGTACCCCTCATTCTGATACGCAGGGGCAGCTTGGCAGTCGCCCCACCCCTTCACCTAAGCCAGGGCCTGCCAGGGACGCCCCACCCCACACCGAGCTCTGGTCAGAGCCACTCAGGGGTGACCAGCAGCAGCCCTGCCGCTCCCACCAACAGCTTCCTTAACTCGGGGGGGCCAGCTAAGTCCTTCCCCACGTGTGAGAACAGAGCGTGAAAGGGAAGGACCAGAGCTGCCAGGCCCGGTGGGAAGGACAGGCAAAGCACAGAACAGACACGGAACAGACATGGAACAGACACGGAACAGACAAACAGCTGAGCACACCCTCTGTCCACACACCTGTGGAGTTTCAAGAAGACGCTCATTTTCAAAACAAGGACAGAATGCCATGAGACAGAACAGTTAGGAATGCGAAGATTTTAGAGATGAAAAATGTAAGAGCTGAGGTACAAAACTTCAAAACAACCTCTGGAAAAGCCAAAGGACTTTAGACTATAAACAAGGAGGCGGAATATACAAGAGAAAAGAAACCAAAGAGACCAATCCATGAATTCAGGGTAAAAGAAAAAATGAAAGGGGAGGAAATTACAAACAAACAGAAAAAGAGACCGTGGCTTCAGTGTGAAGGGCCCACTGAGTGCCAAGAAGTGCGAATCCCACCTTAAACCCATCCAGAAGAAGTCAGAACACCAAGGAAAAGGATCTGAAAAGCTTCCAGGGAGAAAAGGCAAGCTGCCAACAAACCCTGCTCTTAAGTGACTGGATGCAGAAAGCCATGGTGACCCTGCCCTCAGAGTCCCTGGGAAAATAAATTACTTAGGAACAGAAGCACTCCAGACACCACCACCCAGAGCAAGGACAGAGCCAAAGCACACACACCAAGGACTCAGGCATCCTTTTCAAGGAAGTCACACCAGGACGTGCTCCAGCAAAACAAGACAGGAAACCAAGAAACAAGCAGCTCAGGGTCCAAGAAACAGAGACTCCCATCCAGGGGACATGGCAAGCTGCTGCCAGAGGCCACTTCTGAAGATGCCATCAAGGGGAAAAAACGCTGCGCATTTTTTCTTTAATTTTCAAGAAAATTAAAAGGCTGGGTGCAGTGGCTCATGCCTACAATCCCAGCACTTTGGGGGCCGAAGCAAGTTGGAGGACTGCTTGAGCCCAGGAGTTCAAGACCAGCCTGCATAACATGACAAAACCCCAAGACTACAAAAATTAGGAGAATCACTTGAACCCAGGAGGTCAAGGCTGCAGTGAGCCATGATTGCATCACTGCACTCCAACCTGAGTGAGAGAGTGAGACGTCGTCTCCAAAATAAAATAAAATAAAGATAAGCAAGAGCTGGAGAAAATAAAACACCAACCAAGAACACCCCGCCTAAGTACAGAGCTGATGCAAAGGATGTAGGGCCATAGGCATGCTCCTCTGGTCTGGGCCTGGCCCCTGCAGCCACCACACGTCCTAGGGCTGCAGCCCTCCCAGGCCCCAAGGACCTGCAGCCATGGTGGGGCCCTGGCCCCAGAAGCAGAAGGACAGTGGGGACCAGATGACACTAAGCAATGGAGTGTGGCCCTGCCCAAGCTCCACAGCAGCCCCTTAGGAACCTGGGCAGCCCCAACCCGTGGCCTTGACCATTGACAGCACAGCCCTGTCCTGCACTGTCCTGGCTTGAGCTGATGCCAGACGGAGAAGGAAACTGAGGCCTGCCTGAGGGTTCCTGGCAGGGCTGAGGTGCGGGGCAGGAACCCCTTGAAGGCTCTCCTGGAACTACCGGCCTCAGGGACGGAGTCTGCAGGAGCAGGAGTGGGCGGGGCCCCGCCTGTCCCTAGAGCTGCATTTCAGGAGCCCCACAGTAGGCCCAGAGGGAATGGGGTGCCTGTCATTCCCGAGCCAGGCTCAGGAGTCAGTAGGCTCTGAACAGGAGACACGGAGACCCAAGGACCCCCCACCCCCGAGAGGCTGGCCAAAGCTCGCCCTGGACCCCACCAGGAAATGCAGTACCTGGGCTGGAATACCGCTCAGCCATGGAGGAGCACTGACTGCGTGCGGCGTGAGGCACCGTGCTGGCCCCCATGGGGGTGGAGAAGTGGGGGGGCAATGGGGGTGGAGGGGAAGGGCGGGGGGATGGGCAGAAAGTGCCAGGAGCAACTGTCCTCCGAGTCCCCGGTCCTCTCTTTACAAGCCACACGGGCTTTTCAGGAGCCTCAGTCTCCATCGCCAGTGGGATCTGAACCCAGCGGTGCTGTCCCCATTGTTTGGGTGTGGAGTGGCATCGGATAGGGGTGTACGTGAGCTGCACAGTACAGGCTGCGCCCCAGGGGTGCTCCCTGTCTTCTTCCCCAGACCTGGAACCCTATGGTGTGGAGCCCTATGTGCCGATCTGAAGGGTCGGGGCGGCAGCAGGCACCATGGCCAAGGCAGCATTTAAGGGGGCCCAAAACCTAACCTGCAGGTTGGGTAGAGTGCTCCAGAGGAGAAACCCTGGCAGGAACAAAGACAGGGACGAGGGATGCAGAGACTGTGTGTGTGTGTGTATCTGCATGCATGTATGTGTGTGTGCATGCGTGCATGGGCATATGTGTGTGTGTGTGTGAATGTATGTATGGGGGAGTGTGCCTGGGCATGTGTGCATGAGTGTCTGTGTGTGTGAATGCATGTCTGGGTGTGTGAGTGTGCATGTGTGCCTGAGCATGTGTGTATGTGTTTGTGTGTGAATGTATGAGTGGGTGTGTGAATATACATGTGTGCATGTGTGCATGAGCATGTGTGTGTGTGAATGTATGTGTGAGTGTGTCAGTGTGCACGTGTGCATGAGTATATGTGTGTGTGAATGTATGAGTGGGTGTGTCAGTGTGCATGTGTGCATGAGTATATGTGTGTTCGTGTGTGAATGTATGGGTGGGTGTGTCAGTGTGCACGTGTGCATGAGTATATGTGTGTGTGTATGGGTGGGTGTGTGAGTATACATGTGTGCATAAGCATGTGTGTATGTGTGTGAATGTATGGGTGGGTGTGTCAGTGTGCACATGTGCATAAGCATGTGTGTATGTGTGTGAATGTATGGGTGGGTGTGTCAGTGTGCACGTGTGCATGAGTATATGTGTGTGTGAATGTATGTGTGGATGTGTCAGTGTGCACGTGTGCATGAGTATATGTGTGTGTGGATGTATGGGTGGGTGTGTCAGTGTGCACATGTGCATGAGTATATGTGTATTTGTGTGTGAATGTATGTGTGGGTATGTGAGTGCAAGTGTGCATGAGCATGTGTATGTGTCTGTGTGTGTGAATGTATGTGTGGTATGTCAGTATGCATGTGTGCATGAGTATGTGTGTATGTCTGTGTGTTTGAATGTATGTGTGGGTGTGTGAGTGCATGTATGCATGAGCATGTATGTGTGTGTATGAGTGTGTGTGAATGTATGTGTAGGTGTGAGTGTGCATGTGTGCATGAGTATGTGTGTGTGTTTGTGTGAATGTATGTGTGGGTGTGAGTGTGCATGTGTGCATGAGTATGTGTGTGTTTGTGTGAATGTATATGTGTGTGTGCATGAGCATGTATGTGTGTATATGTGTGTGAATGTATGTGTGCTGTGTCGGTGTGCATGTGTGCATGAGTGTGTGCATATATGTGTGAATGTATGTGTGGTATGTCAGTGTGCATGTGTGCATGTGCATGTGTCAGTGTGCATGTGATTGTGTGTGCATGTGTGTATATGTATGTGTGCATGTGTGTCAGTGTGTGTATATGTGTGTATATGTACGTGTGCATGTGTGTCCTTGTGTATGTGTGTATATGTGCATGTGCATGTGCGTCAGTGTGTATAGGTATGTGTGTGCATTGCATGTGTGTCAGTGTGTGTATATGTGTGTGTATATGCACATGTGCATGTGTGTCAGTGTGCAATGTGTGTGTGTGTGTGTGTGCATGTGTATGTGTGTGTGTGTGTGTCCAAGAGGATGCATGTGACTATGAGTGTATGTGGCCAGCTGACTGCTCTGGCCCCCTCAAGGGCACTGTGGGAAGGGGCGAGGAGAGGCACAGGGATGCCTGGACAGCCAGGCACTGGCCTGCCCTACCTAGACCTCAGAGCATCCTGAAATCTGGAGGGGGACGGCACGCAGGTGGGAGTCCCTGAAGGCCGTCAGAATCCCCCGGCTCCGTGGCAGTCAGGGCTGGGCCTCCAGGGCCTGGGATTAGGAGATTAAGCCCAGGGAGAGGAGGCTTTAGAGGCGCAGTAGCCCCTCCTCCTCAGAGTCCGGCAACCCCAGCCCGAGTCCCACATCCGAGCCCCACATCCACACATCCGGATCAATCTCCACACTGCGCCAGGCCTGCAGGAGGCTGCAGCCCGCAGCACGGGCTGGGGAGGAGCCCGAGGGTCAGGAGGCTCAGCTCCACCGGCTGCTGACCTTGACTGTGACCTCTGCCCCCATCTGCAGTAGCACCCCCATCTGCAGTTCTCAGGCCAGGCCCAGCCAGCTGTTCCCGGGGTTCTCGAGGCCCTGAGGGTGGGGGCACTGGGGTGGCGAGAGGCCAGTCAGGCGGAGGGTCGGGATCCCAGTGGGACTCAGGAGCTAAAGAGCAAGCTGGCTTCGTCAGGTCGGACCGCTGTGCCCTTCCCGTGACCCCGCCCCCGCCCCAGGTGCCGTGCCAAAGGAACAGATGCAGGCTCTGGGATCCCAATCCTTCCTCGGCGGGGACGGGCCTGTGGCCCGAGGCCACTATCTAAGGTGCAGAACCCGGCAAGGACCCACGCTACCTGTGTTCCTGGGCACCCAGGCCATCCATGGACAGGTTCGGGGCAGGCTGTAGCCCAGCCCCCAGAATTCTCAGAGATGCTCCTGGGCATGGAGGGGGTGACAGGCAGTGGGAGGTGACACATCAAGTCCCTTTGGCCACCCGCATTGAGAGGTGAGCCACGTCCTGAGGGCCTAAGGACAATGAATGTGGCAATGTACAAAAAGGCCCCGGACTCTGAAGGCAGACGGCCTCGTGCTCACCCTGCCAATCACAGCCACTCAGTGACCCAGGCCCTCCCCTCTCCACCTGTGGTGGCAGCTCAGGTCCCTCTCAGATCACTGATAAGATGTGCACAGATGGTCTCAGGCCTGAGGGACTGGCCAGCTGGGCATGTGCAGGGTTCTGCCAATCGTTAAGTGCCTAATGCTGGCAGCCCCTCCACAGACCCCCATTCCGTAGGACCAGGGCTCTATGACAATGTCTCCCTTTCTGGTCCCGCCCCACCCAGCTCACCCGCTTTGGCTGGCCTGACCAAATGGCCTGAAGAGACGTCGCCAGTCTCTCCAGGGACTTCTCCAGAGGTGACGTAGCCGTCTCGCCCTCCACCCTCCACAAATCCCACAGGAGGACTGCCCTACCCCACTCCCAAAGGACATGGTGGGCCCAAGGTCAGCAGTCACGACAGCAGTGAGGGCTGTGAGGCCCGGGCCGGTGGCCATGGGGTGGCCTCCGTTTGAATCCCGGTCCAGCCAAGCACCATCCCCGGGCTTTGGGCAGAAGTCCAGGCTCCTCCTGTCAGTGGCTGACTCGGCAGAGCCCCAGATGGGGCAGTCTGTGGGACATTCCAGGGGCAGCGCGGGCAGGGAGCAGGGCTGGGACACAGCAGACATCTTGCGGGCTCCACCACAGGGGCCTCCCTGGGCCGGACGGGGAAACCTGCCTTGGCGCCCGATTCCAGTCTCTCTCCGCCCCGTGGACCTCACCAGGGGAGGACAGCTGCAGGGCCTCAGATCCATCTGCAGCCCGGGGTGAAGCTGGTCATCTGGGCCTGCCTTGGGTCCAGCACCCTCCAGAGACTTCGCCCCAGGTATAGGCTGAGCTCCCCTGGCCCCACCCGGGCGCCTCAGCCAGAGGCCTGCGCCCCTCCAGTCCAGAGGGTTCCTGGGTCTTCACTTCAACCACCCCATCACCCTAACAAGGAACCCCTCTAAACAGAGGGGTGTGTTCAGCGCAAGGGCACAGCTGAGCTCTGGCCTTGGCCCGACCCACACCCTGCACCGCCAGCCCGTCTCCAGCACAGGCTCCACACCTGCCCACTCCTGACTCCCCTCTCCACAGCCCGGCTGAGGCCAACCACACCTGCAAAATGGCCGCCGCAGGTGCAGCCCCAACCCCAGTGGACCCCAGAGCCCCCCTTCAAACCCTCTGCTGCCTTCTCAGACCAGGAGGTCGCTGGCATGGTTCCCCGGCAGAGGCCTCGCCAGACTGCGTGCGGCCGCGTGTCCCGCAGAGCCCACCTCGGTGTCGCCCTGTGCGTCCCCGGGGTGAGGCTGGTACCAGCCTTGCGCGGCCCAGGCCTCTCCGCACCGCCTTCTCTCCGCAGCCCCAAGACCCAACCCTCTTGCCCTTTAGTCCCGGCAATGCGGGCACCCCTGGGAAAGGGCCGCCGCTTGGGGAGGGGTCCTCCAGTCTCTGGGGAAATGTCCCTATTCCTGGGGACGTGGGCGCGCATCGGGTCCGCGCCGGGCGACGTCGCGCTCGCGCCCAGCAGGCCCCATGACTTGGCATTCCCTCCTTCCCCTCCCCCCCGCCCCTGCGGCCGGCAGGGCCCCCCCAACCCCACCTACCCGCGCACAGGGTCTCGCGCCTCGCGCCCCGCGCCCGGCGCCTGCAGACCCTCCCTCCCGGCGGGGATGCTGCCCCCGGCCCTTCCCCAGCGGGGGGCTGTGCCCTGGGTTTGGGGGAAGTCGAAGTGAGGGGCGGCTTAAAGGGGAGTGCGAAAGTCTCCGCGGCCACTGTCCCCTCGTGTCACCCGAGCCCGGACGCCGCCCGCTTGGACGCCGCAGCCCCTCCCCCGCCCCGGGCCACACCTGTTACCGGGCGCTGGCTGCTGAGACGCAGGCGGTGCGCGCCGGCGGCCCCTCCCGATGCTGGGTCTTTCTGGAAGGGAGCTGGGGTCTCCGGGGAGGAGACCCGGCGGGGGAGGGGGTGATGGGCAGCCCGGCGGTGCGACGAAGCGGGTGGCCGGGCCCCAGCGCCGCAGCCCCTGCCCCGCCCGCCTGTTTTGCTCCCGGCTCCAGCATCCGCCCTCCCCCACGCCGGGGACCAGAGCAGCTGCCCGCGCCCGGCCGCCCTGCGCGCTCTCAGCCTCCCAGGTGCGGCGTCCGCGTCCTCAGCCAGGCTCTCCATCCCTCCTCTCCCCTCCCCTCCCTTCCCCCGCCCGCCGTCTGGGCGCAGCCCCGCCGACCGCTCCTCTCCGGGGAAGGGCGGGGGTCTCCGGATCCCGCAGGCCGGGCGCGCCCTCCCCAAGGCGATCCCCGCCCCCCTGAGCCCAGGGCCCGGCTGCAGCAGCGATCGCAGCGAAAGGGCCTTTCCGAGCGGCGCCTGGAGGGCGGACACCCCAGAATTTCGCCATTGTTCTCCGCGGGGATGGAGGGCGGTCGGGGAGGGAGGGAAGGAGCCTCGCGGTGCCCGCGCTTCCGGCGGCAACGAGGGCGCCGGCCCGAGCTCCCCGCCCCGGGCGCAGTGGATGCAGGTGAGGGCTGCGGGCGAGGGGCGAGGGCTCGGGAGGCCGGGCGGCGGCGGCCTTACCTCTCCGGCGTCACCCGCGGCCGCCCCGCATGGGCACCGGCAGGGCGCGGGCTCCTGAGCCCGGGGCTGCTGCCGCTCGCCGGCTGCTCTGCGCTGTGACGGCGGCGCCGCGTGACAGGCTGCGCGCCCCGGGCCCGGCCCGCCCCGCGCCCCTCCCGAGGCGCTGGTTGGCTGCGCGCGGCGCCCGAGCTCCAGCCGCCAGCTGGTTTGTCGCGCGGGGAGAGGGACGGGCGACGCGGCCGCCGCGGGGACGGGGCTGGGGACGGAGGGGGCCGGGACCGGGCCCTGACGTCACCGCTGACACCGCGGCGGGCCCCGCGCAGGGCGGGGGGGCGGACCCCGGCTCGGCTGGGACGCGGCGTCCCCGGTCCCGGCGCGCCCCTGAGACCTCGCGGGGGAGGGACTGGAGCGCCCCGTCCCGAACCCTGGGGACCCCCCGCAGGGCCTCCCCCGCCCCGGCCCCTTTCCAGTGAAATCGTAAAACGTCCACCTGCCCCCGCCCGGAGCCCGCGACAGACGCGCCGTGGGGGGCGGGCGGGACGCGGGAGGGAGGCAGGGATGCTGCTCTGGTGTAACAGGTGCGCGGTGAAATCGCATCTTGCGTCGGGCGCGGGCGCCAGAGGAAGAGCAGCCGTGGCCGAGCCCCTCCGACCCCGCGGGATGATGCAACCCGCCGCCTGGCCTCCGCCGCGGCCCGTGGGACCCCCGCCCTGCTCGCGCCCCGCCTCTCCAGGCCCCCATTGTCCTCACCCGGGCCTGTCCAGATTAACTCCTCTGGACCCCCAGGTCACAAGCCGCTCGGGGGGCCACCCCGGCGAACCCCAGCCTGCGTCACCCGCCCCCAGTCGCGCTGCGTTCGCGGTTCCAGGGGCTGACTGGCATCTCTGTGAGCGCCACCGCCCTCCTCCACCGCCCCAGGGCTGGGCACCTTCCACAAAGCCTCTGGGCGGCTCGTCCACGGGGACCTCCCCGCACTGCGGTGCGGGGGTGCAGGGACATCAGGCCACCCCGAACCTCAGGGCCGGGTCCCCCCCAGCCCAGCCCCTGCCATGGGCATCCTGGCTGAGCCTCCCTGGCGCCCAGCAGGGGCCTGCGCTGCCCTAGCGGCCCCTCCGTTAACCATTTCATCCACACGCCAGCGAGAGCCGGCTCCACCTCAGCGTCCACAGCTGTAGGCCAGCGCCCTGCGGTAGCAGCGGCAGGTGCACAGCCGCGGGCCCTCACTCCCAGCACCAGCCCTCCAGCTCCTCCTCCTTCGCTGTTTCCTGGAACCACTGGCGTGAGAGAGAAATCAATTGTTCTTCCTAACGTGGTAGAAACAGTAAAACCATCTGGGCTTCTGGGGCCGGGGTCTTTATCACCTCCCTCTTGCTCATGCTTTTTAGTCTGGCAAGCTCTCTATTTCTTGAGGCAATTGACATTTTTTCTGGGAATTAATCTATTTTACATTAATATTTAAATGAGTAGCATATCTTTTTTTCTTATATCTATAGTTTCTATGCTTGTTTCCTTATATTCTGGCTTTTTTTTTTTTTTTAAGATAGGATCTTGCTCTGTCTCCCAAGTTGGAGTGAGTGGTGCCATTTTGGCTCACTGCAGCCTCAGCCTCCCCAGCTCAAGCGATCCTCCCACCTCAGCCTCCCTAGTAGCTGGATCTATAGGTGTGTAGCACCATGCCCCGCTAATTTTTGCATTTTCTGTAGAAACAGGACTTTGCCATGTTGCCCAGGCTGGTCTTAAACTCCTGGGCTCAAGCCGTCCACCTGCCTCCGCCTCCCAAAGTGCAGGGATGACGGGCGTGCGCTTGGCCTGTATTT
Source organism: Cebus imitator (assembly GCF_001604975.1). Taxonomy (NCBI): domain Eukaryota; kingdom Metazoa; phylum Chordata; class Mammalia; order Primates; family Cebidae; genus Cebus; species Cebus imitator. The sequence continues at coordinate 1,179,491 of NW_016107758.1, read as the reverse complement.
TGTTGTTTGCATTTTTCTCTTTTAATATTTTTAAATATTTCCAGAGGTCCAACTTAGTTCTGTTAAACGTCTTTCCCATGATTTCATTCGCTTCTGCCCTTCTGCCTTATTTCCTTCCTTTGTGGCTCTTTGGATTCCATCTGCTCCTCTGTCTTGAACTAAGTGCTTAGCTCCTTTTTAAACCTTCCGATTTTCCAGCAGATCTACTGTTTTAAAAGCTACAAAACCCCTTCTACGGGACTGCCTTGGCTGATTCTCACAAATTTGGACGAAAAATGTTTTCATTATCATTCAGATCTAATATTTTCTACTGTCCCTGACGATCTCCTTTTAAACCAGGGTTATTTAATAATGTTATTTACTTTTCAATGGCGTTTCTTTCATTATAACCTTTTGTAACCAGGTTCTAATTTAATCGCATTATTGTCAGAGAACAAGTCTGTATTCAGTCAAGGTCCTGGCAGGAAGCAGATGGCACACTCAAACTGGGTGATTTGAGAAGCGCTCGATAAAGAGACTGTCAACAAAGTGTGGCCAGGAGCTCGGAGAGCCCCAAGGGCTCAGTGACACTGCAGCCTTACTGCCTGCGGGGAGTGGGGTGGGCAGAAGCAGAGGCTCAGGTCGGGGCTGCAGACAGCCACAGTTTCCTAGGGAGAGAGCCCGGGCAGCAAACCCTGGACCTCATGCTCCCTCCTCCCCTGATCGGTGGTGCTTTGGCTGAACCCAAGGGGAAGCTGGAGATCAGGGGCACTCAAGGAGTATGGTCCATTTAGGGTGGTCTCCCAAAGACTGGGCAAAGGGAACTCAGAAGCACAAACAGAAGAAGCTAGCAATCCAGTCTGCACGGCCCTGTTCCTCCGGGATGCACTGAGGCGTCTTCAGTCCTAACACGTAGTCTTACTTCATACATGTTCTACATGTGTTCAGAATGGTCGTATTCTCTGCTTGATGGGCAGAGAGTTCTGTATATTATGTAATAGTTCAAAATTATTAACTGTTGACTCAGTAAGGTGAGATCCCAGAAAGAAAAGTTTTTTAAGGTTACTAATTGTATTGATCAGGATTTGGAGATTTCTGCTGATTTTTGTCAATGTAAGCTATGACTATTATTTTTAAAAATCTCCAGTGAACATTGTGAAAATATCTGCTTCTCCCAGCAATGCTGGCATGTGTTGCCTGCTGTGTATTGAGGCTGTATGTTTAGATACTGATGATTTTGATAGGCATGCTTTATCATTCTGCGGCTCCTTGCACCCGGACACATGGGTGCCCTTCCTTGTCTGGTGTTTGGAGTTTTTTTTAATTTTTGCCTTAAATTTGAATGTCATATGTTAACATGTCAATCCAGTTTTCTGTGGTTCATATTTGCCTGCTGTGTCTTTTGCCAACTTTGTAATTGTATCTTTTTGTATCTTTTTAAGGCATATCTCTTTTAGGCAACCCATTGTTGAAATTTTTTAATCTAATCTGTTTCTGCCTCTTAATTGGAATTTAAGGCACTTACATTTACAGCGATTACTGTTATCCCAAGACTAAGCTTTGCTGCCTGTTCCGACAGCTCCTCGTCAGAGTCAGAGATGCCAGTGCTGGCCCCTCCGTCCACTGCAAGACCCCGGCAATGGAGAGCTTTGTCAGGGACACCCATCCGCTTGGCCAGACGCTTCTGGGAAGGGGACTGCAGTCTGAGAGTCTTCCTACCCAAACCCCTTCCCTCTCTGTCTCTTTCGCAGGCTCGGACCTGCCTCTGGGTCTGAAGCTCCCCTGCCTGCACCTGCCCCTCCCCTGCATCCCGCATGGGCTTACTCCCAATTGCCCCTCCTCTAATGCCATAGAGACGTGGACTGACATGCATCCCAGGGAGCATGTCTTACTCTCCAGCTGGCCATATTCCTTGGGCGTAGAGTGACTCTGGCCTGGGAGCACCCAGTGGTATTGGGACAGCAGCTGCTCTACCAGCGGCCTCCAGTGGGAGGCACAGAAGCCAGGTGGGTGCAGGGAAGGCCCTGAGCGTCAGGCTTCTTCCAGAAACCCATCCCCAGTCCTTGCTGCCTCCCTCCCTAGAGCCCACAGAGGAGGAGGCGCTTCCTCAGCTGTGCCACATCAGCCTATGGGCATCGTGGGCATCGGTGAGAAGGCTCTCTGGGCATCTCTCCGTGGTCACCAGTGCCATCCCGACCAGGAGGATCCTGAAGCTCCCAGCAGTCCCCGTGATGGCTTCCCCATGGTCCAGGCCATCCCAAGGCGGGCAGGAGAGCGGGACTAAACTGTGTGTCTCCCGTCGGCCCCCCTGCCCTGGCTGCAGCCTCCACCCACTTCACAGACCTCGTCTGCTTTTCCACTGGGATCTTTCACACAGGCCCAGTGACAGAACGTGGGGGACCTGATGCAAAATGAAATAAAGTTGCCTCGTTCAAAAGCCCGGCAAAGTGCAGTTAAAGGCGCTGAAGAGATAACCCTCTTCCTCCCTTCCCCAGGCGCTCCTGACTAGCCACGGTGTTTGCTTGCTCTTTAATGCCGTTCTCAGTAAAGAAAAATTAAAACGTTAACTTGCTAGCATGAATTTTGCTCTTCGTCTTTCTATGGTAGAATGCCAGTTTAAAATGCAGATAGAAGAGCTTTCAACTCAGACACTGAGTCACTGAAATCATGCAGCTCACATTTACCAGCTCGTCCATGTGTGTGTCTTCTGTTCTCAGCAGAACAATAGAGACCACACACGACACTCACTCACCCGCTTCGACTTCACTTCCCGATGCTGGCACCAACACTCTCTGCCTTGAGAGATGAAGGGAGAACGCTGGGTCTTCCTGCCTCTCCCCCTCCTTCCATGTCACCATTTCAGTGTAAGTGCTCGGCTGATACAGGAAAGTAAAATGAGTAAGAAAAGACGGGGGCCCAGGTGCTCCGTGCTCCTTAGACCAGCACCGCCCCTTCTGTGTGTGGAACAAGTTCTGGTTCCAATGTAAAGCGGGGCCTTGCTGGGTTGCCTCGTGCCACGTCCACTGGGCTGCAGGCGTGACCCGCTCTAGCTGGCACTTGCGTGAGTCTTGCTGAGCTCCACGCCATGGCACTGTGAGCTCCTCTGCACCTGCCTCATCATCCCATCGGCACCGCAAAACACAAGAGATGAAATTGTTAAGGACCTTGGGACAGTGACGGCACAGCATTAAGCCAAGAGCGGGGCCACCTGCTCTGACGCAGCTCCCAGACCCAATGGTATCATCTCTTTCCTCCCCCTTCCCCCCTCCCTGTCTCTCTCTCTCATTCTCCCTCTCTCCCCCCACCTTCTCCCTCATCCCCCCCTTCCTGCTTTTCCTTCTTCTTTAAGTCTCATTGTTTTTCTTTGAGCACTTGATCATTTTTCAACTTCTAAACAGAAAAATTATAGGCAGATGGGCATGTGAAACGCTCTGGGGCTTGCCTCTGCTCTCCCTGCTCAGTTACTGCTTCCTGAGGTCAGAGTTCAGGAACGCGGACAGGAGCAGCACTCCAGCCCCACCCTCCAATCGACTAGATCAAGAATTTCTCACATGAGTTGCCCCCACAGCTGGACCGAGGACACACCCCCACTGCCCTCTCTGCACATGCTCCGAGGCTGCAAGCTGTGCAGGTGGCCAGGGCTCGCGTGGCATGTCCAGGAATGCTGGGCACCGCAGATGTGCAGGTGGCCAGGGCTCGCGTGGCATGTCCAGGAATGCCGGGCACCGCGGAGCAGGCTCTGCCCACCCCCAAACACATCACTAACGTGGAAGGAGCTTTCAAAGAGCAGCCACCTGGTGGGCCCGGGCCCGGGTAATTTCTCATTCTTTCAAACTTAAAAAGTCTAGGCTGCTCTCACATTACTTAAAGTGACACACAGCTACGAAAAGGAGGAGATGGATGAAATTGTTTTTGTGAAGCCAGCATAATGCCGATGCCAAGACCCGGTGGAGAGATCCCAAAATGGAAACCCACAAACCAATGTCACAGCAATACGAATACGAGCATTACATAACACAGCCAGAGAGCAGCCAGCAGTACATTGGAATGATCCTGTGCGATGGCTAGATTCTTCTGGAGAATGCAGTTGTGGCCCAGTATCAGGGAGGGCATGAATACAATCATCCATCCTAGGAAGTGACAAGATAAAAAGAAACAGGACGATTTTAGTAGATGTTGAAAAGGCCTTTGACCAGGAAGCCAGCCATTTCTAGTTAAAAAGAAACAGCCACAGCATCTAGGGAAAGACAGCTTCTGCCTTCACTTGAGGAGGGAGTGGCCACGCAGGGTCTTGGGGAAAGAGCCCAGCCCAGGGCAGCAGGTGGCCTCACGCCCGTCAGTTGCACAACTCTGGGCAAGTTCATGAGCCCCCTGTGCCCGTGACCTCTTCTGCAGGTCACAGGAATAAGAGCTGTACCAACCCCATGCGGCAGTGCTGAGGATTCGGTGAATTAACATATAAAATGCAGAGGCCAGGGCTGGTCACGCCACAAGCCCTGCGTAAAGGAGAGCTGGGCTGGTGAAACAGCAGAGAGCCTCATTGCAATGAAGGATGTGCAGTCTCACCTCCATTTCATTTAGAAGTATCCGCCCATGCAATTAGAGAAGAAAATACGTGACGTTCATATGTGTTTGGCCTCGCCCTCAGTTTCTGCCACTGCGCTCCTAAAATGCTTGTAATGTCTAAGCGGAGCGGCGCTACGATCATCTAATATTTGCTTCCTAGACCAAATACTTGGTGCCGGGACCTCGGGTCATGACATAGAGCTCCTAAGCCCCTTGGGCTTTCCTGGGGGATAGGAGCATCTTTTGTTCTAATGGAGTGACTCTTGGGGGATTCCCTGATAGCTTCAGGATGGGGGCTGGTCACCAGAAAGATGACGCCATACATAAAATCTCGGAACTTTCAGTCTCCCCTCGGGGGAGGGGAGAGGCTGGCGACTGAGCAGTGGGTCAGGCTGTGTGATGAAGAGCCATGGTCCAAACGCTGGTGTCCTCCCTCAATTTATGTGTTGGAGCTTAATCCCCAGTGTGGGAGTGTGAAGAGGTGGGGCCCTTCGCAGGCAACTGAGTCAGGAGGATGGAGCTCCCACGCGCAGAATTAGTGCCCTTGTTAAAGAGCTTCAGGAGCCCCTTCTGCCCTCTGCCAGGGGAGGACCCTCATGGAGGGCACCATCCAGGAGGATCAGGCCCTCATCAGACGCCATCTCTGCTGGCGCCTTGATCCTGGACTTCCCAGCCTCCAGAATGATGAGCAATCAATTTCTGTTGTGTATCAATTATCCCATCTGAGGCGTTCTGTTTTAGCAGCCAGAACAGACCAGCACAGGAAGTCTTCATAAAAATCCCTGAAGGACAGGGTTTGCAGAGCTTCTGGGCTGGCGCACACACCCGTGAGCCAGGAAGGCAGTGCCCCAACTCCACAGGAACAGAGGCTCCTGCACCTCGAGCCCTCCAGACCCTGCCCGTGTAGAGCCACAGCCCTAGGGTGTCTCCTGTGGCTGCGCTGAGGCTCTGGGTCCGAGAAGCAGAGACAGGACACAGAAGGACTGGAAAAGACAGCCGGGCTCGGGGGCCACGCCACTTACAGGCAGAGACAGGCAAGGCCTGAACGTCCAGAAGCCTCGGAATTTATTAGGTGTAGGTTAGGGGAAGGGTAGTGAGTGAGGCCACCTTTAAGCACAGTGATAGGGTCAAGACATTCATGTGAGCGATAAGCAAAGGGTCCATCCCCATTAGGTCCCCAAGGCAAGGAGGTGGGCAGTGCTCAGTAAGGGGACCACCC
>NW_016107758.1:1171443-1172963 GCF_001604975.1 Cebus imitator | reverse complement strand
CCACCCCCATTAGGTCCCCAAGGCAAGGAGGTGGGCAGTGCTCAGTAAGGGGTCCATCCCCATTAGGTCACCGAGGCAAGGAGGTGGGCAGTGCTCAGTAAGGGGTCCACCCCCTTTAGGTCACCTAGGCAAGGAGGTGGGCAGTGCTCAGTAAGGGGTCCACCCCCTTTAGGTCACCTAGGCTAGAAGGTGGGCAGTGCTCAGTAAGGGGTCCACCCTCATTAGGTCCCTGAGGCAAGGAGGTGGGCAGTGCTCAGTAAGGGGTCCATCCCCATTAGGTCCCCGAGGCAAGGAGGTGGGCAGTGCTCAGCAAGGGGTCCACCCCCATTAGGTCCCCGAGGCAAGGAGGTGGGCAGTGCTCAGTAAGGGGACCACCCTCATTAGGTCCCTGAGGCAAGGAGGTGGGCAGTGCTCAGTAAGGGGTCCATCCCCATTAGGTCCCCGAAGCAAGGAGGTAGGCAGTGCTCAGTAAGGGGTCCACCCCCTTTAGGTCACCTAGGCTAGGAGGTGGGCAGTGCACAGTGAAGAGGGCACAGTGTGCAATATCTCTTGTCTAGGGGCAGGCTACTTCTAAGAGTTTCTATAGGAGGATGCTTTAAGCAGCGACAGAGCTGACTACATATACAGCCACCTGCTGGCGGCTTCCAGTGATTTCTACGGGGGGACGCTCTGAGCTGCACAGTAGCTAGAGAGCTGACAAGTTATACAGTCACCAAGGCGCGGTTATACCGGAGGGGTTTTAAGCCCTCGGACGCTCGCGGGATTGCCGGTCCGAGGGCAGCCCTCCACAAGAACTGGACACAAGGCACTACAACTCCTTTATCAGGAGGAGTGGCTCTCGCCCCAAGCCTGCCATACAGCGGGTATCTGAACACTGCCACCTGGGCCATGGATTCTTGTCCTGGTGTAACTGCTTTTCCCTTAAATCATGCTCTGCACTGTGTCTGCTCTAGGCATTCCTCCGACTACGAACTAAGACATAATTATATATATTATATATTATATATAAAATATATATAATATGTAATATATATATTAGTATCTTACTTCTCGGTTATTTCCATATATATATATATATATATATATATGGAAATAACCGAGAAGATACTAATTCTATAAACTAATATATGATTATATAAAGGAAATAACTGAGTAGTAACACTGTAAACTGAGACATTCTTCAGACACTAATTGTGCCGGGATCCGCTTAGTTCTCCTCCCTCGGTGCCCAGATGGGGGGTTCCCCACAGCCTGTGTCCCTCTCCATGTGGCCATTCACCTGTGTCCCTTCCAGGTCCTCTATCATCATCCAGTACATGCAAGTGTTTCTCTGAATTCTGTGGCCTGTCAGGAAATTGCTGAGCCTGAGGAGAGGGTCCTGAAGCCTCTGATTTGTAGCCAGGTTGAACACAAATGTGAGTAACCTGGGACCCACTACTTTCCTTCCTTCCCTCCCTCCCTCCCTCCCTCCCTCCTTCCCTCCCTCCTTCCCTCCCTCCTTCCTTCCTTCTTTCTTTCTT
>NW_016107758.1:1156498-1171223 GCF_001604975.1 Cebus imitator | reverse complement strand
CGGGGTTTCACCATGTTGACCAGGATGGTCTCGATCTCTTGACCTCGTGATCCACCCGCCTCGGCCTCCCAAAGTGCTGGGATTACAGGCTTGAGCCACCGCGCCCAGCCTCTTTCTTCTTTTTTTTGAGGAGGAGTTTCTCTCTTGCTGCCCCGGCTGGAGTACAATGGCACAATCTCAGCTCACCACAACCTCCGCCTCCCGGGTTCAATTCTCCTGCCTCAGCCTCCTGAGTAGCTGGGATTACAGGCATGCACCACCATGCCCGGCTAATTTTGTATTTTTAGTAGAGACGGGGTTTCACCCCGTGTGGGTCAGGCTGGTCTTGAACCCCTGACCTCAGGTGATACGCCTGCCTCTGCCTCCCAAAGTGCAGGGATTGCAGGTGTGAGCCACCGTGCCTGGCCAGGACCCACTACCTTCGACGGGCATCTGAATTGGACAGTCTTGACAGGCAAAGTCCTTAACCGACGGGGTCTGCACTAATTCCCAGTAATTAGTGTCATCACTGAATTGTAGGACACCCAGCTGGTGTCTGAAGAGTCGGATAACTGGATGGTGTGGGGAAAATAACCATCACACTCGGTATCAGAAATGTTCAGGACAGGGAAGAAACAGCTGGTTTTTTCTATTTAAACAGAAGGTTAAAATATTGGAACGGAAGAAACAAAATTATTGTTTGTAGATGATATCCTCTATCTAGAAAACTTGAGGGATGAGTGACAAGCTATAGGGAACAGTAAGTTAGGAGCTGACAAGATTAAAAAGTAAAAAAAAAGTAGATGTTGGCACTGACGTGGTAAAAGGGCATGCTTTATCCATGGCTGATGGAAATGCAGATCAGTACAACCACTGTGGAAAACCGCAAGAATTCTCGGAGGGCGAAAAGCAGAACCAGCATTCAATCCAGCAATCCCACCGCGGATGTCTACTCAAAAGAAAGTCATTACATAGCTTAAAAAAGAAACTACCAATATGCATGTTTATCGCAGCACAAATCACAATTCCAAAGATAAGGAGCCAACCTAAGTGCCTATCAGCTGATGAGAGGATGAAGAACATGTGGCATACATACACCACGGAACCGTCCTCGGCCAGAAGATGAACGGACGGCGCGTATGCACCACGGAATCGTCCTCGGCCAGAAGATGAACGGACGGCGCGTATGCACCACGGAATCGTCCTCGGCCAGAAGATGAATGGAATAATGTCTTTTGCAGCAACTTGGATGGAACTGGAGACCATTTACCCTAAGGGAAGTACTTCGGGAATGGAAAACCAGACACCGTATGTTCTCACTTATAAGCGGAAGCTCAGCTATGGGTACACGGAGGCATATCAAGTGCTATAAAGGGCACTGGAGACCCAGAAGCGGGGAGGACAAGAGTGAGGCACGGGATAGAAACCACAAATTGGACACAATGCTCACTTTTCAGGTGAGGAGTTCACTAAAAGCCCAGACCTCACCGCTGTACAATTCAGCCATGTAACCAAAAACCATCTGTAGGTCAGGCACCATGGCTCACGCCTGTAATCCCAGCACTTTGGGAGGCTGAGGTGGGTGGATCGCCTGAGGTCAGGAGTTCAAGACCAGCCTGGACAACATGGTGAAACCCCATCTGTACAAAAATACAAAACTTAGCCAGGCATAATGGCAGGTGCCTGTATTCCCAGCTACTCAGGAGGCTGAACACGGAGACTCCCTTGAACCCAGGAGGCAGAGGTTGCAGTGAGCCAAGATGGCACCGTTACACTCCAGCCTGGGTGACAGAGTGAGACTCTGTCTCAAACAAAACAAAACAAAACAAAACAAAAACCACCTATACCCCTAAAGCTACAGAAGTATTTTTAAAGTTATGAGCTGATAAGAAAAATTATCACCAATAAGGCAACTGTTGCCACAAAAAACAAGGACCAGTTAGAACCTGTTATGGAGGGTCCAGTCGTTGATAGCAATCAAAAATGGCTGGAATATGTACATAAAACAAAAGTAAGAACAAATAGAATGCCAGAAAATAATAAATGTGCAGTTTTCTCACTCATAAGGAAATGATATAGAAAACTGTGAAACTCCACTGAAAAGTAGTAAATTAGTGGAAAAGCACAGCACATTTTTGGAAGAGGCGATTATTGTAGAAGAGCTAGTTTTCTCTAAATTAAAACTACACATTCCATGCAATTAAAATAGCAACAGCAGTTCACATGGAAACACCAACATGCAAGGCTAACCGGGAAATATGTTAGAAAGAAGATTGAGGAGAGTCAGCCCTAAGATACTAAGACATGTTACAAAATCTCATAATTAAAAAGATATCAGTGTTGAAGAAGAAACAGATCAAAATTTTATGACAAAAGGTGTCCTTTCAAATAATTTGGGGAACAGATCATTTAATAAACTGCGTCAGATACTGTCGGAAAATACAGAGCTGGATTCCCCACCTGACATGTGAGTGACATCAAGATAAATTCCCGTTGGAATCAACATTAGTTTGTGAGCACGAAACCTCAGGGACTGGGGTGAGACGTGGTGGCCGTGTGCAGTGTCCTGGAGTGGAGACGGAGTGGCACATCACCCGAGCCCTCTGAAAAGATGAGGACACCACAAAACCCCGGCATCTCCATGGCACAACACCATAAGCCAAAATGAAAACCATTTCCACACTCAGGAAGATGCAGGGAATGACCTGCCACGTAAGGAGTTCTGCAAACCAGCGGCAGGCAATCTGAGTGATGACCCCAGACGCGGGCGGAGACTTCAAAGGGACAATTTACAGAAGGAAAAACAGAAAGAGAATGGGGCAACAGCAGGGGAAAACATGGCCGCAGTTAAAGAAGTGCACAGCAAAACAGGGGGTTGTTTTTTGATGTATCAAATCAACCTATCAAATCAAAATGTCTGATAACGTCCAGTGTGCCCAGGCCACGGGAACACGAACCCCTCTGTGCCATGGTGGTGGAAGTCATGGCGGTGGACGTCGTGGCGGTGGACGTCGTGGCGGTGTCCAGGGCAGGTAGGGCAATGTTTCTGGTTAGCAGTTTGTCAAAACGCACCTGGGTTAACATGCTGCTACCCTCAATTCAGCAATTCCATGGCTAGAAATTTGCCTGTGGTATATACACACACAAAACTGCCAACGTAAATAGGCAAGAATACTGACCACAACATGGATTTAAAAACGACATAATTGGCCGGGCGCGGTGGCTCACGCCTGTAATCCCAGCACTTTGGGAGGCCTAGGCGGGTGGATCACATGACGTCAGGAGTTTGAGAGCAGCCTGGCCAATACAGTGAAACCCCATCTCTACTAAAAATACAAACGAATTAGCTGGGTGTGGTGGCGCGTGCCTGTAATCTCAGCTACTAAGGAGGCTGAGGCAGGAGAATCGCTTGAACCCAGGAGGCAGAGTTTGCAGTCAGCCAAGATTGCGCCACTGCACTCCAGCCTGGGCAACAGAGTGAAACTCTGTGTAAAAAAAAAAAAAAAGAACGAAACAATCAAGGTATTCGCCCACTGGCACTGGCTAAATGGACTGGGGCATATACAGGAGTGATTTCTCCAAAGCTTCTAAAGCGAAGGAGGTGTCAACAGTTTATGGGGATGGGGAAGATGACGGGGGATTTGCTGTTAAATTGTTTAGAAGGGACACAGAAGAGTGAGCACAATGGAACCCCCTCGCCCCGTTTTTTTCACTGAAAAGAATCACAAGAAACTGTTGGCGGCCTTTGTGATGACTGGGGGCGGCTCTTGGTGGGGGTTGTTGCGAAGGCATTCACTCCTTTCTTTTAAATATATCCTCTTTCTGTGTATACGGTTTGAATTTTTAAATATTATTCCGGTGTAACTTTGTATACCAGTGAGGTAGAGTGAGATGCATTCATATTTACTTTCTTTTTGTACCACTCTGAATCTACACTACTGATTAATTCACATTAAGACAGACGTTTTAAAATGCGATAGAGATGTAGACTTCTAGGTAAACCAATGCGGAAAGAACATCAGGTGAAATCATATCAAACTACTGATGTCTGCTTTTGACCTACAAAGTTTAAATGGTCCCACCTAATAAAAATAAATTGTAGAAAAAATATCTCACAAAATCTAAAATACAGAAACCAAGATTTTCACACAGAGCACCGACTCCCAAGCGCCACCCCAAGAGGCGGCTGCGGCCAGTCTGGGCGCCGGGACGGATGGACTGCGACGTCCGCGCAGCAGCCAGGCGGGGCTGGGTGGTCGGGGGGCCTGGCGGGCAAGGGGGTCACTTGGGGTCAGCCCGGGGGGCTCTGGGGACACCAGGATGGCAGGTCAGGAAGACGCTGCCCCCCCAGCCCGTTCCCCCTCGGGCCTGGGGAGCCAGGAAGGGCAGGGCCTGGAGGGGAGCTGGGGCCGGGCCGGGCGCGCACAGCAGAGCCGCCACGAGGGTGGGGTCGGGCCGGGAGCAGGAGCCGGGGGATGCCCTGACCGGCACTGGAGAACCGTCCGCGGAATTCCAGAAGGCTCGGAGAGGCACCAAAGCAATACTCGAAGAAATACTGGCTTAGAATTTTCCAGAATTGCCGACATACAGAAACCTCGGATTAGGAATCAAGAAAGGCCCCTACTAGGAAATAAAAGCGAGTCTGCCGAACCCCCGAGACAAGAGTGAAATGACAGGTTATCTGAGAAGAGGTGAATTACGAAGTCCCAGGCCAAGGCGTGGGCGGAACCGCAACACCCCAGCCTGGGAAGACGCCGCCAGCACCCCGCGCGGCTCCGCGGTTCCCTGGGGCCCCAACGTAGGCCCCGCCCCGCCGGAGACTCCGCCCCCTAAGCCCCGCCCCGCCGGAGACTCCGCCCCCTAAGCCCCGCCCCGCCAGAGACTCCGCCCCCGATGCCCCGCCCCGCTGGAGACTCCGCGCCCTAAGCCCCGCCCCGCCGGAGACTCCTCCCCTGTGCCCCGCTCCACCGTAGGCCCCGCCCCGCTGGTGGCGCGCCCTGGTTGCCGTGGCAACCTCCTCCCTCCGCGTCGGATTGGCGGCTTCCCCGGCCTCTAGCGTGGCGCCGTTGCCACAGCAACGGCGGGCGGTCCCGCGGGGAGCCCTGAACTAGGGCTCGCATCCTGCTGGGCTCGATGATGGCGGCCGGGCGCGTGCGGGTTGCGGGGAGAGCGGCTCGTGGGGTCCTGAGCCCGGACCCTGAAGTGTGGCCAAGCCGCAGGAGGCTCTGTGGGCTCGCGCTGCGCCGCGGTGGGGCTGGGGTTCAGCCACTCGGATTGGGGTGGAAGGCCCTTTGAGACCCAAAGCTGCGTGTTACCCGCAGGGAAAACTGGGGCCGAGGTAGAAAAACGCCGGCAGAGGAGCCAGGTCCCACCTAGGCAGCGCCCTTTGCCTCCCAGCTTTGCTCAGGCTCCCGAGGGTGACCTGCGGACGGTGTCCTGGCGTGGACCCTGGATCCTGTTCCCGTGGAGCGCCCCGCCTGGCCGAGGCCCCGTGGCCCACCGGGCCCTCGCAGATCCCTCAGGCGCCCGCACAGGGGTACCGTTACAGGCCTTGCCCCTGTAGCCGCATCTTCAATGCAGCTTGTGCAGCCTTTCCCTAAAACCGGAGAAGCCCCATCCTCCAAAGCCCTGTGGGGATGCCTCCTCCCCCTCCTCCTCCTCCACGCAGCCCTCCTGCGTTACGCCAGCGTAGCGTGAAGGCCGCAGCCTCTGAACTCTCATCTGTCTCGTCCATGCCAGTGCTGCTCTGTGCACTGCGGCCCTGAACGTCTCGGGGCGAAGCGCACTGTGGGGACGCTGCAGTCCTCGGGTTTGGGGACGTGAACGTCAGTGAGACAATAGCAGTGAGGAAGTTGTCTGAGAACCAGCTGCTGGAAAGAAACCCTGGCTCTGTCCCTCACTAACTTTTGAGCCTGGGTGGTCATTTATCTCTTTGAGCCCCAGCTTCTCCGTTTGTGGGATGTGAAGTGATTACCCACCAATTTGATGGCATGTAAACTGTCCAATAAACCACGGGCGTTAGGGCACGTTGAGTGCTTACCCAGGCTGTGTCCACCCCTCCACAGTGGGTGGGAGCTGGCCTAGCTCATGGCATGGGATGCAGCTCAGACTCCCCAGAGGTCCAAGAACCTCAGCAGTGGTGTCAGCAGGTTTCCAGCATGCCCTAGGGCTGCAGTGATGGGGCGGAGACAGGACATCAGCCACTGGCCTGGGACCAGGGAAAGGAGGCACATCAGAGCCCCAGTCACGGCCCAGCTCTTGCAGTAAAGCTGGGGACCTGGGTGAGGAGCAGGAAGACCGCACTGCAGCACAGGGGCAGCCAGGCAGAAGCTCAGGCCTCGTCCACAGACACCTGCCCCGGCTCTCCCCAGTAACCATGACCTTCCCTACCACCCCAGTCCCTAGACTCCTGCCCCGGCTCTCCCTAGTAACCCTGTCCCTCCCCACCATCCCGGCCCGCAGACACCTGCACCGGCTCTCCCTAGTAACCCTGTCCCTCCCCACCATCCCGGCCCGCAGACACCTGCCCCGGCTCTCCCTCTTAACCCTGACTGACCCTCCTGGCCCTCAGACACCTGCCCTGGCTCTCCCCAGGACCCTGACCCTCCTTGCCAGCCACATCCGTGCCGTGGAATTTGCCAAATGCTTACTTTTGGTTTTGATTTTGGTTTTTTGGTTTTGGGGGTTTTTTTGAAATGGCGTCTCCTCGTCGCCCAGGCTGGAGTGCAGTGGTGCAATCTCGGTTCACTGCACCCTCCACCTCCCAGGTTCAAGCGATTCTCCTGCCTCAGCCTCCCGAGTAGCTGGGATTACAGGCGCCCAGCGAATTTTTGTATTTTAGTAGAGACACCATTTCACCATGCTGTCCAGGCTGGTCTTGAACTCCTGATCTCAAGCAATCCACCTGCCTCGATCTCCCAAAGTGCTGGGACTACAGGCATGAGCCGCCACGCCTGGCCAAAGCGCTTACTTCTGAGTAGCTGAACTTAGTTTACGTGCACCCACAGAGGGCACGGGGGGGCACAACTGTCACCCCCATCTGGCAAATGAAGACAACAAGGCCCAGAGGCTTGAAAAGGCCCCTGAGGGTCAGAGGATGCTCTAGACTGGCTTGAACCAAGTCTTTGGCAGAATACCCTTCCCCCAACTCCAGTAGCTTCTCTGGGGCCACAGCCAAGGACAAGGCCGTGATTGGAAGATGGGGGGAAGCAGGCTCCCCGGTAGGAAGCCCCCAGCAGGAGGTCAGCCTCTCTCCGCACTAATGTTAAGCTTCGGCGATGACCTCTTTCCCCACTCAAGCCCACGCCTCCCAAATCCTCGTCATTCCTAAACAGCTTCCACCTAGCTCAGCCATGGAGGCTGGTGGGAGCTTCTAACCCAGGGTTCTCACCTGGCTGCAGATTAGAATCACCCTGCTGAATCCCCACCAAGATCCTGACTCCGTTGTTCTCCGTGAATTGTGGGGGCTCCTTGTTAAGCAGGCCACGTGGCTCTGTGTGTCACTGGGCTCTGGGACCCCCGGCATGGGCAGCCATCAACCAGGAGAAGTCCTGGCTATGCTGCACCTCCAGCCTGGCAGAGAAGCAGATGCAAAGCAGCACTTCCTCCTTGCAGACTTCCAAATGCTCGCTCACAGTGATTGTTTCAGTTCCATCCGTTTTAGTGGACACGTGTTCTCAAAATCACGACTCTGTGCTTGGGGCTGGGGTCCAGGCCCCCTCCCCATTTTACGGATGGAGAAATTGAGGCTCAGAAGGGAGTGAGGACAGGCTGCAGGACAGAGGCTGCCAGACGAACTGCCCTTCCCGTTTCTCTGCTGGAAGAACAGGGGTCCAGTCCCTATTTCTCCTTTTTTTCCTGAAAATCCAAAAGTTTATAGAAGTCATAAAGAAATAAACAACCATACCTTTGCCCCAGGAAACAGGTCTGGTGAAGATGTTTACAGGAGATTCTTGAGGACTAAGCCCAAAACTGGGCCGTCTCCCGGGAAGAGGGTGACGAGGAACCATGACGAGTTGCACCAACGTGGGTTTCTGAAGACAGTCCGGCCATTTCTGACCCTGGGGCTGCTGCGGGTGACCCCGAGTCCAGACCCAGCAAGACAGCCCTGCCTTGTGCTTCTGTGCCCTGCCCCCTTTCACTCTGACAGTGCCTGGTTTGGACAGTAAATGACACAGGTGTCCCTCACACCGCAGGGAACCCCCAGACCTGGAGGTCTCGGTGCAGTGGACAGACAAGGAGGCTGAGCCTTGCTGCGTTTTTGGAGACACTTTGCACCACATTCTGTATTTATCCGAATTAGGTTTTGGACAGTTTGTTGAGAAAGAGTGTGAGAGTGTGTGCGTGAGTGTGTGTGTGTGAGTGTGTGTGCGTGCGTGTGTATGAGGGGGTGTGTGTGTGCGCACGTGTGTGTGAGTGTGTGAGTGCAAGTATGTGTGTGAGTGTGTGCGTGTGTGTGTGTATGAGTGTATGTGTGTGTGCGTGCGTGTGTGTGTGAGTGTGTGTATGCATGTATGTGTATGTGTGAGTGTGTGTGAGATAGTGTGTATATATGTGTGTATGTGTGAGTGTGTGTGTGTGTGCACGCGCACGCGTGTGTGAGTGTGAGCGTGTGTGTGTGAGATAGTGTGTATGTGAGCATGTGTATGTGTATGAGTGTGTGTGTGAGTGTGTGTGCGTGTGTGTGCACGTGTGTGTGTCTCTGTGTGTGTGTACACACACGAGTGGGAAAGAAAGAGATGTCAAATGGAGACGCTGAGACCCTCAGAGCTCCGGTGGGTGGGGAGAGGTCATGATGTGAAGTCACGAGAGCCAGGGGAGCCAGCCCAGGAGACCCCAGATGCTCGGGACCCTCAGGAGTCCCAGCTATGTTAGCCTCACCCCCTCAGCCCCTGCCTTGGGGATTTGGACTCTGCGGGGCTGGGAGGAGGCCCAGCAGCCTGTCACTGCAGGGTCACACCCCCATCCCTGCACAAACCCTAATCTCACATCAGAATCACTCCGAGGTAGGACCAGGGTCATCACCCATTTCAGGAAGGAGGGAAATAACCAGCAGGAGAGCAGCTTTGTTGGGCCCTGGACTCAGAAACCAGAGCCCCAGGAGGGTGGGGGCCAGGCGGGACAGCCCCCAGCCAGCCAGCGGTGGAGCCTGGTAGGGCCCAAGTGAATGGTCTCTGGGCTCTGGCCTGGGAGGCCCGCTGGGGAGCTGCACGGCGTGGGCAGCTCTACCGGGACCTGCTTGTTCCCGGGGCACTGGGCAGCTGGGCGCTGAGTCAGTGTCTGGCCAGCAGCAACTGGGCTGGGGCCAGAGCCCATCGCAGGCCAGCGGTGTCAGCAGGCAGCCCTCCCGGGAGATTCCTAGGGACCAGGACCAGAAAGAAGTGTTAGCTGTTGACATGTCTGTCCAGTCCCCTGCCCGCTCCACTTCTGCTGCTCCCAGCCCCTCCAGTTTCCCTCGTCTGTTTATCCACAGACCCTAGACAGCCTGCGCTTCCTCTGCGTCCGGAGCTGCAGCACTGTGGCCGGCAGGAAGAGCGTCCCCTCGGCACTGCCTGTGTGCTGTTTGCTAGGCCAGGTCACCCCTGCTGCTCACCCTCAGCTGAGGAGGAGGGGAAGCAGATTGGGTGCTCCCCAGCAACTTGGGCCTGGATTCTGCTGTCAGCCTACACACAGAGCAGGAGGCTGGGGACTAGAGGTT
Source organism: Cebus imitator (assembly GCF_001604975.1). Classification (NCBI taxonomy): domain Eukaryota; kingdom Metazoa; phylum Chordata; class Mammalia; order Primates; family Cebidae; genus Cebus; species Cebus imitator. The sequence goes on along the minus strand of NW_016107758.1, from coordinate 1,161,547 downwards.
CTCTGGGTTCAGCATGTGGAGGGCTTGACCAGCGCTGACGCTGGCGGGGATGGAACTAAGCTGCTGTCCTGCCCAGGGCAACCTGCCATCTTCCTGGTGACAGACACTTACACACGTACTTACAGGGAAGCCAAGGACCTCGCGACACGGAGGTGCCGGGCCGTGCGGGGTGGACCTCTGCCCTGCGCAGATCTGCTCCTACTTCCGCAGCCCGTCCCTGCCCCTGTGTTCCGGGAGGTGCCTCCCAGATTCTGTTCTCGTTTCATCCCATAGGAGAGACTGCCAGGGCTGGAGAGCAGGAGGAGACGGTACGGAGGGAGGGGCTGATCCTCCTGGGCCCCCCTTTTTCAGATCACCCCAGACACGCTGCACTCTTGCTAAGGGCTTCAGTTCCTGGACGGCACCGTCCAGCACTGGCAAAGACCCCAGTGCCACCCACATCTCCTTTGATGGGTCCCCGGCGCTGTCCACACCTGTGTAACAGCCTGTCACCAAGCTCTGTGCAGCCGTGCCCTGGAGCACAGCCACCAGTGTCCTGCCGGAACCCTCACTGGTTCCTGAGAGTCTTTCTCAAAAGCCGCGAGCACTGACGTAAGCAGGCTGAGAGCCCTTCGAAACACCAATAAACTACTCAAAGAAGAGGCTGTACAAGGGATTCTTCTCTAGGCCTAAAGTGGTGAATCGAAAAGTAAGCAAAAGCACGGCCAAGAAAAAAAGTGTGACGCCTTGGAAGTTAAAAGACTGACCAGGCTGAATAAAGCAACATACCTGAAGTTACAGTGTCTCCAGAAGTGAATGAGAATGAGAACGCTCTTCATCAAAACCGGGGTCAGCCGCTGTGCTGTGAGAGGGACGCGTAAGCCCTAAGGCTTTGATGAGACTCCGAGGGGCATGTTCAGCCTCGGAGTCCAGACTGTGAACCACAGCACAGTTCGGCAGGGCGGGGGGAAGGGACCAAGGCAAAGCCCCAGATCATGAACTAGAAAATAAACAGAAATTAGACTTAGAAAAAACAGGATTGGTTCTTTGAAAATGACAAGAGGATATAACTACAGAAACAAAGTATTTAAAATTAAATACATATAAAAATAGTGAAAATCTAAGTAACACTGATAAGGCTGGGTGCGGTGGCCCACAGCTGCAATCCTAGCACTTCGGGAGGCTGAGTGGGGCAGATTATCTGAGTTCAGAAGTTTGAGACCAGCCCGGCCAACATGGTGAAACCCCGTCTCTACTAAAAATATAAAAAGTCGCTGGGCGTGGTGGCACATACCTGTAATCCCAGCCACTCGGGAGGATGAGGCAGGAGAATTGCTTGAACCCGGAAGGCAGAGTTGCCGTGAGCTGAGACTGTGCCACTGCGCTCCAGCCTGGGCGACAGTCTGTTATTCCAGCCTCCCTGTCCCTTTTCGTCTGTTATTCAAGAGCCAGATTCTGTCAAAAAAAAAAAAAAAAAAAAAAAAAAAAAAAAAGGTGGATAAGGAGAAGAAAATTAATTGAAGCAAGTCAACGAGAAATCACTAGGGGAGTCCCACCTATCCTATGGCAAATCAGCCTATCAACCTTGAGGCTGTAATAATTAAAACAAATCCTGATGAGGGAACCCACACAGACAGAAATGATTGCGGTAGCACGCGCTAAGGGCAGCGTTTCAAACCAGTAAGGGAAAGAAAGGCTCAACCTTCTCTGCTGCACTTGGTGAAGGATCTCTGGGTAACCTAAGAACAGCAACTCCAAAGCAAGCGCGTGAGTGAATCAGCGAGAACCAGCCCTTTCCCGACGCCTCACCCACGTGGAGGCCCATGGCCAGGGTCCGCTTTGTCTGATGGATGCAGGACGGGCTCGGCCCGCAGGGCCCCAGGTGTGGCTGGAGACTGGAGGCCAGCTGAGCAGGAGAGCCAGGCCCTGCAGCGAAGTCTGGTCAGAGGCGGCTCCCTGATCCCCAAGCCTGCGTGTGCAGCTGGATGCTGGTGACACCACCCCTGACCGTGCAGGGCAGCCGTCTGCAGGGACAGCCGTGTGTGTACACACTGGACGAACACGCGGACGCCTCAGAGTCGGTCCTGAGCCAGAGCCTCTCACCCACAGCAGAAGTTCGACCTTGGGTCCGCACCTTACCGCCGCGTGGCCAAGAGCTGTGGGATGCCACTGTTCCCGAGCTTCTGCCGTGGCCTCACAGCGCTCTCGGAGGAAGGCGCTGAGGGTTGAGCTGGACAGATCTCCTGATCCCAGGGCCTCTGCCTCCTCGTCTCATCAGAGGTTCTCGGAGGCAGCCGGGCACCTGGGGCGCCTGGCCTGGCCACTGTACTGGCAAACGTGTCCCGAAGTTCCTGGGGCTCGGCCTGCGTTGGAGCCGCCGGTCAGCATGAGCCCCTGTGTCCTGCACTGTGAAGGGGAAGAGAGGAGGCGCCGCCCCCACAGAGCTGCTCTCTCTCCCTCGCCCCTCGTCCCCGTCTGTGGCCCCAGCTCCTGGTGCAGCTGCCAGACACTGACTTTTCCTGAAGCCCACACTGGCAGCCCCTGCCCTGGTCAGGAGGGGCACACCTAGTCCAGTTCCCAGGTAGCACCTACTCAATGCTAGCTGTGTGGCTCTGGGCAGGGTTCCCTCTTCCAGCCTCAGTTTCCGCATCTGTAAACTGGAGAGTCTTTTAGAGCCCACACTCTCTGATGGCCCCTCTGCCACTCAGGCTCCATCAAACGGTCTGCGGTCCTGCTTCCACCCAAGGACCTAGCTCGGACTCCAGGCCGGAAGGTGGCCTGCAGGAAACCAGCCGGCAGCGGGAACGCTGAGATGAAACCTTTCCTTAGATCTTGGCAGAAGGAAGTCGACCTTGGAGGAGGGAGTTTGGGGATCAGTTCCCTTTTCATGTGCTATTCAAGAGGACGTGTGGGGAGCTAGGGGCCAGTCCGGATGCTGCCGACGCCAGCACTGTGCGCAAAGCTGCCTCTGGGAGCAAGTGTGGAGCTCAGTGTCCATGAGCGTGTCTTCCCAGGCAAACTCTCTCTCCCCACCCCAGGGGCAATCACTGGGCCACGGCTGGAGGAACTGACGGGGGAGGTGCGGAGGAGGCGTCCTGGCAACAGCAGGGGCAGTCGTGACCCATGGAGTGACCCCATGTCACCCTGACGGGAGCTGCAGAAACCCTGGCCAGAAACCCAGCGGGGGGCAAGGGTCCCAGCAACCCATGGCCTGAGCTCACAGGCCTGGAGGGCTCCACACAGCCTCCCATCTGCTGGGAAATGTAGTAGAGCCCAGGATGCGTCTAAAAATGATAGGAAAGCTTAGCTGGGAGCTCCCCACGGGCGAGTGGGCCTCAGGAGCCGCAGCCCAGCACCGTCCACATGGGAGAGCCTGTTTCTGCCCAGGCCCAGGGCCCACAGAAGCACGGCCTTTCCAGGAGGGTCCAGCTGTGGCTGGGTGGCCGACACACCTCTTCTCCGGGTGCCTGGACATGCGCTCCGGTGGTAGGCCCCCTGGGCTGAGCACAGGGACCCCACCTCAATGCTGAAGCCCCATCAGTGCAGCCGCACAGGTGCCCGGGTCTGCATGGCCCCATCGCCTCCAGGCAGCCTCCTGGCCACTCTCCCCCCTTTCCAGGAGGTGCCCATGAGCAGGTCACTCCCTGTCCCGGACCTCTGTTTCCTCATCTGTAAACGGAAATAACAGAATTTCCTCAAGGGGCTACGTGGACTGGCTGAGCTCTGTAACGGGCGGGACAGCACGCCAGTGGCTCAGTCACGTGACTCCCTGGGCTGCTAGGATGGACGGGAACCCAGCTTCCCAGCAGGCCTTCTGGTTTTGGCCCTCCCCTGATGGCGAGAGGTCAGCAGAAGGCCCGTGACCTCAGAACACCTCTCCACAGGCACCAGGTCTGGGGGCAGCCCAGGAGGGGACAGAACATTCCTAGGGCCCTGAGGGCCACCAGGGGAAGGGCTGGGCTGGGCTTTGGGGAAAGGAACCTGGGGGTCTATTCTGAGGAAGGAGTTGGATACCGGAGTTCTAAATTTCTCTTCAAAGAATCCGCAGGTCAGTATGCTCAGTTCTTTGTCTTCCATTTTAAAGTTTAACGTCCTCACAGTTTCAGTAAACAGCTTTTACACCAGTTCTAATCAGTAGTTCGCATTTGTTCCCCTCGTCACCTGCTCCGTCCTGACTCATCCATCACCAGCATTGACCCGAGTCAGCCGCGGTCACCTGCTCTGAGCTAAGTCACCTTTAGTTACCTGTTCCATACCGGTTTTCCCACCAAACTGCTCACCTCGACACTGGCTCATACCTTTGCTCTCTTTAAAACACCCAGTTGGAATTCGCTTAGACTGTGTGGTCCAATCCCAGCCAGTCAGGGAATGACACAGCAGCAGGGGCGACCTGCATCAGGGATAAGAACCCCTTCCCCTCCCCTGTTCAGGGGGTGCTCACCATTGCCCCATCCATGAGACACACCCTTCTATAGAAGCAAATTGCCTTGCTGAGAAAATTTATATTCAAGTGCTATTTCTTTTGCAGTATCAAAAATTTACATATAACAAAGGGATGTCTCTTGCCCGGGTAACCCTTCACAGAGCACTCTCTCCTGTCCCACAGGGGATTAGGTGAGGCCTCAGGCTTCAAGCCTAATGGGGTTGTAAGGGAGAAGGAAAACCTTCCCCTTTACTCTCTGAAGTTTCTCTGAAAAACATGAACTGACAGAAGGCAGATTAATAGGAGAAAAGTCATACAAATTTATTAACATGCACAGCAGTCAGGGAAATAGAACTCAAAGAGGTCAGGCATGGTGGCTCACGCCTGTAATCCTAGCACTTTGGGAGGCTGAGGCGGGCAGATGGCTTATGCCCAGGAGCTCGGGACCAGCCTGGGTGAAATCCCATCTTTACCAAAAATAAAAAATAAAAAAATTAGCCAGGCTTGGTGGCACACGCCTGTGGTCCCAGGTACTTGGGAGGCTGAAGTGGAAGGATCACCTGAGCCCCGGCAGCGGAGGCTGCAGTGAGCTCAGATGGCACCACTGCACTCCAGCCCAGGTGACAGAGCAAGGCTCCATCTAAAAA
>NW_016107758.1:1134021-1154233 GCF_001604975.1 Cebus imitator | reverse complement strand
CTTCTGCTTGATCAATTCGGCGGTTAAAACTTGTGCATAGTTCGCGAAGTTCTCGTGTTGTATTTTTCAGCTCCATTAATTCACTTATATTCCTCTCTAAATTGTGTATTATTGTTAACATTTCATCAAACCTTTCTTCAAAGTTCTTAGTTTCTTTGCATTGGGTTAGAACAAGTTCTTTTAATTCCCAGAAGTTTCTTATCATCCACTTTTTAAAGTCAGCTTCTGCTAATGGAACACAGTCTTTCTTTCTCCATCAGGCCTTGTTCTGTTGCTGATGTGGAACTGTGATCCCCTGTAGAGGGAGAGGCGTTCTGAGTTTGGGTATTCTCAGCCTTTTTAGGCTGTTTTCTTCCCTTCGTTATAGATTTATCCATCTGCGGTCTTTATAATTACCGTCTTTATAGTTGGGTTTCTGAATGGACGTCCAACTTGTTGATTCCCGGCGCTAGAATCTGAGCAACCCACTGCGCCGGCCAAAACAGCGGCGTTAAGATTGATGGTGCTTTTCTGACTCTGCACCAAGAACCGCTGCACCAAGGCAGTGGCAAAACCGCCTCGCTGGCCACAAGAGTCACGCTGGCGACACGTGGGGCTCCTCCGCTGGGAATCTCCTGGTGCGTGAGCAACAAAAATTGATCTGAAAGTGTGGCGTCCTCTCGTTCTCTGCTCTTTCAGTGGGAGCTGCAATCCCGAGCTGCTAGTGATCAGCCATCTTGGATCTCTCTCCCATGTATTGATTTATGTCTTTGCCTGTAACTTCTGTCTCCCTAAAATGTATAAAATCAAGCAGTGACCCAACTACCAGGGCACACTTTCTCAGGATCTCTTGAGTCTGTTCCTTGGGTCATAGTCACTCATACCGACTCAGAAGAAACCTCTTTAAATGTTTTTACAAAGTTTGTTTTTTCTTTGAACAGGTTACAGAAAGAATGGAGTCTCAGGCACAGCCAAAACCAGATCCCGGTGGCATGGCAGATTATGGGAGGGGGAGAAGAGAAGGCCAGGCTCACCAGGTTATGGGACCTCACAGCTAGCAGGTGGCCAATGCTTCTTTCAGTCTTCCAGGGTGACAGACTGATACAGTTTGGCTCTATGTCCATACTCAAATCTTACCTTGAATTTTAATAATCGCCACATGTCAAGGGTGGAACCAGGTGGAGATAATTGAATCATGGGGGTTGTTTCTGCCATGCTCTTCTGATAGTGAGTAGGTTCTCATGAGATCTGATGGTTTTATAAGGGGCTTCCCCCTTCATTTGGCATTCCTTCTCCTTCCTGCCATCATGTGAAGAAGAACATGTTTGCTTCCCCTTCTGCCATGATTGTGAGTTTTCTGAGGTCTCCCCAGCCCTGTGGAACTGTAAGCCAGTTAAACCTCCTTCCTTTATAAGTTACCGAGTCTCAGACAGTTCTTTAACGCAGCATGGAAATGGGCTATTGCCATAAATTATTACCACAGAGTAGAGCGCTTCTACAGAGATACCCAAAAATGTGGAAGCAGCTTTGGCACTGGGTAACAGGCAGAGGTTGGAACCATTTGGAGGGCTCAGAAGAAGACAGGAAAATATGGGAAAGTTTGGAACTTCCTGGAGACTTGGAGGGCTCAGAAGACAGAAAGATGTGGGAAAGTTTGGAATTTCCTAGAGACTTATTGAATGGCTTTGACCAAAATGCTGATAGTGATATGCACAACAAAGTCCAGGCTGAGGTGGTCTCAGATGGAGATGGGGAACTTGTTGGGAACTGGAATAGAGGTTACTCTTGTTATGCAAAGAGACTGGCAGCATTTTGACCCTGCCTTAGAGATCTGTGGAACTTTGAACTTGAGAGAGATGATTTAGGGTATCTGGTGGGAGAAATTTCTAAGTGGCAAAGTGTTCGAGAGGAAGCAGAGCATAAAAGTTTGAAAAATTTGCAGCCTGACGATGCAATAGAAAAGAAATCCCTATTTTCTGAAGAGAAATTTAATCCAGCTGCAGAAATTTGCATAAGTAACAAGGAGCTGAATGTTAATCACCAAGACAATGAGGAAAATGTCTCCAGGGCACGTCAAAGGCCTCCACAGCAGCCCCTCCCATCACAGACTCAGATGCCTAGAGGGGAAAATTTGTTTTGTGGTCTGGGTCCAGGACCCTCTGCTGTGTGCAGCCTTGGAACAAGTGTCCTTTGTCCCAGCTGCTCCAGCCATGGCTAAAAGGGGCTAACATACAGCTCAGGCTGTTGCTTCAGAGGGTGCAAGCCCAAACCTTGGGAGCTTCCACATGATAATGTGGGTGCCCAAAAGTCAAGAATTGAGATTTGGGGCGCTCCAGCTAGATTTCATTGGATGTATGGAAATGCCAGGATGTCCAGGCAGAAGTTTGCTGCAGGGGTAAAGCCCTCACAGAGAACCTTTACTAGGTCAGTGCAGAAGGGACTGTGGGATCAGAGCACCCACATAGAGTCCCCACTGGGCCACTGCCTAGTGTCACTGTGAGAAGAAGGCCACCATCTTCCAGACCCCAGAATGGTAGATCCACAAACAACTTGCACTGTACGTCTTGAAAAGCTGCAGACACTCCATAGCCCATGAGGGCAGCCAGCCAGGGGGTTGCTGTACCCTACAAAGCCAAGCCACAGGTGCAGAGTTGCCCAAGGCCATGGGGGACTACCCCTTGAATCAGCATGAACTGGATATGAAACATGGAGCAAAAGGAGATCATTCTGGAACTTTAAGGTTTAATGACTGCCCTGCTGGATTTCAGACTTGCATGGCACCTGTAGCCCTTTTGTTGTTGCCAATTTCTCCCTTTTGGAATGGGTATATTTACCCAATACCTTTACCTCCATTGTCTCTAGGAAGTAACTAACATGCTTTTGATTTTACAGGCTCATAGGGAGAAGGGACTTGCCTTGTTTCACATGAGACTTTGGACATGGACTTTTGGGTTAATGCTGGAATGAGCTAGGACTTTGGGGGACTGTTGGAAGAGCATGATTATGTTTTGAAATGTGAGGACGTGAGATTTGGGAGGGGCTGGGGTGGACCGACATGGTTTGGCTCTGTGTCCCCACCCAAATCTCACCTTGAATTGTAATAATCCCCACTTGTCAAGGGCAGAACCAGGTGGAGGTGATTGGATCATGGGGGTGATTTCTGTCATGCTGTTCTCGTGATAGCAAGCGAGTTCTCAGGAGATCTGATGGTTTTAGGCTTTCTCCTTTACTTGGCACTCTTTCTCCTTCCTGCCTCCACGTGAAGAAGGATCTGTATTTCCACCTTCTGCCGTGATTGTAAGTTTCCTGAGGCCTCCCCAGCCCTGCAGAACTGACTCAATTACACTGAACTCAATTAAACCTCCTTCCTTTATAAATTACCCAGTCTCAGGCAGTTCTTTGTGGTAGCGTGAGAACAGGCTAATACGCAGACTCTCAGCTTATCTTTCCTAAATGCAGACAAATGAGGGCCCCAGCAAAAGCCTGGCTGCATCAATGCAGGTTTTCTATACAGATGCAAATTTCCCCACAAAAGAAAGCTTTGCAGGGCTGCCTCTGTTTTCAGGCTCTCTGAACAGTCATCTCAAAATATGCCAAAGAAGTGTATTTGTGGGGGATATAGTTTGGTTTCCTTGCTGGTGGAAGCTCAGATCCTGGGGGAAGGTGAGCCTCCAGTCCTGCCTCCTCCTCTCCCTCTCCACTGCCCAGAAGCTCCTGGGACAAGGAGTCTGGACCCTGGTGAGAGATTCTGAGAGAGTGGGCTGGCCAGGCAGCTGGGGCAGTGGGCAGCCCCACAGCCCTACAGAGAGTACTGGCTGGGGCTGGGGCACAGCTGGCCTCCTGCCAGGAGCTGCCTGTGTGCCAAGTGCCATGGCCAATCCCTTCCCTTTCAACCCTAAATAAAGAGATTCAGAAAACAGAGTGAAATGCACAATTAACTTCAGCACAAAGCATAAGGACAGCCACCTGGGAGCACAGACACCAGAGAGTGGGAGTCAGCGCTCCGAAGTTCTGGGGGCTCTGTGTACAGATAAGGTTTGGGAAGCTAACAGGTGATATGGCTTGGCTGTGTCCCCACCCAAATCTCATCTTGAATTGTAGTTCCCATAATCCCCACATGCCGGAGGAATCCGGTGGGAGGTGATTGAATCATGGGAGCAGTTTCCCCACCCTGTTCTCATGATAGCGAGGCGTTCTCACGAGATCTGATGGTTTTATAAGGGGCTCCTCCCCCTTCACTTTGCACTCCTGTCTCCTGCCGCCATGGAAGATGGTGTGTTTGCTTCCCTTTCCACCAAGACCGTACAGTTCCTGAGGCCAGGCTCCCAGATGATAGTAAGGAACTGTCATTTGTCGTTTTTAGTGTGACAACGGCATTGAGGCTATGTGAAAAGGGCCCACGTGTTTAGGCGCGCACTGGAAGATCTGGGTGGAAGAACACATTGCCAGGGATTTGCTGTAAAAGTCTTCAGCAAAATTAAACATGTAATATGGAGGGGTCCTGAGAAACGCTGGATGGGAGGTCGCTGCCAGCTGCTGAGGCCGGTGCTGGCGCTGGCAGGTTCGCTGTCCTCACGTCTGTGTCACTGGAAAACGTCCTCATTACTTACACAGAAGACACTTTGAAATGGGACTGCTGGGACGCTTGCTTCAGTGGGAGGTCCCTCCTCCCTCACCGGGAGGTTCTGCTTCCTGCCCTGCAGAAGATTCACCTGGTTGCCCCAGGGCTAAGCCCAGCGAGGAACAAGAGGGCTCACCCTACAGACTTACAGGGCTTCAGCCCAACCCACTGTCCTGAGGAGGAGGAGGAAGCCAAGGACACACTGCAGGGTGATGGCAGTGCCAGGCACTGAGCTTGTCGAGAAGGCCGAGAAGCAGCCCTGATGTGCAGGGCCCATGGCTGGCCAAGTGCCATCAGGAACTGGGCTGTGGAAGCCCCTGGGGACAGCCAGGACAATCTAGGGGCCTTCGGAGCAGCCCCCTCAGCGGGGGAAGGGACCAGTGCAGGATGGGGGCAGTGAAGGGCAGTGGGCACCGCCCAGGGCAGGCCCAGCCAGGGAGGGCGGTCAGGCTGGTCTGGGGGCCTGAGCCCTGTGTGAGAAACCCCACCCGCTGCTTTTGAATGATGGATGGTGGCGGATGGGGGTCACAGAGCCCTGGGAGCACCAAGGCTGGGCAGGGAGATGAGGACAGCTGGGTTGCGGAAGGTGAGAGGCACAGAGTCCACAGGGGTCTCCACTCGAGCCCCCATCGGAGCCACTGCACACCCTCGGCGTCATTCAGGGGGGAAACAAGCCCACAAACAAGTCCCTCCCTGCTGAAACCCGACTGCCTCCTGACCGTCCTCTGGGCATGTCTGAACTCCTGACCCCCTGCTGCCGTCCCCCACCGCATCCACCCCATGTGCAGGCTGCTCCCACCCCAGGGGCCTCGGAGGCCAGGGACCGGTGGGTCCCTCCATGACTCAGCACCCTTCCCCTCACTGAGTTTCCCAAATAGGGAAGCCCCGACGGGCGCTGGCCTGCTGGTGAGGTCCCTCCTGGAGAGCCAGGCCACCTGTCGCTGTCTCTCACTGTCCTCAGCCCTGTGAACAGCACTGTGGGAGGTCACTGTCATGTCACCCAGGCCGAGCATGGCCGTCAGGATTCCCAAGGCAGGGTCAGTGTCCGGCAGCTTCCCTACGCCGCAGGCCCAGGCGGGCCGCGGAGTCCGTGCCCACACGCCGCAGGCTGACCTTGCTCTGGGCAGGGACAGGTCCTCTCTGGGCCTTTCTGCAGTTCCTCCTGCTGCAGGTGGACCTCCCAGCTGTCACTTGCGCCATCAGGAAGAACAGGAACCATGCGTGCCGTGTGTTGGGGCCGCAGTCGGCCACTGGGTGTCACTGTTTCCCCGGACACCAGCGCGTCGTCCCCCCCCAACCACCCCGCCTCCTCTCCGCAGTCCCTGGCTGGCAGCTCCTTGGGGATGGTGACCTCTGACCCCAGACATGCCCCTCTGAGCCTTTGGTCCTGGCTGCACTGGGAGCTCCGGCCCCTGGGCTCCCCGCTGATGTGTATGTCAGGCCTGAGCCTCCGTGTCCAGGCCACTGATCTGGGCAGAGCCTCGTGGGGTCTCCCAGGGGCTGACGCATTGGCCAGACGCCACAGGGAGGACACTCAGACCAAAGGGCTGCCCGCACTCCCGCGCTGCCCAGAGCTCTCCCCTCTCGTGGGAGCGGCTGATGTGTGCCGAGCACCTACACGTTCTGCCTGCCGGTCCCTGTAATCGCCACCTTGCCGGGCGTGGCAGGGCCACCTGCGTCTGGAGCAGCAGAGGACTGGACCTTCCAGCACACACGCCGGGGAGCGAGGGGCGGGGCCGCCAGGGGTGGAGCAGAAGCCGCTCTGCCGGCTTGGACAGGGCCGCCTCCCGGTGTCTGTGTCCTAATCTCTTCCTATAAGGACTCAGTCGGGTTGGATTAGTGCCCAGCCTAACAGCCTCTTTAAAGACCTCGTCTCCAGATACGGTCACATCCTGAGGGACGAGAGGCGGGCTTCAACACATGTATTTTGGATGGCACAATTCAGTTCAAAACGCTGCCCAGCCCCAGCTGGGCACACCCTCCAGGCTGTCTGCGCTGTGACCTGCCGTTGCTGGAGGTAGAGTCCATCCTCCCGTGACTCCACAGGGCTCTGGCATAAACCCAAATCCTCCCTGTGGCCTCCACACACCCCCTGGCCACCCTGCAGCCTCCCCTGGCCACACTGTCCTTGCTCTGGTCCTGGCTGCCCCCGCCCCTCCCACTGGGGGTCCTACAGGTGCTGCCTGGCAGGCTGGCCGCTCAGGGCCCCACCTTCATGCCCAGATTAGCCCTTCTCCCCAGGCAGATCTCGGCTCAGATGTGGCTTCTGCCAGAAAGTCTTCCTTCCCCTCCTGCTCACTCCCCGCAGTGGGCGCGGCCGCCTCTCCTCTGAGGTCCTACTGTGTGGTTGTTTGGGTCCCCGCTCCTGGGCTGGCACATTGGAGCAGTGAGCCTGTGTGTTTTCTCTGTTTTATTCATGACCACTTATTCTCCTATGATTGATCCAGAGAAGATCATCAATAAACGATGCTGAATAAACAAAAAAATGAATTAATGAAGCAAAACCGGAAAGGAAGGTTGTCAGCACACAGGGCTGTGACCGTGGCTCTACCCGAGAATCCACGGAGCTGAGAGCTGTGACCGTGGCTCTGCCCGAGAATCCACGGAGCTGAGAGCTGTGACCGTGGCTCTGCCCGAGAATCCACGGAGCTGAGAGCTGTGACCGTGGCTCTGCCCGAGAATCCACGGAGCTGAGAGCTGTGACCGTGGCTCTACCCGAGAATCCACGGAGCTGAGAGCTGTGACCATGGCTCTACCCGAGAATCCACAGAGCTGAGAGCTGTGACCGTGGCTCTACCTGAGAATCCACGGAGCTAAGGGAAGCCACACCACTGCCTGAGCTGGAAACAGGTGGCTGCACAGGTTTGCCGGGTTCCAGGCCGACGGTTCTCCAGGAGGACTGGCTGGCCTTCCACTTGTTACAACGAAAGGACACACACAGTCGGCCTGGGCAGGGCGCCGGGCGGAGCGTGAAGGAAACAGTAGTGAGCTTCCAGCGTCCTCTCTGGCTGCAGCCCACGGGACGTGTCGTTCCCCAGCACCGTGTTATGGTGGTGCATGTGACATCTCCCAACCAGGGAAGCCCTTCAGCGCCTCGGAGCCTCAACGCCGGGACTGTTCCGGGGCTGGTCGTGCTGCACCCTCCACCTGGCGTCCCTGTGGGTCCTAGAACCCCGGGAGGAAACCAGGTGCCCAGCACACCCACCTGTCTGCACAGACAGCTTAGGTGCAGTGGCCCCTCGATCCACCAGCATGGTGGGGACCCCCAAAGTCCAGGAGGGAGCATCCCGGCCTGCCTGTCGCCCTTCCCTACACAAGGGTGATAAACTGCTCTCCTGGTGCCCACCAGATCCAAAGAAAAGAGATTCACCCTGGAAACGTCTTGGTAAAATGTTCCTAAATCACTCCGATGCATACGGGTAGCCACGCTGCCTCTTTAAGCGCTATCAGATGACTTCAATCGTTTCTTTTTAAAATGTTGTGGACTAGCAGAGACTGATAAATCCACCAGGGCCAGACAGTGCACGGCAGCAATCTGTCCTTTCTGTTACTTCCACTGGGGCCCAAGAAAGTTCTGGTGTTTTTTCCGTTCAAGTATCAGTGTGTATTGAATGATTTCAGCTATACGGACAAAAATGTGGCAAAGTAAAAGTGAGAAAGTAACACACACCCACCGTTGTAAAAGTGGGCTCTGGCCGGGCGCAGAGGCTCACACCTGTAATCCCAGCATTCTGGGAGGCTGAGGCAGGTAGATCACAAGGTCAGGAGTTCGAGACTAGCCTGGCCAACATGGTGAAACGCAGTTTCTACTAAAAATACAAAATTAGCTGGGCATGGTGGCATGCGCCTGTAGTCCCAAGTCCCAGCTACCTGGGAGGCTGAGGCAGGAGAATTGCTAGAACCAGGGAGGCAGAGGTTGCAGTGAGCTGAGATTGAGCCACTGCACTCCAACCTGGTCGACAGAGCAAGACTCCGTCCCAAAAAAAAAGGTGGGCTCATGTAAATAGAGGGTTTTAAGGCATTTAATTTTTTTTAACAATGTATGTTGATGTTTTGAAAGTATTTACAATGAGCACACAATATTTTTATTGTTTTAAAAATCAGTTTAAAAAGTACATCTCAAGTAGGCATCAAATTGATTTTCTGGGAAAATCCTTGAGACGAGCAAGGCCGCCAGCTTCTCTTCGGCATCGGGGCTGTGCTGATTTGCACTGTAGTTTCCCGAGTGTTCTCTTGTCACCGAAACGCCAGGAGTCTGGTCTCCGTCCTGCTGCTGGCCACACGGAAAGCCAGTTAGAATGTTTTAACGGCAGCTGCAGCCAAAGAGGTGGGAGACGCGTCTCAAATCCACCGCCCTGATCAACTGAAACGAGAGGTTTACGTGGCAGAAACGTAACTGCATGCAGGAAAACAGGAATTAGAGAGTGAGGAAGAGGAGCCAGCCAGGAGGAAGCAGGTGGCCGGTCAGGTGGCCACGATGGGGGAGGCACTGGCACGTCTTTGTCTAGATGCCATGACCTTTGAGTCTCCATTCCCTCCTACTACCTGTGAGGGCTGAGGGCCGGTTTCCTGAGGAAAGAACTCAGATAAGACAAATGTAGCCTTCTCAAGTTTAAAGACTGGGAGAGCCAATTTCTAAGTTTACTCAAAAGAAACCATCAACATCTGTCTATGGGACAATTGGGCGGGTTTCACTGTGGCAGGTTACACCCACTGATGCTCATAAAATCCCAGAGATGCAGGCCAGTGTGGGCGTGGACATCCCCTCCACGGGTGGAATTCCAGGTGGAGAGGCTCGTGAGTGGGTGCGGCCCACGCACGAAGGAAAACCCAGCTCGCCGAGACGCCCTTCTCCTCAACGGCATGCTCGTGCCGTCCTCTGCGGAACCACCACATCCAGCGCGGCCGCTGGGGCTGGAGCCCTCACTGAGGGTCAGGCTCGGGAGGGCGGAACCAGGCAGGGCTGGTGCCTTGCCCACCACAAGGGGGGCTGTTTCTAAGTTTTTCTATGAAGAGTCGAGTGTTTTAGAAGTTTTCACAGGCACAGGCTGGGGCTGCCCGTGGGCACCTGCCTGCCTTCCTCCATGGCCACCCAGCCCCTGCCACCCAGTGGGCGGCCATGTGCACTGAGTGTTCCTGCCACGGTCTGAGCTCCGCACAGCGCCCAGTTGTTCCTCAGAATTGTGTCCTCCTGCAGGTTGGTGTGGCCGAAGAAGCATTCCCACATGTGTGCACGTGCTGGGTAAGTCTCAAAAGTCTTAGGAGGCTTCAGAGCGGAAAGAGTAAGGAGAGGGTGAAAGAGACGCTGGCAACTCTCCGACGGGCTGGGTGCGGGCCAGTGACCAGCATGAAGCTGGAGGGCCCTGGGAGTTGGTGAGGACGGTGGCCGGCACTGTGTGGCAGCCGGCTCTTGCAGGTGATGACAGAGGCCATCAGTGAACGTAGGCACGAGGAACTCATGGATGTGCTGCTCCGCTTCCCGAGACTGCAACAGCAAATGACCTCAGGCTGGGTGATGTCAAACAGCAGAAGCCTTTTCTCTCATTGCTGAACCCCAGAAGTCTAAAGCGAAGGGCCAGGCTCTCGGAAGCCTCTGGGGATGGGGGGTCCTCCCTGGCCTCCTCTAGGTTCTGGTGGCTACCGGCATCCCCGGGGTCCTCAGTGTGGGTGCACCACCCCGCTGTCTCTGTGGCTACATGAATTTCTCCTTGTGTGTCTGTCTCTGTGCCTGCGTTCAGCTACCTCCTTTCTCAATAGGGACACCGTCACCGTCATTCGGGGAAGGTTCCCGGCTTTGCCCAGGAAGGAATTCAAGGGCGAGCCTGTGGTAGAAGAAAGCAGCTTCGGGGAGGCAGAGGCAGTGCTGCAGCTCCGACCCAGCAGGGCAGGCTGTGCGGGGCAGGGAGGTTGGTAGTCATAGTTATACCCGCTTTTAATGACGTGCAAATGAAGGGGCAGTTATCCAAAGTTGCTAGGAAATGGGTGGTCACTTCCGGTTGTTGCCATGGAAATGGGCCATGACTTCTGGGCACTGCCATGGCATTGCAGACTGTCCCGGTGCTGGCGGGGGTGTCTTGGCTGATGGGCAGTGAGGGTGGCCAGAGGACGCCATCCGTGCTGCCTGCTGCTGCTGGCCTGTCTTCGGTCCAGGCTGGAGAATGAGTCCCACTGGCCTCGACCTCATCTGGGCTCAGGCCCACCCTTGTCCTGCCCTTTGCCTGATCACGTCAGCAAAGACCCTAGGACAAGGTCACTTTCACAGGGGTCAGGACTAGGACACACATATTCCGCGGGCTGCAATGCACCCCGAATCCACCAATCGCCGCTGCCATGTGTGGAGAGCACTGTTTCCTGGCGGGGCTCCCCCGTATCCAGAACGCCGGCCTCAAGACAGCAGGGCAGAGCAGGGGCGGCAGACAGGGCCAGCCCCACAAGGCCTGTGGCCACACTGGCCTGGACGGCCTCTTCGTCAGCCGTGCCACTTTCTGGTTTGGATTCTACAAGCACTTGGGAGAAGAGGGTGACAGACTGTCTGGCATGGGGGTGCTGGGGGCCTCCAGGTTGGTGGGGGACGGTGGGGGTCCCAGGAGTGAAGCCCAGAGACTCCAGCAGTGGGCAGCTGCCCTCTCCCCCAAGTCACCATGGCCCCTGCTGCCCAAGGGTATGTCCCTGCTGTGCAGATGAAGACGTGGGTTCCACTGGGACAAGCAGCTGCCAGGACCACACGGTTGAGGTGGCCCTACCTGTCCTGCCCCCTCGGCCACCTCCAGGAAGGGGCCAGGCCTGTCCTGTCCAACCACACATGGGGTCTCTGCTCACATCTCTGTGGCATGGGCTTGGGAAGGTCTTGAGGGGCACCAGGAAGGCAGTGCCGGACCCTATCCAACCCCTCTCCCCGCCCACCCACCAATGCCAAGAACTCGCCACAGGCAGAGGGGCCTGGGGAAAGGAGCCCTGGAGCCTGGCTAGAAATCCCCCATGTCCTGGCTCCCGAGTCCTCCAGCATTTAGGGGGCTGTGCCCAGACTCCCAGGGAGCTGGTCTCCATGCCCTCACCCCCTGCCTGGGAGGACCCTCGGGCTGGCTGGAGTCGCATGGGGAGGGGGCAGTGCATCAGGGCGGTCTTGGCCCAGGCAGGAGAGGCCGAGCCGGATTTCTCCACCATGACCCTGGTGGCCCCTGACGTCTGCTCTGTCACCCCAGGACAGAACTCTGCCTCACAGACAAGAGGTCCAGGGCAGCCCTGCCTCCACAGGCTGGACTCCTGGCAGCGCACGCCAGCAGGCCGTTCTCACAGGACGGTTTTACGCCCAGTACGAGCAGGGATGCAGCCACAGGCTGGGCACGGCAGGGGCTGTTCCAGGGATAGGGCCACAGCACAGGCACGTGTGGCAGCCCTCACAGCACTGCAGACCCAGGCAGCGCGCCAGAACAGCTACCCCAGAACACGGCATCTCACCAGGAGCTACTCAGTGGCGTCCGTTCTGCAGGCCCCTCACCTGCCAGAACCAACTCCTGCCATTCAGGCTGTGACCTGGAGGGGGCCTCTTGGGCTGGACACCCCCAGGCACTAGTGCGTCTCAGGCACAGGCCCACGGCCCAGGGTCCCGCCCAGCACTTGAGGCAGTGGGTTTTAGTCCAATCCTCCCCTTCCTTGGGACCCGGCTGCTGCCTGTGAAAGGGGTGGAGGCCACCTGCAGCCTGGATGTCCCGACAGGCTGGTTTTGTCAGGGTTCAATTAAACGGTGCGCGGTGGGTTTGCCCGGCAGGAGTGGCCAGAGCACCTCGTGACCAGCACGCCACGCGTCACCTCCGTAGAGCACCTAAGGGCGGCAGGCTCGCCTACCTTAGTGAGATGGGCTCCAGACCCAAAGAAACTGTTAGCATTATGTCGTATCAATTGTAACAAAACAAGGTAAATTTTTAGAAAAGACTCAGTTCCTGGCCTTGCACGTCAGGTAGCAAGCCAGCTGGTTCTGCTGGTGATATCTGGGGAACAAAGACACCTCTGTGTCTGTCCTCCCCAGGAGGGCAAGGCAGGCCAGCCCCGTGTCCTGGCCCCCTGGGCTGCCAGCCCAGGCCCACCCCAGACCCAGAAAGGCGGGTGACTGAGCGGGCGGTGCCCTCGCCTCCCATTTCACTCTGCAAGAGGCCGTTCCCAGGGCGCTGCTGCTACTGGCCTTGGCTGGAACGGTCTGGTCCACCTGGCCAGGTGGCCCTTATCTCCTGGACTCCTGGGAGACAGAGGTCAGCTGCCTGCCCTGCAGTTTGCTGTCGTCAGTAGCTCCGAGGCTCCCAATAAGCTCTCAGCCTGAGGAAACACCTTCCCTGGGTGGTTACAACAGCTTCTCCTGGTTACCTCGACCCAGGACGAGGGAGCAACACCTTCTGTTCCAGAGCAAAGCACGCAGGCCTCCCTGGCTTTCCAGGCTGCCCCACCCACCCTCTGGGACCAGTCGGCCACCCTGAGTGCAGACCTTCTCTGCCCTTGCACACGCCACGCCGGGCACACAGAGCTGCATAAAGGGGTTCCTGCCCCGGGGGTGGGGGACAGGCAGTCAACAGACGATGTGACCCATGGAGTGAGTGGCCTGACGGCAGCTGAGGACACTGGACAGTCGGGATGACTCCCTGGGGTGCGAGGGGGAGCTGAGCAAAGACAGCAGAGACCACCACATGTTTGCCTGGGGCAGAGGGGAGTGTGTTTGGGGGAGGGCCGGAGGCAGAGCTGGAGAGGCCCCTGAGCTGGCTGAGGACAGCAGACACCCCCTGGTGACCAGCAGGCTGGCCGTCCAGAGGCAAAGCTCCGTATTTAAGGAATTTAGGAGTAATTAGGCTTCCCTGTCATCTAAAGTCGGCAGCTGGTTCCAGGCCTCCTTTCAACCCCAAATTTATACGTAACTAGAATTTATACACAGCTCTGGAATGCATGCATGCCCAAACTCACTGTGCAGCCGTTGCCATCACTGAGGCAACAAGAAGTCTGCAGGCCTGGCCATGTACCTGCAAATCGCCCTCCGGCCCTGCTGGGAGGCCCACAGACGCCCCGCGGTGCCCAGTCCTCCGGCTAAGGCGCCCGCTGCACTCCTTTTTCTTGAGACGGAGTCTCGCTCTGTCGCCAGGCTGGAGTGCAGGGCGTGATCTCGGCCCACGGCAACCTCGGCCTCCCGGGCTCAAGCGATTCTCCTGCCTCGGCCTCCCGAGTAGCTGGGACTGCAGCCACCACCACGCCCGGCTGATTTTCGTAGTTTTAGTAGAGACGGGTTTCACCATGTTGATCAGGCGGGTCTCAAACTCCTCACCTTGTGATCTGCCTGCCTCAGCCTCTCCAAGTGCTGGGATTGCAGACGTGGGCCACCGCGCCTGGCCCAGCCTTCCTCTTTCAGACCGCACTGGCGTCGGTAAATTCTTCTTATCAAGCCGAGAGTTGGCCACTCCCCGACACTGAGGCTCTGACGCCTCGCCGGCATCTTGGTGGTGTGCAGGGGGACTTACTGGGACTTCTCCCTTCTTTTCCCTCCCCGCTTTCCTTCTTTACTCAGGAACGGACGGCCCTGGCGGGGCGCCACTCCTCAGTGGGATCCTGAAGCCCTAGAGAAGAGAGATCTTTCTACCACTGCCCTTGGGGGCGAGGAATTAGCCAGGCTTCTGTTGTATTTTCGGGCCACCAGGGAACCAGCTCAAGTACTCTTTGGGAATTGAGGGTTTCTGGCCGAGGGCACTGTCTGGTGTGACCCGAAGGCCAAGACAAAAGAGCGAACTTGCTACTGCTGGCTGGGGTGGCAAGTCCGCCGTGACGTGACGGAATGCCCTGTAGCCCGTGCCTTGGAAACAGCGGCCATGATCCCCACTCACCCAGACGCCCCCGCTGTTTGCAGACCCACTTCCGAATTCCACTTCAGGCAGAACCGCACCCCAAGTTCCAGGTGAGTTCTCCTTCCCCTTAGCTCTGAGCTGACCACTCAAACACGGGCACACCTGGAGGGGTCATCCAGACAAGGGCAGGCCCTCCAGCGGGGTGGGCGCCCCCGAACAGAGTGAGCCGGAGGGGCGGGGTCCAAGTCCCTCGGGGACACCTCAGGAGTCTTGTGTTCACCGATCTAAACCCAACATGGGCCCAACTCATTCTTCAGTTCCATCCCACACCCCCTTGAATTGCGTTCTTCAAAACTGGTCGAATTTTGACTCACAAACTCTGAAAAAGAAGCATACGGTTTTCTTTTGTAATATATCTTGGGTTCAATATACGCTCCCCAAGAATTCATACTGGCCTCTGAATGGGACCTGGACTAGAACACTACACTTGTTTTGCCAGAGCCTCAGAAAGACTCGGAGGTCCCATGTGCTGAAGTCATTTTGGCTTTATCCCAAAACCCGAAATTATACAAAAATTGTCACATATGGAGCTTCCCCCCTCCCCAATTTCGACGTCCTAGGTGACCTTCCTTCTGCCCATCACACTCTCCGAAGTCTGCTCCTGCTTCACCTGCACCCTCTCCATCTGCTCCATCCCCGAGTCAGCCCCCCGCCCCATCCCCAGAGCCTTACCCCCCCACATACTCACACAGGAGTCACAGATGCCACCAGCACAGAGTCCTCAGAGAATCCCAGTGTTTTCCTCTCCACAAGACCGCCAATGGAGATTTAAGAACAATGTGAGTTCATGTCCCTTTTCCAATGTCTGATCTTCCTCAAATGCGAGCTGGGCTCATTTAGCCAGGACCCTACTAGGTTCATTCGAGAATCTTGGGCTTTCATTATTGCCTCTGATGCAACCTGGCGAGGCACATTCACGGTAGTAACTACTTGTTCTCACGAAGGAAAGTCACGCGTGTGGCCTTTAGCTCAAGCTGGGGCAGATAAAGTTCATGCTCATAACCCTAAGAGAGAGCTGGGAAGAATCTGTCCCCAGCACAGAACCCACGGGCAATCCCAGGCTGCCGAAGTGGTGCAGACAGAGGCAGGGCAGACGAGGTTATATCGTGACTTGCTTGTTGGAAGGAGTGAAAAAGGCTCTAATAAAACCTGTTAATTTTTCTAAACATGAGAAATCACTCAGGAGCCATCTGAGAACCCTGCCCTTTCACAAGCTAGACTGCTGTGGGCCATGCATAGAGATTTAGACCCCGGACTAAATCTGGCCCCTGAGGGCCAGTCCATCCCGGCCTCACGGTCTGTCAGGCTTCCCTAAGACATCGGACAAAAACTCCAGAATCAGAGCAAGGCCCACAGACTCCCTTTCCTGCGTTACTAAATGCAGCCTTGAAGGTTTTCAGTAATCAGGAGGAAACATCAAAAATAAGAGGCTCCGCTGGAGGAGGACATGGCGACAGCATTGGCAGGTTCTTTTCCATTCGTGAACAACCCCAAGGCTTGTCCCCATAACACTCACAGAACAGGAGCCTGTCCCTATTGCAGGAATCCAGGACACTGGCGTACGGAATGCCTCAAACCTCTGGGTCACAGGCCGCCCCCAGGACCGTGTCCTCGTTGCAAACAAGAGGGTCACTGAAGAGTGCACGTCCCTCTCTTCCCTGTGACGATGGGAGGGGCACCTCTTCCTCTGGGCCGTCACAGCCACATCCTTGCCGACCTACCCAATGGGGGGTCCTGTAGAACAAGGACAGGATGAGGGCAAGGATGGGCACCTCTCACCCTCTCCCTGGGTGATGACCAAGCCTCTGAAAGCCATCCTCCAGATGACAGATAGGGCCGTGAGGCCGTCCGGCCGTCCAGGCCCCTAGCCGTTCCATCTCCGTGGAGGGGCCTTGGGGAAATCTGATGGAGGCTGAACAAGAGACAATGTTCCTCAGAGATATGGGGCCAGTTATTCAGCTTTAAATGTTTACTGTGGTCCAGTGTGCCGAGGCTCCATCTCCCTCACAGGCGTGGATGGAAAACCCCGGTGAGGCTGTTTCACGCCACCACTCCCCTGTTAAATGAAGGCTATTCTTTACTCACTCCTTTTTAGTCCTGCCAAGCTGCACTGTTCCATTACTAGAGCATGACTTAACAAAATTACAAGCCAGTTTATAGCTAAGCTTCACCTTCTAGCTGTGTTAACTCACACATCACCAAAAAACCTGCTACAAATGTAGAACCTCACTTTCTAAAACACGTGCCATTTGAGGATTGGGGAACTTCTATTCCTGGCCATTCAATATCATCTGCTCCTGTCATCACTTGGCATAAAAATCCCAATAAGTTCCCCAGAACCCCCCAATACCCCTTGAAAGCAGATGCATGAGAAGGGCTAAAGCCTCTAATAACCAAAACATGTAACCCACGGATGCGTGCACCCATGCAACTCACCTTGCGACGCTCCACCTTAGCTGTGAAGAAACCAGAGGGCTCCTACCTTAGAATCATTCCTACCGAAGCTGCCATTCCTGTTCACCTACTGTCCCAAACCCTTACAGCCTTCTTGGACAGATTCCCTCCACCACAGCTTGGTTTACGTTCTTGATCTCAAGAATGTGTTTTTCTGCATTCCTTTACACTCAGATAGCCAACTTTTGTTTGCTTTTGAATGGCAAGACCCACATACCTAAGTAACTCAACAGTTAACTTGGACAGTTCTGCCCCAGGGATTCAGAGATAGCCCCCGCTTTTAGACGGGCCCTAATTGAAGACCACCTGTCCACACTGCTTTTCCCGGACAGCAGCCTCCTCCAGTGGCGATGACCTGCTAATCTGTAGTCCTAGCAAAGCTGTCACAGACCAAAGTACAGTATTAGCACCAAACTTGCAGATTATCGGTACAAAGTGTCTCCTTCTAGGGTAAAAATATTCACACAGGGTATTCAGTTTTGGGGTCTTATCTTAACTCTAGCACTTGTAAAGATCTTACCTTAGGCCCAGAGCAGCGGCTCATGCCTGTAAATCCAGCACTTTGGGACGCTGAGGTGGGCAGAGCACTTGAGGTCAGGAGTTCAAGACCAGCCTGGCCAACACGGTGAAACCCCATCTCTACTAAGAATACAAAAAAAATTAGCTGGGCATGATGGTGTGTGTCTGTAGTCCCAGCTACTCAGGAGGCTGAGGCAGGAGAGTCACTTGAACCCGGGAGGTGGAGTTTGCAATGAGCCAAGATCGCGC
Organism: Cebus imitator; assembly: GCF_001604975.1. Taxonomy (NCBI): domain Eukaryota; kingdom Metazoa; phylum Chordata; class Mammalia; order Primates; family Cebidae; genus Cebus; species Cebus imitator. The sequence goes on along the minus strand of NW_016107758.1, from coordinate 1,136,536 downwards.
CACTGCACCCTAGCCTGGGTGACAGAGTGAGACTCAGTCTCAAAAGTAAATTAAATTAATGAACGTAATTGAAATATAAAATATAAGATATTATCTTAAACATGACAATTCCAGGAACTAAAGAACTGCTTTGGTCCTGTGAGGGTGTGGCCGGGTTTGCAGAGGACAGGCTGCTTCCTTTGGATGAATAGCCAAGCCTTTCATGAAGCTCTCAAAGGAGCTGAGGAACGTCTCACGTGGACTGATAACGTGAAGCATGCTCTAGAGACTTTAAAACAGGCTTCACTCTCAGCCCCGGCCTCAGCCCTACCAGGTCTGACCAAGCCTTTCTTTTTGCATGTACATGAATGAAGGGGAATCGCTTTGGGAGTTTTAGCCCAAGATCTGGGCCCTCTAAGTGCCCTGCAGCATATATTTCAAAACCTTTACTTGGTATCCCAGGATGACGCCCTGCTTATGAGCCTCAGCAGCAGTGGTCCTCTTAGTAAAAGTAGTCTCAAAACTAACCCTAGGACAAACCTTAACGGTTTTAACCCCGCCCCCCCATCAGGTCTTGGGTATTCTAAATTCTAAGGCCTTCTGTTGGATTTCAGATCATAGAATTCATAAGCACCAATCACTTGCTTTGCAAACTCCTGAACTCTGTAAAACCTATGGCTTCTCGTGGACATTCTTGCGTGGAAACTACTGATCCTACATGCAGTGCTAGGGCTGATCTAAAGGACGCTGTGCACAAAGTCCTTATGCCACCCGGTGTACCAGCAGTGGGAGGTTCGTATTAGAAGGAGAGTGTCAGGCTCTGCTACAGCTGGCGTCACTAACGCCACAGAATCAGGTCCCACACCCAGAGGAGCCGCCTGGGCTCAAAAAGCTGAACTAACAGCCCTTGGCACAGCTCTGTAACCGGGTACTGGAATAAGGCTCAAGTGACTTACACACCAACTCAGCCTGTGTCATGTGACGCACGCCCTCACAGCTGTGGGAAGGAGACAGGGTCTCTCACAGCCCCGACACCCCATTCACCACGCCCCTGAAATTTCAACCTTGCTAGAAGACATATGTCTCCCAACAGAAGCAGTAAAACCCTTCTCCGTCAGGCTCCTCAGAAACAGAACTTGAATCCTGCTGGGGGGATAATTATGCAGACAGACAAACTAAATCAGCTGCTCGGCTCCTCTCCAGGTGCCCTCATTCCTCACCTGACCCCCCAAAACCCCAGCACACTCCGCATTACAGAAAGCACTAAAACTGGGTGTCACATTCATTCCTGAGGGATGGCCTCGAAACTCGGAAACTAACCCTCCTCCCCGAGGTTCCACAATGGAAATCCTCTGGAATCTCCATCAGGCTACCCAGCCGGGGGGCAGAAACTTTACAAGCCTTCATCGACCCTTTTTCACAGGCCCGACCCAGCCCCAGCTGAATGGAACATTTCTCAATTCTGCCCGATGTGTGGTCAATGAAATCCTGAGGTTGCAATGAGCCCCCTGGCCCTCCTCCAGCCTATTCGCGGGGGACGACCTGCCCAGGGGAGGACTCTGCCCACATGCCCTCTCATAACGGATTCAGATACTTTTTCATCTTTCACAGGCTGGACTAAAGCCTTCCCAGTCGAACAGAAAGAGCATCGGAAGTAACTACGGCTCTTTAGAAGACGTTATTCCTTGGTCTGGGCTCCCGCCATCCCTCCGGTCAGACAACAGCCCAGCCTTTATTTCCCCTGTTCCTCCAGGAGTCACCGAGACCCTCCAAGTGCAGTATCCCTTACATGCTGCTTACCGCCCTCGGTCATTCAAGGGCCGGTCTAGCCTCAAAAACTCTGGTCACGAGGTTCTCTGGGGACACCCGGCCGTCTTGGGTGACTTCTTCCTATTGCTCCGTTGAGATCGAGAACAACCCCACAGGTTACAACCCACCTTAGTCATTTTTGGAATTGTTCCTGGGCGCCCCTTTATACAAACAGACCTATTACTTGACCCGGAGGCTCATTATCTGTCTCAATCTGTTGCCTCCCTGCGGCAAACGGTCCAGGCCACTGCTGAAGACCAGGACAAATTTTGTCCAAAACCTGACCCCTCCTTATCAGAAACGAGCCCTCCTATTAGCCTGGGGGACTGGGTCTATTTAAAACTTTGCCTCAAGACAGGAATGCCCTCAGGCCCTCCGGACTGGACCCTCTCCAGTCCCCCCAGTCCCTCCCGCAGCTGTTCAACTGCAGGGGCTCTCCCCTTGGGCCCACTTTGCCATCTGCACCACCACCAGAACTCCAGCCTGCTCACACTTTGAGCCCTTGGAAGATCCACTAATTTTTGTTTTGCAAACAACCAGGTGACACTTTACCTGAATATGAACTCCTTCCTTTGGATTAGTAGCAGAACCTTCAGAAGCAAAGGATGTCACGTAAGCCTTTTGCGGTCTTTATCATCCACCCTCCCTCCCTCCCTTGCCATTTCCTTACATGCTCCAGAAGGGCTTCAAGATCCTCCACTTTTCTGAGATTATCCTCAATTCACTT
>NW_016107758.1:1131292-1133771 GCF_001604975.1 Cebus imitator | reverse complement strand
ATTTTTAGTAGACATGGGGTTTCACCATGTTGGCCAGGCTGGTCTCAAACTCCTAACCTCAGGTAATCCACCTGCCTCGACCTCCCAAAGTGCTGGGATTACAGGCGTGAGCCACCGCGTCCGGCCAATTCACTTTCTCTTTATCCAGCCCCCATTTCTGAAGACCCACATGGGATTACTCCGCTTGTACTAGCTTTTTATTTGCAAGGTGGCTTTTCTAATTATACTTGGAACAACGTTTGTGACCTTCCTTGAATTAGAACAATGAGACTCCTGTTTTCTTCCTTCCATGTTTTTCTCTTTGTCCCTCATATAAAAACTTCCCAGTCCTCCTGTTTTGACAGCGTCATCCTCAGCATCTCATAAGCTATTGGAAGAGGAGAAACTCTCGCGTGACTGGCTTTGCCGTCCACAACCCACGACTCCAAGCCACGTAGATCCTTCTTTGTGAGCGCGCCCTGTCCCCAACCAAACTGTCCCGTTGGAATTTCACTATTCCTCTCACTCCTTCCCACCCCGACCGTCTCCTTCTGTGCTGCTGAACTGGAAACCCCCTCCGACGTCCTGCCATTACATTGCTTCCCTCACCGTCCATCCTTACAATATCACTGAAACCGCCCTGATTTGTGGTGTTATTTTGGGATGTACACCTTGCTATAATGATACTCACGTGGCTAACTTTGACCCATTTGAGGCCTTAGCCTCCTACAGTCAAAACTCTGACTCTGCTTGGGAGCAGTGGCTCTCGCCCAGAATCCTAGCACTTTGGGAGGTGGAGGCAGGTGGATCACCTGAGGTCAGAAGTTCAAGACCAGCCTGACCAACATGGCAAAACCCCGTCTCTACTGAAAATACAAAAATTAGCCCGGCATGGTGGTGGGTGCCTACAATCCCAGCAACTCAGGAGGCTGAGGCAGAAGAATCACTTGAACCCAAGATGTGGAGGTTGCGGTGAGCCGAGATCGCGCCACTTCACTCACTCCAGCCTGGGTGACTAAGCCTCTATCCCAAAAAAAAAACCTCTGACTGTGTCTCAGCACTGCCAGTTTGTAGGTGGTTAAGCTGGCCCCGTACAGCAGGGCGCTGGCGTGCACCGCCCTGCGCTCCCAGCGCCGTGTCTGGGACTGTGGCCGCGCAGCCTGTCTCAGTGGCCACACCGCGCACGGGCCCCTCCTGCGTTTAACGCCCTCCGTCAGAAGGCCCGCTTCCTGTCTTCCCAACGTTTCCATCCGGACGGCCGTGCTGCCTCTCCTGGGCTCTGGCGGCTCTGCAGCGCGGCCGGGACGGTGCGAACCCTTCTCCGGCTGGGGCCCCGCCCGGCCTTGGTCGTCCCCTGCGCGATGGTGGCCGTGTCTGGGAACATCCGCGTCCTGACATCACTTCCAACTCGGGATTCCCTCCTAGAGGAAAAAGGGCCCTGGGGCCGGCCGCGGCCGGAGCTGCGGGACCCCTGGGGAGGTCCCACGCACCCTGAAATCCCGAGGCCGAGCGCGCGGCGCCCCCGTGACACGGCCTCGGCAGACGCTGGTGCCGGCGCGCCGGCGCACGGAGGCCTTCGGGCGGCCGCAGGCTCCGGGGCCCGGGCGGAGCAAGGAGGGTCCGCGCTGCCATCGACGGGGCGGCTGCGCCACCGTCACCGCGTGCGGGGGGCGGACACCGACGTCCGCGGAACCCTCCAGCCGCTGGGCGGCCGCACGCTCCCCACGTGCCCGGCGGCGCCGAGCGCTTACCGCCGCCGTCGGAGCCCTCGGCCCCCCAGGCCTCCCTGGCCGCGGGGTCCCGGCCTCGTGCGGTCTGCGCGTGCCGACGCAGCGGTTCCACCCGCGGATGTGCCGCGCCGTCCCCACGCCGGCCCGCAGCGGAGACGCGTGTGCGCAGCCTGCCGGGGGTCCCGGCTCCCCGCTCCGTGGACGGGTCTCGTGACCGACAGCGAGGCCGGGAAAACGCGACCTACCCCCGCGCCCGCTTTCCGCGGGAAGCAGCCAGGCGGGCGGACGCCCCGCTGCCCGGGCCCTTTCCGTTTCCTGAGACCCCACCACGAGCGCGCGCGGCGGACACGGACACGCGCGGCGGACACGGACACGCGCGGCGGACACGAGCGCGCGCGGCGGACACGGACGCGCGCGGCGGACACGGACGCGCGCGGCGGACACGGACGCGCGCGGCGGACACGGACGCGCGCGGCGGACACGAGCGCGCGCGGCGGACACGAGCGCGCGCGGCGGAATAGCGAGGGTCCACCGTCACCGAGTCCGGAGAGCACACGTCACCGGGTGAGCACCAGGCAGGCTCCAGGCGGGAACCTCTTCATCTGAGGACTTTAGAAGTCACTGGATTTCCCTGTTATCTAACGTCGGCACCTGGTTCCAGGAGCCTCTTCAATCAAAAATGTGTAACTGGAATTTCTCTACATCGCGGGGGCGCAGGCATGCAAGCCGGGACGCACACGCGCCGGGAGCACGCAAGCCGGGAGCACGCA
>NW_016107758.1:1127547-1130720 GCF_001604975.1 Cebus imitator | reverse complement strand
GCCGGGAGCACGCAAGCCGGGACGCACGCCCGCCGGGAGCACGCCCGCCGGGAGCACGCACGCCGGGAGCACGCACGCCGGGAGCACGCACGCCGGGAGCACGCACGCCGGGAGCACGCACGCAGGGGCCACCCTTGCCTTGTCTATACGCAGTGCAGGATTATTTGCTGCATTGAGCCTGGAAACCAAAAAGTATCCGAAACGGGTCTCAGTTAATTTAGAAAGTTTCTTTCCTAAATTAGCTGCAGCCTCACCCAGGCCGAGGGCGCACCCATGACACAGCCTCCTGGGGGAGGGCAGCCGTGCCAGGGTGCAGGGTGGTCGGGCCGGCTCGCTTCTAGACGTTTTGGGGAGACACGCGGCGTCAGTGGACACCTGTGAGACGGGCCCTGGCTCCATCTGGAGGGCGGCACAACTTGAATTTAAACGTATTTCGATGGAAAGACGTGTTACCAGGGAAAGGAGTGTCTCGGTTCTGAGTCGGGGTGTGGGGAGCAGGTGACACCTCCAGGGAGCGGCCTTGAGAGAGGAAGTAGACGGCGTGTTTCCTAGCGGGCTTGGGGTCTCCGTTGATGTTGATGTGTAGACGCGACCATCGGGCCTGAGCGTCTTCCAGGCGCGATTTTGGAGTGCCCTGGCGGAGAGGGAAGCCCATTCACGTAGTTGCCGGGACCTTCATGTGGGTAACCCCCCATATAGGCACCGAGGATTGAGAGCCAAGCAGAGCCCTGGCACAGTTAGGGCTTGAGGAATAGTGACTTCATAGTGTTGCTACTCAGCTGTTTCCTTTTACATAGTCCTTTATACAATCATATATTAGTTTATAGTGTTAGGGCTTGAAGTCTCCCTTTATATAATCCTCTATATATAATCATATAACAGTTGATAGTATGAGTGCCTGAAGAATATTTCCCTACATATATACCTATAATTATATCTTAGTTCATAATCAGAGGAATGCCTAGAGTGGACACAGTACAGAGCATGAATTAAGGAATAAGCAGCTTATAATCGGAGGAATGCCTGGAGCAGACACAGTGCAGAGCGTGATTTAAGGGAAAAACAGTTATACCAGGACAAGAACCCATGGCCCAGGTGGCAGCGTTCAGTATCGTAAAGATACCCGCTGTATGGCAGGCTTGGGGCGAGAGCCACTCCTCCTGATAAAGGAGTTGTAGGACCTTGCTGCAGTTCTTGTGGAAGTCTGCCCTCAGATTGGCAATCCACCTTGGTGACTGAACTTTATCAGCTCTTGCTACTGTGCTGCTCGAAAAGCATCTTCCCATAGAACCCATTGGAAGCTGCCAGAAGGTGGCGGTAACCTTGACAGCTCTGTCACTGCTGTGTGACAAAGCATCCTCCTTTAAATCTTCTTAGTAGTTTGCCCATAGATAGAAGTATCGCACACTGCACCCTCTTCACTGCGCACGGCCCACCTTCAAGCCTCGGTGACCCAATGGGGGGTGGACCCCTTATTGCACACGGCCCTTGCCTTCGTGGTAACAGGCCCCTTGCTGTGCACTGTCCACCTCCTAGCCTAGGTGACCTAATGGGGGTGGACCCTATGTTTTATTGCTCACGACCCTATCACTATCCTTAAAGATGATTTCACTCACTGCCCTGCCCCCTGACCTATACACAGTAAATACTCACACTTCTGGACATTTGGGGCCTCGCCTGACTCCGCTTGTAGGTGGCGTGGCCCCCTGAGCCCAGCTGCATTTTCTTTGTACTTCTGTGTCCTGTCTCTTTATTTCTCGGAATCTGCGCCTCAGCACAGCATAAGGCTCACCCCAGACCCTGTGGGACCCACAGCCTTACATCTGGCCCCCAACGTGCCCTACACCTCACGTTTTATTTTTGGTTGCAAGCCTTCCCATCAGCTGAGCCAGGGTCAGTAGCTACGGCCCATGGACCCCGTGTGGCCTGCCACCTGCTTTTTGTAAACAAGGTTTTACGGGAACACGCCCACACCTATGGCAGCGGCTTTGCAACACATCAGCCAACGTGGGCGGGGGGGGGTTGTTACAACACAGACCACAGGTCCCGCCAAGCCTCTGTGACTTGTGCTGGACCCTTTAGGAAACACTTCTCTGACTGAAGCTTAGATTGCCCATCAGTTGCCAATCAAAATCTGTTTAAATCTGCCTATGACCTCGAAGCCACCCCAATTCAGGTTGTCCGCCCTTCCAGGTGGAGCCAATGTCTGAGCTAAGCAGGATGGGAGGGGCTGGACCCAGGTCTTAGCGGGAAGCAGGGAGGGCTGTGACCAGGACAGCTCTGTGGCACTCCGCTTTTCTGTCACTCAGCCCCGGAGGCTCCCTCTGCCTGAGGGCTCAGCCCCCTGCTGCCTGGCCCTGACCTACAGGATAACACAGATAAGGCTCAGGGAACAAGAGCAAAAGGCAGGGCCGCCCAGAAGCCCATCCACCAATCCTCACTTCTCACCCCTGTGTCCGGCCCAAGGGGAAATGTTCCAGGCTCTGGCCAAGGCCAGTGCAGCCCTGGGTCCCAGAGCAGCAGGTTGGGTGAGGACTATGGCCTCGCACCAGCTGCTGGTGGCACCCCCCAAGGCCCTGCTCAAGCCCCTCTCCATCCCCACCCGGCTCCTGCTGGGGCCCGGCCCCTCCAGCCTGCCTCCTCGCACCATGGCGGCTGGGGGGCTGCAGATGATCGGGCACATGCACAGGGAGATGTACCAGGTAGGAGCGGGAGGCACTCGGGGGGCACTCGGGGGACCTGGGTCTCGCCTGTATTCACACCCCCAGATCGTGGACGAGGGGAGGGCGTCAGATGTCTCCTCACTCGGAGAGGCAGGGACACTCGGTATGACCCATGCACCCACCTGCAGATCATGGATGGGGGAGGGGATCAGCTGCCTCCTCACTTGAGAGGCCTGGGTCTCACCCTGCACCCACCACAGACCATGGACGGTGGGGGGGCAGTCACTGCCTCCTCACTCAGGTAGGTGGGGGCCTGGGTCTCACCCTGTACCCACCGCAGATCATGGATGGTGGGGGGGCACTCACTGCCTCCTCACTCGGGGAGGTAGGGGCCTGGGTCTCACCCTGTACCCACCACAGATCATGGACGGTGGGGGGGCAGTCACTGCCTCCTCACTCGGGGAGGTGGGGGCCTGGGTCTCACCCTGTACCCACCGCAGATCATGGACG
>NW_016107758.1:1117575-1127482 GCF_001604975.1 Cebus imitator | reverse complement strand
CAGATCATGGACGGTGGGGGGGCAGTCACTGCCTCCTCACTCGGGGAGGTGGGGGCCTGGGTCTCACCCTGTACCCACCGCAGATCATGGACGAGATCAAGGAAGGCATCCAGTACGTGTTCCAGACCAGGAACCCGCTCACACTGGCCATCAGTGGCTCGGGACACTGTGCCCTGGAGGCTGCCCTGATCAACGTGCTGGAGCCGGGCGACTCTTTCCTGGTTGGGGTCAATGGCATCTGGGGGCAGCGAGCCGCAGACATCGGGGAGCGCCTCGGTAAGGGAGAGGACCAGGTGGGGACGGCCCTGGCTCCACCCTTCGAGGCCTCCCTGACCTCCCTCTGTGTGAAGCTGGCAGCCCCTGTCCCCGGGTGAGCGCTTACCCCCCGTGTGGCCCTTCCCACACGCGCCTCCAGCCAGCCCGCTGCCTCCTCCAGGCAGGCTCAGGGAACTCAGGGGCTGACTCTGACATGCTGGGAACAGCACGGGGGCCCCGAACCCCCAGCCCCCTGAGTGGTTTCTGGAGTGCATAGGGGGTGGCACTGCAGGGAAGCCCCCAGTCCCAGCGCACAGTCCCGAGAGCCCCGGCCACCGTCCAGGGCCCTGGGCACCAGCTCTGCTCTGTGACAGGGTGAGATTTGGGGTTTCAGAAGCAGAAGCCTTCCCTCAAAGCTTAGCAGCATTCCTTCTGGAACTTGATGTGATCCACAAAATGCAGAGGTGTGGACAGACACTTCGCCTCCCGAGTACACTTTTCTGGGAGAAAGGCAGGAGCAGGAGTGTGCCCTGGGTTTACTGATTGATCGTGGCATTGAGGGACGTGGGCTTGGTCAGCTCCACCGTGGCCATGCTGGTTAATGCACAACCTTGACCACTGAGAGCGTCCCGACCCCGAAGGAGCCAGGATCAGCAGAGGCTAGGACCCAAAGGGACATCCGGGCACACAGGCTCAGATGCCGGCAGTTTATGGCCAGCAGGCCCCTCCCCTGTCCCCATGTTGTCCCCTGAGCCAAGGGTTCTTCCCCTCCCACAACTCTGGCCGTGAGTGGCACCCGGGACAGGGACAGAGAGAGGGGGGCAGATGAGGGCCTGGTCCTGGAGTCCCAGCTCCAACGGAGGGCAAGACTGCTGCCTCACTCACCCTTGGCCTTCACCCATCACGCCTGTGGGCCTCCTTGTGCCAGCCCTGGGGTGCAGCCCTGACCCCTGGGAGCTCATGCTCTGCCTGGGGGGCAGTGGTCAGCATGGCCTGAGAAAGGGCATTTGAGCTGAGCTCTGTCAAGAGTGCCCCAGGAGCCTGGGCTCCAACAGCCAGCGGCCAGGATGGCCCTGGCTCTTCACACGGAGAGGCTCTCGCTGGGCAGAGTCCACCCTCCACGTCAGGCAGGTGGCCAGGGTGCCACAGTGGGCAGGGTCCAGCCCTCACAGGGCCCCCTGCTCACCAGGGCCACTGGTGCCCAACACTGGCTCCTACAGTGTGTGCGGGACCCTCACGGCCCGCTCTGTCCTGCCCCCAGGAGCCCGAGTGCACCCGATGACCAAGGACCCTGGAAGCCACTACACACTGCAGGAGGTGGAGGAGGTAGGGGGCATGCTGGGTCAGGGACCACCGGGAAGCGGCCGGCCAGCAGGCTGGGGTCAGGGCCAGTAGGCTGGGGCCCACGGCTGGCCCTCAGCCCATCCTAGCATCTGGTGACCGGCTACAGGGGAGGGTTCCATTCCCTGGGAGTGGTGGGAAGACTGTTTGGGAGGCTTCTCTCTGGCAAGGAAACTGAGTCAGGAGCCTGGTCCTGTGGGCAGGGCCTGAGGGGCTGGAGGCAGGAGGCTGGCTTGGGGTCAGGGGCTCAGGGCAATTCCCTGACACTCAAGATACCCCACCTTGTGGGCTGAAGTCAGCCCCAACCTGCCCTGAGCATGGGGACTCGGTCCATCCAGCAACAGGCCTCACAGAGGGCGGCAGGCTGGGGCCACTCCTCCCTCTCTGCGCAAAAGTCCTGCTCTTGGAAAAGCCGTCCTCCCAGAGCTCAGATGCTGCCAGCCCCCTCCTCCCATGCACACCATCAGGGAGGGGTGGAGGCATGCCCAGCTGTTGCTCCCTGGAGCTGCACCACCCGTGGAGGGTGTTTGTGGGGATCCTGGCCCCCGCCTCCCGAGCTCCACCCTCAGCTGTCCCCGCTTCCCCAGGGCCTGGCCCAGCACAAGCCAGTGCTACTGTTCTTGACCCACGGAGAGTCGTCAAGCGGCGTGCTGCAGCCCCTTGACGGCTTTGGGGAGCTCTGTCACAGGTGAGCCTGGCCCCAGCATGGTGGGCCGGAGCCCAGCTCGAAGCCAGGCTGTGGGGAGGGGTGGGCACTGGTCCCTCTGCCCGGGTTCCCACCCCAGCCTCTGTCACACGGTGTGGGGTGCAGGCACCTCCCAGGTCCTCTTTGCTCTGGGCTGAGTCTAAAGATGAGCCCAGGTCCAGGGGCAGGCTCTGGTGCTCTCCAGCCGGGCACCCTCACAGTGCCCACTGACCTCTGTCCCCATGGCTGGAGAGGGCTTGTTGCGAACTTCCATATCCTGCCAGGGCCTGCCCCACCCCTACCCAAGGTTGCCAGGGCACTAAAGTTGCCTGAAGCCCTCCACTTCCCTCCCCTAGCCTCCCTCCCCCCGCACAGGGGGCACAGGGCTGGGCCTTGAATGGAGTCAGATGGAATCCCCTGGGAAATGGGGACAGAGCCCCTTGGGACCCAGCAGTCCCATTGCAGGGCTGAGCACAGGACAGAGGAGGGAAACTCCATGGTCAGGGAGGGTCCTTCCGGCAGGTCCCAGTCCGGACAGCTTGCGGCATGGCCGTGGCCGTGAATAACGCTCGCAAACATAACCCAGGCCGGGCGCAGCAACGCCCAAGCCAGCCCCACCTGCGACCAGCCTGAGATACTTTCTGTGTCTTTTTTTTTCTTAACAAGAAAACATGGAGGTGGAGGAGGGCGAGGGTGCTGCTGTCCCCCACCAGGCCCGGGCTCTGGCCAGCAGCTGTCAGCAGAGGGTGGCCCAGCCTGGTGCCACCCTGGCCCCTGGGGTCCACACGGGCCCTCAGCCGCCTGCCATGCCTGGGGACCCCAGACTGCCCGGCTGACCCTCTCCAGCAGTGGTTCAGGGCCCTGCAGCTGGGGCCTTCAAGGGCTGTGACGCTCCCTTGATCCCCAGCTCCCTCTGCACCGATGCTCAGGTGGGAAAGGAAGAGTCACAGGTCCCAGTGGATCCTGACAAGGCGGCGGCCAACTCCTGGGCGGTGGCGGGAGGCAGCCCCTTCCTTGCCAGCCTAAGGCTCAAACTCCTGGGCGGTGGCAGAAGGCACCCCCTTCCTTGCCAGCCTAAGGCTCTGGAGGTACCTCCAGAAACCCCATCCAGGCTGGGGCCCGAGCCCTCCAGAGGCCCCCGCTTCACCTGGGCCCTCAGTTTCGTCCCCGCCCCTCCAGGTACAAGTGCCTGCTCCTGGTGGACTCGGTGGCATCCCTGGGTGGGACCCCTCTGTACATGGACCAGCAAGGTAAGGGTGTGCCCCGGGGCCCTACCCTGCCTGAGCTGCCTCAGACTCCACATGCAGGAAGCCTGGCTGGAGTGAGGACTCGGCCCCATCTCCACCTGGCCTGGAAACTCGCTGCTTACTGGGGCAAGAGCAGCTCCAGAAACTGCCCGGCACCCCGTGTTTCCACTGATCTGTCAGATCCAGGCATGGGGGCTGGCGGGAGGGACAGCTGCTGGTGGGAGACATTTGAGAGGCCCCAGAGCTATAGCGGGGGCGGTGGGAAGAGCAAGGGGCAGGGCTCCAGCCAATCAGGCATAGGGGACCCCTCTGCCCAACCCCCAGAGGCTCCATTTCTCGTCCACCCCGAACCCTGCCAGGCTGCCCATAGCAGTGAGCACCTCTGTCAGGGTCACCTTGCAGGGAACCTCAGCCAGGCCGGCCGAGGGACCTCCCGTGCCCAGCCACTCTCGGAGGAGAGCCTGCACCCCGCACCACCGAGGTGCCCCGCCCGCTCCATGGAGCCTGTTTCCACAGAGCCCCTCCTGATTTGGGAGTTGTCAGGCAGGAAGGAAGGGATATCTGGGGTGACCCTCACACTGCTACTGAAAGCAGGGACCTGGGGAGGAGCCCAGGGGTGCAGTGCAGGGGTGGCAGGGCTGTCCCTGGGACGAGCACAGTGGAGGGAGAAGCGGCGCTCAAAAGCTCAGGCTGAGGTCGTGGCAGCCATGCAGCAGCGTGGAGACTGGAACCCAGGACTCCCTTCTGCGTCTCCCCGCCATCGTACATGGATTCTTGGTGGGGTTGTAGCTCTTCAGCCTGTTAGCCAGGAGGGCACTGCGCTGGACTGGCCTGCCTGGGGGTGGGGTCCCCGTCCCTAGCAAACTGCCCTCCTGCAGGCATCGACATTTTGTACTCGGGCTCCCAGAAGGTCCTGAACGCCCCTCCAGGGACCTCGCTCCTCTCCTTCAATGACACTGCCAAGTGAGTGACCCACAGCCCCTCACCCCGCTCAGGGAGCCGAGGCGGGAGGGGCTGGAGCCGGCAGGAAGGGCTCCCCGGCTCCCCCAGCACCTGGTGCTTTCTTCCCCACGCGCTGGGGGGCCACAGGCACTGCGTTCACGGGGAGTGGGGGGCCGGGTGAGGGGAGGGCCTCCGGCATGCGCAGGGCGCAGAGTCTGGTGCTCCGGGAGTTCCCAGCGTCACACCAAGGAGTGGCCCGGAAAGGACTGGGGGCCTGTGGCCCAGAGCCCCACACGGCCTCCACACAGCCTCCACCCTGGCTCAGCTTCCAGGGGCTGCACCGAGGGACACATGGGCCACACACGGTGTCCCCTGCCGCCCTCATCTCACCTCCCATACTAGAGTCCAGATGCTGAGCCAGGCTGGGCAAGGGTCGGGGAGGGGGCAGGCCTCACAGGCGCTTCTCATCCAGCTGCAGTCTGGCAACGGGAGGTGCCGTTCCCCAGGACAGAGAGGACTTCGGGGTGACATCAGGAATTCACTGTTGGAAGGGGAGGACCCAGGTGCCTGCTGGACCACAGGGAGGGTCAAGGGGGCAGCTGGGTGTGTTCAGGAGCCTGAGGAGAGGCCCGGGCTGGCTGGTCAACCTGGCGTTGTGGAGACGGACACATTTCAAGTTTCAAGCCTGGCCTGGGGGCCTGAGAGCAGTCACCTTTGGGTGATGAGGAAATGAAATCTGACCCTGGGGGAGAGAAAGGGGTGCACAGAGTGGAGGGAGCCGGCCTCCGGGGCCGCCATGGCGGGGTCACACCCATGTGGGCAGAGGTGCAGCCTGGGCCCAAGGGTCAGCAGGACTGGACAGCTGAGGGTCCCACAGCCAGCCTGGTCCCACACTGGCCCCTGAGCACAAATGCAGCTGGGCAGGCCGTCCTGGGGCCCCTCCATCTCATTCCTGTGAAACAGGACAGCCGACAGACCGCCTGGCTTTCAGCCCAAACTGAGGGACCAGGGCTCAGGCGGCTTCTTCCTCCCCAGGAACAAGATCTACTCCCGCAAGACAAAGCCCCCCTCCTTCTACCTGGACATCAAGTGCCTGGCCAACTTCTGGGGCTGTGACGGCCAGCCCAGGATGTGAGGCCCAGCAGGGACACGAGGGCGGGGGTGCTGGACATGGCTGAGAGGCCTGCGATCAGGGATTCTGCAAGCCCCCCACCTCCTTGCCCCATGAACCCCAACTAGAGCCCCAGAATTCGCCTGCTGCAGGCCACCAAATGCCCCACCCTAGGTTCCCTGGCCCGAGGCTCCGGGCAGGGGCATGGCCCCCAGACCCTTCCACAAACACTGTCCTCCCCAGAAGTCCCAGCGCACCCTCGGGCACTGTTGGCCTGACCCTGCCATATCTCCCCACTCCCAGGCCTCATTTTCCCCCCTCTCAAAAGACAACCTTGGCCATAAACCCAAGGCCCCTTATGCTACACACAGGGACAAGGCGCCAGGAATGGTGCCCTAGCCCAGTGGGCATGGAGGGCCATTGCTAGCTACTTGGGCACACTGGGCTGAGGGGCGGGGAGGTGGTGGCTGGGAGGTGCAGGCGGGGAGTGCGGGCGGGGAGGTTCAGGCGCGTGTCTGCCCCTGCAGCTGCCCACTGCATCCTAGCCGGCCCCCACACCAAGCCGTGCTCTCCCTGGCAGACGCAGCTGCCTTCCCAGTCCAACGTTCTGAATCCAGACAGGACTCCGGTGGAGAAGGCCGGTCTGTGGTCAGAGCCTGTGCTGTCGGGGCTGGGGCAGACAGAGCTAATGCCCCATTTGCCCCCGCCCCCCCCGTGGTGCTGGACGAAGCCCCTCATGTCTTCCAGGTACCATCACACGACCCCCGTCATCAGCCTGTACAGCCTGAGAGAGGGCCTGGCCCTCCTTGCAGAGCAGGTGCGTGGACGGCACTCCCACCAGAAGAGACACGGCCACCGGCCGGACTGCCGCGGGCGCAGCCTGCAGAGACGGAAATGTCCCTGGTGCACGGAGGGAAGGGAGCCTGCCAGGGAGGCCCTCCGTGGGGTGGGGGAGAGGGCGGGGCCCCAGGCACACTGGCCGTGGGCACGGCCGGGAGGACAGAGCCCAGGGGGCAGAAGCAGCAGTGAGGCAGGTGTGGACGCTCCATCCCTTCTGTTGCTGTGAGGCAGCAAGTGAGGCCCGGCGAGGTGGGCAGGGAGAAGGGGAGGCGGAAGCGGGCAGAGGCGTGCGGCCTGCAGGTGGGCGGTGGATGGACAGCGAGGGGTCGGCAGTCCCGGAGGCTGGTCCAGCCCCTATGGCAGGGCGAGAGCTGAGCAGGCGCGGCTGGCTGTGACCCGGGGTTGATTTGGCCACTGCAGTGTCCACACTGTCAGTACGCAGGCCCAGTGGCTCTGCAGGACACGAGACAGGAAGCCCCACCTACTTTCATCTGGGTCCTATTGTCCTGTGGGGCCCATTGCCAGCCACCAGTCCAGAGTCCAGGAAGGGCTCCTGGGCTGTGGCCAGCTTCCCGTGAGGTTGCAGGGCCATGCCTGCCACACTGGCCTCCTGGGTCTACTCATAAAACCACTGCCTAGGGCTGGGTTAGTGCCGGGTGCCCCCGGAAGCCAGACGTCACCCACACCCCTCAGGAAGGCGAGGTGCTGAGCACTCACAGGGAGAGGCTCTGGGGCGTAAAGATGGGTGGGGGTGTGAGCTGGGCGGAGAAGGAAGAGAGCAGGACTAGCCGGCAGGGCACAGGGCGGCGGCGGGCTCGGGGACCTGGCAGAGTGTGGATTGCGGGGTCACATGCACAGGGAAGATGGGCAGGGTAGCCAGAGGAAAGAGTACCTGCTGCCCCGGGGTCCCACCTGGGGTGGCCATGGGAGCTGTGGTGGGAGGCCGGGAGGACCTGTGACCAGAGGTGATGGCACTGAGAGGCCCAGGGCTGGAAGGACCACCGCTCGCCCGTCCAGAGCTGAGGCAGGAGCGGTTCTGGGGAGGATGCCAGGATGGGGGAGCGGGGACCCTGAGCCCTGGCCCTAATCCACCCCGGCCCTGTGTGGCCAACAGCCCTTCCCCTCCTCCCTGCCCACCTCCTCCCTGCGGCAAGGTGCTCTCCCCCTCTCTCCCCCAGGGGACACAGGCAGACCCCACCCCACCCCCCACGGCTCTCTCAGACCCAGAGGTTTCCTCCTGGCCCTGGGGTAGTCTCAGGCTTTGCCTCCGGGGAAATCTAAACTGGAGGGTCTGAAGGCTTCCCTGCACCAAGGCCAGCGAGTCAGCCCCTTCCCCCTGCGCCGCAGAGGGCGGGGCTTCCTGCCCGCCACACCCGTGCCACTGCCCACCGGTGCCATCTCCCACGCAGGGCCTGGAGAACAGCTGGCGCCAGCACCGCGAGGCCGCGGCGTACTTGCACGGGCGCCTGCAGGCGCTGGGGCTGCGGCTCTTCGTGAAGGACCCGGTGAGGAGGCCCCGGCAGCGGGCAGCCCTGCACCCATGGGGAAGGATGAGGGGCTCTTGCCCAGCCCCCTCAGTGGGGACGCTGGGTCCTGAGAACGAGGGGCAGCTGCCCAGTGGTGTGGCCCCGGGGCCAGGGAGCAGTCACAGCTCCGGGCCTCCGATGCCAGGTCTCAGGAAGGCCTGTGATCTCCCAGGGAGAGGTTGCCCATCCCCCGCCGCCTCCTGAGGGGTGGGAACCCTGTTCCCTCCAGGCCCTTTCTCCTCCTGGCCCCTCTAGAACCTGAAGCCGGGGCAGATGGCCCTGGCCAAGAGCTGTCCCTCGGGCCCGTGCAGGGCCTCTCCCCACCTGCTGAGCGGGCCCCTCCTGCAGGTGCTGCGGCTGCCCACGGTCACCACTGTGGCTGTGCCCGCCGGCTATGACTGGAGGGACATCGTCAGCTACCTCATAGACCGCTTCAGCATCGAGATCACGGGGGGCCTCGGGCCCTCCACGGGGAAGGTGAGAGGGCACCTGGAGGGCCTTTTGTAGAAACCAAACCTGACACCCCTCCTTGAGCAGGATTGTCACCAGGTCTAGGGAGGCCGGGGTCCTCTGAGAGCCCAGATAGGAGCATCTAGAAGGGCCCTGCTCTCCAAGGGGCATCCAAGCAAAGCAAGTCCTCCCGCCCTGCTCCCACCCAGCCTGCTGAGGTCACCGGGTGCAGCCTTGATGATTCTACGTGGGCCACCTTTAAGTCCCGTGCCTGTGCCCGCTGTGTCTCTGAGCGGCAGTGTGGACAGGCCTCCAAGGCACCACCCGCCCTCCCACAGCGCTGCGGGTACAGAGGGACGAGAGCCTGCCCTGGCCCAGGCGTTTGGGGTCTCCTCTGTGGCCTGCACGGGGCTCTCAGCTCCCCTCGTGGACACTGGGTGGGTGGTCCTCACCCAGGTGGCTCTGGCCAGCCCTCGGTCACGGTGAGGTGGGCCGCAGGCAGGAGGCTGACATTGGCCTGCCCCATGTCCCCCCCACCAGGTGCTGCGGATCGGGCTCATGGGCTGCAATGCCACTCGCAAGAATGTGGACCTCGTGACAGAGGCCCTGAGGGAGGCCCTGCAGCACTGCCCCAAAAAGAAGCTGTGACCTGCCTGCTGGCCCTCACCTGGGCCCCGCCCCCCAAGGGGTCAGGATGATCAGGAGCAAACAGACTCTGGCAGGGTCCCCCAAGCCTAGGGGCAGGAAAGCCACTGACCTGAAAGGCAGAACCAGGCAGCCTCCCGGCCCCAGCCAGCCCTTCTCCCTCCAGTGGGCCCTCCTGGAAACAGCCCACTTGGGCGCAGGACCCAGCGCCTTCCAAATGAGCCGCAGCTCCCAGGCCGTGAGCCCTCCAGGAATGCTAATAAACAGCCTGGCCCCTCTCCTCACCATGTGGGTGGTCGGTGAAAGGGTCTGCGAGGAGCCCATCCTGTTCCCTCAGCCACCTGACTGTGGACTTCAGGGGACACCCTCATCCCAGAGCCCACGGGGCAGACCCTCCCCTGGGGGTGCTGTCTCCACACTCTGGCACCAGATGTCGCACCCCCAGACGTCCTCACACACCACCTCCAGGGAAGCCCACATGGCCCACAGGGCTAGTTGGAGACCCCACTCATGGATAAGGGCACCTGCGTGTTTGAGAGCACACAGCCAGGACCTGAGCTCACACACCAAGAGGCCCACACCCTCAGTCCACGAAACCCTGAGACCCGCACCCTCAGTTCACGAAACCCCGAGACACGCACCCTCAGGCCCACATACCAAGAGGCCTGCACCCTCAGTCCACGAAACCCTGAGACCTGCACCCTCAGTCCACGAAACCCTGAGACCCTCACCCTCAGTCCACGAAACCCTGAGACCCGCACCCTCAGGCCCACAGACCAAGAGGCCTGCACCCTCAGTCCATGAAACTCTTGAGACCCACACCCTCAGCCCCCCAACACCGTGAGGCCCACACCCTCAGGCCCCA
>NW_016107758.1:1080982-1116316 GCF_001604975.1 Cebus imitator | reverse complement strand
CCCTCAGCCCCTCAACACCAAGAGTCCCGCACCCTCAGCCCTGACGCCCTCAGCCCCCAACACCAAGAGTCCCGCACCCTCAGCCCTGCAGCCGCTCGGCCCTCAGGTGTGTGGCTCCCACCCCTGCTCAGCTCCCTCTGGCCGTTGATCTCCCCTGCTCACTTCCTAGGCAGCCCCTCACCCCACCAGCCCTGATCTCCTTGGGACTGGGGGGAGGCTTCAGCAGCCACAGCCACACCCACGTTTCCAGGTCCTCACTGGCTCCAAGGACCCCCGGAAGAGGGCCGGGCAGGATCGCTCCCTTGCCGAGGTGGGCCCCTGTGTGGCGGGGCTAGCCTGGCCCCGTCCTGGGCACTCATGTGTGCTGCTGGGCACAGTTGCATGCACTGAGACAGGGCCGGGGCCAGCCAGGAGGCTGTCCGCTCCAGGGCACCAGAAGAGATGGGCACTGATGGGACCACACACACTCCCGTCACAGCTGTGACGATCACAGGGCCCAGGGGGCCAGAGGGTCTGGAGCTCAGAAAGCCAAGTGGGAGGGGCCTTCAGGAGGAGGCTGGGGAGTTTGAGGCCACAACATGCAGGGCCACATGGACCACATTTGAGATTTTGGTCTTTGTTCAGAGAGCAGCCGTGGCTTGCTCTGGTGTCCCCAGAAACAGATACGGAGGCCAGAATTCAAGTGCCAATCATTTATTTGGGACACGACCCCAGGAAGCCTCCGGTGGAAGGTTCCCTGTGCGCCCACCCAGCCAGTGCCCGCCCCTCAACCGCCTCACCCCTGTGACCACACCACCCCTCAACCGCCTCACCCCTGTGACCACACACCAGCGTGGCATATTTCAGTTTCTCTCTTTTGTTTTGAGATGGAGTTTCACTCTTGTCAGCCAGATTAGAGTGCAGTGTTGCGATCTCGGCTCACTGCAACTGCCGCCTCCAGGGTTCAGACAATTCTCCTGCCTCCACCTCCAGAGTAGCTGGGATCACCAGTGCGTGCCACCACGCCCAGCTAATTTTTGTATTTTTACAAAATTAAAAGTAGAGATGGGGTTTCACCATGTTGGTCAGGCTGCTCTCAAACTCCTGACCTCAAGTGATCCTCCTGCCTCAGCCTCCCGAAGTGCTGGGATTACAAGCGTGAGCCACGGCGCCTGGCCAGGGTTGAATTTCATGTGGGTGGAACACACAGCAGGCCCTCCGCTGTGCCGACTTCTCTCATCTGCTGTTTCCGACACGCACACGTGCTGGCTGTCGTGGGCACCGGTGTGTCTTTGCTGCTGAGTGGCGCCCTGTTACATGGATCCACCACCATGTGTTGGTTCATCTACCATAGATGAGCATCTGCCTTATTTCTCATTTGGGGCTGTTGTGAACAAGGTGGTGGTGAAGCTCTTAGTCATGCTTTCGGGTGGCCACATATGTTCCTTTTTTTTGGGTGAATAACTAGGAGTGGACTCGCAGGGCCATACGCTAGCCTTTACCTTATGAGAGACTGTCCACGGACTCCTCTGGAGCGGCTGTTTCGTGCTTCACGCCGCAGCCACGCACAAGCGTCCCATGTGCTCGCGTCCTCAGCCGCGCTCCGCGTTGTCTTTCTTTGCTGGGGTGTAAAGTCGGGTCTGACTCGGTTTTAGTTTGCGTTTCCCCGATGCCTATTGATGTTCAGCATCTTCTCCTGTGCTGTCAGCTGTTTGTAGATGTTCTGAAAAGTCAGTTCAAATATTTTGTTCATATTTGGATTTTTATCTTTTTATTGTTGATGTGTGGTCATTTTTAAATATATTCTAGATACTATCAGATATGTGTTGTGGCATGAATATTTTCTCCCACCCTGCGGCTTACCTATTCTTTTTTTTTCTTTTTTTTTTTGAGACGGAGTGCACAATGGCGCTATCTCGGCTCACTGCAACCTCCACCTTCCTGGTTCAAGAGATTCTCCTGCCTCAGCCTCCTGAGTGACTAGGATTCCAGGCACGCACCGCCACACCCAGCTAATTTTTTTGTTTTTTGGTAGAGACGGGGGTTTTGCCATGTTGGCCAGGCTGCTCTCGAACTCCTGACCTCAAGTGATCTGCTCACCTCAGCCTCCCAAAGTGCTGGGATTGCAGGCATAAGCAACCACACCCGGCCTACCTATTAAACAGCAGGTGTTTTCAATTTTGGTGAAGTCCTATTTACCAATGGGCTTTCTTTGCTGGCCTGGGCTGTTTGTATCTTGTCTAAGAAACCTTCGCCTGCTGTGAGACCGTGACACTCTCTCCCTGTGTTTTCTTCTCGAAACTTGACGCTGTCAGCTTCTGTCTTTACATCTATGATGCACCTCCAGTTCATTTTGCGTATAGGGTAGAAAAGAAGCCAACGTTCATTCTGTCCACACCGGTGCCCCAGTTCTCGTAACAAGTGTGGACAGCCTTCCTTTCCCCGCGAACTGATCCGACCGTTGTGAAACGTCACTGGACTGCATGTGCGTGGGTCTCTTTACGGCCGCTCCGTTCTGTCTCATGGCACCCTGGTGTCAATCCCGTGCTGTTTCAAATATTGTAGATTTACAGTAAGTCGTGAACTCAAGAACAAGGCCTCAAAGGTTTTTCTCCCTTTTCAAGGTTTTTCGTACCCTACATCCTTTGAATTTCTGTGTACGTTTTAGGTATCTATTTCTTCAGAATAGCTTGCTGAGATTTTGGCAGGAACTGCACCAAATCCATCTAACAAGTTGCGGAAAATGGAAATAAAGTATAAATTCCATTTCATAAACGCAAATTTCAGTCTTGTTAAATTACTCTCAGGTATGTTTCTAGCTTTCAGCGTACAGCAAAGTGGGAGCAGGTTCTTCAAGGAAAACCACTGACCCAGCCCAGGAGGCGGGACCAGGCAGCGTCCCCGGCCCCCAGCGGCCCTGTCCCTCCAAGTGGGACCTCCTGGAAACAGCCCGCTTGGGTGCAGATCTTTTGTTGGATTTATTCCTAGGTGTTTGATATTTTTGATGCCATTTTACATGGCATTTGAAAATTTTTATTTCCAATTGTTTATTTTATTTTGTTTACTTATTTATAGAGACAGAGTCTTGCTCTGTCACCAGGCCGGAGTGCAGTGGCGCCATCCTGACTCACTGTGACCTCCGCCTCCCAGGTTCAAGCAATTCTCCTCCCTCAGCCTCCCAAGCAGCTAGGACTGCAGGCACAAACCACCACGCCCGGCTAATTTTTGTATTTTTTTTAGAAGAGACAGGGTTTCGCCATATTGGCCAGGATGGTCTCCATCTCCTGACCCCGTGATCCACCTGCCTTGGCCCCCCAGAGTGCTGGGATTACAGACAGGAGCCACCACACCCGGCGCAGTTGTTTATTTTTAATATAAAGTACCATTTTTTTCTGTATTAATCTTGCATCTCTGACCTTGCTAAATTCACAAGGTCTACTAACTTTTTTGTAGATTCCTTTGAGTTTTCTAAGTAGATAATCAAACTCCCTGTGACTAATGAGAGTTTTACTTCTTCTGCCTTTTATTTATTTTTTCTTGCTTCACCGAGCAGACATAGGCCACAAACACGGAGCTGGACCCACGGCGAGCCGAGCCTGCTCACCTTGGAGACGGGCGTCTGTCGGCGTCAGGCTGCTGTCAGCAGTCGGGCTCCGGCAGCTGCCCTGCATGGGAGGCAGGAAGTCCCACCTGTCCTGGTGTGCGAGAGTTTTTATCACAAACAGCTGTCGTCTTTTGTCAACTGCCTTTTCTGCCCACGGTGAGGTGTTCATAAAGTTGTGTTTCTTTATTCTGCGGATGTGCTGTTTCATTGACTGACCTCTTATTTTCTCGTGATATCTTTGTCAGGTTTTGATAGCAGGGTTCCACTGGTCTTGTAAAATGGTTTGGACAGTATTTTTTTTCCTTTATTTACCAATTAAGTTTGTCTAGAATAGGGACTATTTTTTCCTTATATTTTGGTAGAATTATCCAGCAAAGCCTTGTGGAAGAGGCGCCTTCTTTATGGGAAGGATTTTTTTTTTAATGAATTCTAATTTTTTAATAGTTCTTTGGTTTTTGTCTCCCTCTTCGTGCCCGTTTTGGTAATGTGTTACCAGGGCATGCTTGATTCCATCTAAGTTGTTGAATGTGCTGGCATGACGTCATCTATAATGTCCCTTCATTACCCTTTAATGCTTATAGATGGGCTCTCAAGTGATTTCCCTGTGTCATTCCTGTTATTGGTAATTTACATTTTCTCTTTTTTTCCCATTGATCAGTCTTGCTAGGGGGTTACCGATTTTATTAATCTCTCCAAAAAAGCAACATTTACCATCGTTTTCGCAATTGTTTGTTTTCTACTGATTTCCACTGTTCGTGTTAGTGCTCCTTTTGTTTTACCTGCCTTGGTTTTAATTTGCTGCTCTTTTCCTAGCTTCCTATGGTAGAAGCTTAATTGATTTAAAACATTTGTTTTCCCAGTATGAGCATTGAAAGCTAAAATCCCTCTGAGCGCTTTCTTCACTGCATCTCCCAAATTTTGATAGACGATGTTTTTGTTATCACTCAGATCAAAATATTTTATAATTTCCCTTGTGATTTCTTCTTTGAACCACAGACTATTTAGACTTATCTTGTGTAATTATCAGACATTTGGTGGGTATTCTAAATGCCTTTTTGTTTTTTCTTTCTAATTTATCTGCTGTAGTCAGAGTTCATACTGTATATGGGTTTTAGTGTTTTGAAAATGTGCTGAGATTCTGCTTTATAAACTAGCAGCAGCCCTGGTGACTGTCCATGGACACTTGAGGGGAACGTGTCTTCCGCCACTCTCAGGTGTAGCTTCTAAAATATCCCGAGGTCCGCTTGGATGACCGTGTTATTCAGGTCTTCTTTGTATCACTGGGGTTCTTCACCTGCTTTTTCTATGAAGTACCGGGAGTGGGTGTTCCGTTCTCCCCGTGTGATTGTGGTCTCGTCTCCCTCTCCCTTTCACCCCATGCATTTGTCTCCATGACTTTTGAAGGTCCGTTGCTACGATTGTTACACCTTCTTGATGAATTGATTTTATCATCGTGAATGTCGCCCCTCACCTCTGGTAATACCCTTTGTCTTAATGTTTGTGTGTTTCCTTTCCTTGGGCCACTTGTCTCTCCACACAAAATAGACGAACAATTTCTATTTCTTGATGCTCTGCCCATGCGGAGGATTTTTCCCTCACCACTGTCTTCTAGGAACCCTGAGTTGGGAGAGCCCATTTTGGTTTGCACCAAAGACCAAGCCATCGCATCCATAAGCCAGGCTCTAGATTTCCTCCTCAGTCATCTAGTCCCAGGGAACCCTCTCAAGGCCATGCGTGTGAGGCTAGAAGAAAGGCACAGGTGCACGCAGGTGATGACAGGGTGACCCAGGCCACTGATCATGTGCTGATGTGCTTCCACCCACCCTGCCTGCCACGCACGTCCATGTACAATGGATTGCTGCTGCACCACCGCTGCCGCCTCCAAACTTAGGACCCCGTAACATTCAGCTCGTGGGGGTAGCTCAGCCACATCGTTACCTGGTGTCTCGTGACCAGGAGCCCAGTATCACACCCAGTGCTGCTTCTCAACAGCAGCACTTCTTTGCTGCAGACAGCATGCTCTTGTTTCAGGACTTCACCTCCTATTTTGGGCTTTGGTGCCCCTTTTCTACGGCAGATGCCATTCACACCGTGGTGGTATCGTAGCATGAATCTGCTCAAGAACCTGCTTTGCCCTGGCCCCACTCAGAACCAACAGCTGTCCGAGTCCCCTGGCAAATGGACATTCCCAAGGGAGGTGCATGCAGCCTCCAAAATCCAGTGAGGCCTACCCAGCACCATGCTTGTTCTTCACGGTAGGTGGGCAAGGTACAAAAACTTCTCCTTTACCTTGGAAGCAAAGTCTCAGCATGCCCTAGGCCACTGAGCCTCTAAAGTCTTCATCTGTGGGCCAGACCTTGAGACAGTAAGGTTTCCCTCCCACCCTCTGGAATGAATGTGTCTACAAGGCATCCAAAGAGCTTTCCAGTCAACGCTCTCCAGTTCTAATATGCATGATGGCATCAATACAGTGAACCAGCAGAATATCCCACAGAGCATCCAGGGGTGAAGGCCCAGTAGGCCCACGTGTGACACAGAGAAGCGGGCTCACACCGGCCTAGGCCAGACCGGGGACTCGCACTGTTATCTCTTCCAAGTGAACGCAAACTGTGTCTGAGCCTCCCCTCTGATGGGGATTGGAAACAATGCATTTCGCAGGCCCGTGGCCACATACGAGTTCCAGAGGCCCGGCTGTACTGCTGTACTAAGGATACCATGTCTAGCGCAGCTCCTAGACTGCGGGTTACAACCTGGTCAGCTTCAGGTAATCCACTGCCATTCACCGTAATCCGCCTGACTTCTGCTGGGCCGTGCTGATGAGTTAAAGCCTCTGAAGGTGGCACTGCATTCTGTCAGTGTACCAGGAGGTGGTGTGTTTGCTGGGTTGGCTTGGTCATGGAAATACGGATGATTTCAGCACAGCCTTCCCCTTGGCCCTTCCTGCTCTTACAGCTCTTACTCCTGCTGCGTGCAGCCACCCTGCTTCCCAATCAAATGCCAAGGGAATGGCCACACGGTGGGCCTGGCCCTTCAGATCCATAATGAATCAGATGTGAACCAAGACTCTGTCTTCCACCAGCCCCTACTCTAGTGGGGGAGGAGTGTGTCATGTTGTGTCCCCTCCCGTGGTCATTGGCTCAGGCCCTGGATCTCGAGGCCTTCAAGGGGCCTGGGCATCTCCTGTCGTCAGTGGTGCTTCCTCTGCAGATGGCCAGAGATCCCTTTCAAGGAGGCTCCGGGGAGCTGCCGCTGCAAGGATTGCAGGTCCCCTATGAGAGCCTAGGGCAGGCATTGAGGGGTAAATACCCCTGAGAGGCCAGAGCTGAAGAATAGGAAACGTCCAATGGGCAGGACCCACGCAGGTCACGGGGCGGCAGGCAGGCTGTGTGGCTGATGGGAGAACGTGGGGCACAGAGTGGTAAGGACAGACACGGGTGGCGCGGATGCCAGGAGAGGACTCCTTACCTCAGAGACTGGGGTATATTAGTAGGTTCTCGTGGGGCTGTAAACCACCACCTGAGACTGGGTAATGAATAACAAGGTTGAATTGACTCGCAGTCTGCAGGCTGCACAGGAAGCATGGCTGGGAGGCTCAGGACACACAATCATGGTGGAAGGTGAAGGGGAAGGAGGCGCGTCTCACGCGGCAGGAGGAGGAGGGGGACGGAAGAGGAAGGTGCCTGCGCACTCTCAGACAACCAGGTCCCATGAGAGCCCACTATCACGGGGACGGCAAGGGGGCGTCCTCACTATGGTGGGGACGGCGAGGGGGAGTCCTCACTATCGCGGGGACAGCGAGGGGGTGTCCTCACTATCGCGGGGACGGCGAGGGGGCGTCCTCACTATCGCGGGGACGGCGAGGGGGCGTCCTCACTATGGCAGGGACGGAGATGGGGAGTCCTCACTATCGCGGGGACGGCGAGGGGGAGTCCTCACTATCGCGGGGACGGCGAGGGGGAGTCCTCACTATCGCGGGGACGGCGAGGGGGCGTCCTCACTATCGTGGGGACGGCAGGGGGGCGTCCTCACTATCACGGGGACGGCGAGGGGGAGTCCTCACTATGGCGGGGACGGCAGGGGGGAGTCCTCACTATGGCGGGGATGGCAAGGGGGGGTCCTCACTATTGCGGGGACGGCAAGGGGGAGTCCACCCATGATCCCATCACTCCCACGCACCCCTCCCAACACTGGGGAGTACAGTTCGGCATGAGACGGGGCCACTTCCCCAGGGATGGGCAGACGCAGATGGGACTAGTCCTGGGCGGGCGGGCTCATGGCTGTGTGCCCCCTCTGCTGGCCTGAGTTTGCTGTAAGAACAAGGTTGGAGGTGGGGATGCCTGGAGAAGGGGGTCATTGGTAGAGAATGGAGAAGACTCAGAATTATCCATCTGCACGTGGGCCTCTTCTGCTTCTAGGGGAAATGTTTTCCACACAGATATACGAGACGTGGAGAGTACCTTTTCTGCTGCGTATGCCCTGCACGTTCATTTATTTGAGACTAAATATACAGCACTTCATCACCAAGGAATGGCTCATGGTGCAGGCCGGGCCAGGCGCTCAGCCCCAGGTCTCAGCCAGTGTGGCTTTCTTGTCAGCACCATGTGGCTGGGTCAACAGGCACCACGTGGAAAGCGTGGCACCTGCCTCCAGGCCCTCACCCCAGGACGAAGTGCTCCAGGAGGACTGCCCTGCCTCGCCAGGCACTGAAAGACTCTCAGAGGCCACTCCTGGGGACAAAATCCCTCCCTCACCCCCTCCATGAGCAGCCCATTCCTTCTCCCAGATGCCCCAGGACCTCCCGTGGTGTGGTACAGTCTGTGGGGCGGCCGTGAATGGGTGGCCAAGGCTGGGCGGCCCAGCTCAGCTCTCCTTGCTGCCCAGAGTCCTGGTCTTCCGGAAGATGCTCTGCATGGCAGAGATCCGGTCCTCATCCTGGATGTTGAAGACCTGGAACTGCAGCAGGTTGGGGGGAGAAGGGTTAGCGGGACCACTGGAGCCCGTCATAAGCTCTCAGGGCCGAGAGCGCAGCGTGGAACAACTGGCCTCCCTGGGCCCCCTGGCCTTCCTGCCCCGGGTATCTGCCTGGACGGGCACCCCCCAGCCTCTGCTGCTCCGCAACCCCCACATTACACACAGGCGTCCCTGGCCTGGGTCTGCACAGAGGAGGCCCCACGGGTGCTGCTTGAAGGCTGCCTCCGGTGACCACCCCACCCCCGCCCCTGCCCACACAGGTCCACTGAGAGCTCAGAGCACAGCCCTTGGCCCCCCATCTACAGGCTCTGGGGTAACAATTCTTAAGTGTCAGGCAGGGGAGGAGACCCTGGAGCCATCAGCATCTCAACAGGCGGGAGTTTGCTGGAATAGGATGAAAGACCCCCAGCAAAGAGCTGCTGTCCTGGGGCCTCACCGCCGCCAGGACATGGGAAGGGTGGCGGAGAAACTCCGGATGTGCCCTGGAAGGAGGCCGTGTTTGCTCCTGGGATGGGGGTGAGAGCTGGGCCCTGGGCGAGGAGCAGAGTGGACCCTGGGCAGGCTCCTCGGCAGGAGTGGCAGAGCCTGGGGCACAGGGCGGGGCAGCTGCTGGGGCCTCCAGGCACCCATGAGAAGTGGCCCAGGGGACACAGGGCCGCAAGGGGCATGGCTGTGGATTCCTGAGTCCAGGGAGAAGGAAGCGGTCCCGGTGAGGCCCAGGTAAGGTCAGAGCCCTTCATGAGGAATGGAGCTCTGGGGTAGGCAGCTGGGCCTCTGAGGGCTTACTGAGTGTGAGCTGGGGGACAACTCTGGTGGGAAACGGAGGCAGGGTCAGACTGGCTGCCCTGGTTCCAGGGAGCAGCTCCGGGCCCTGTGAAGCCACCAGCAAGGGGACCCCCACAGCCCGTGGGGGTCCCCACATATCACACACGTGTGATCCCCACATATCACACGTCCCCGCAGACGCCATCCATGGAGCCCCTGATCTGGCCTCAGCATTCCTGGGGCCCCTGATCCAGGAGAGAGTGGGTGGGGAGCTGGGCCAGGGCTGTGTCCCCGCCCTCCCGCGCCCCTGGGCTGGCCCGAGGCCCCCACAGCCAGCACCCACCTTGTCCAGCAGGACGTCGAAGTAGGCGGTGGCCCAGTAGGTGGGGTCACTGGCCGGCAGCTGCAGGAGCGCCTTGAGCCCGGAGCTGACGCGCGGCGGGGGGCTGCGGCCCAGGTGGGTGGCGTGGATGCGCAGTGCCGCCTCGGGCTGGCTGGCGAAGCCCTCCACGCGCTGGTAGACGGCGCCGAGGTCCAGGCCGCTGCCCTGCAGCAGGTTGTGATGCGGGTGGAGGAAGTGGGGCAGCCTCCGCGTGGCCAGGCAGCACAGCAGCACCACGAGCACGCGGTACACGGCGCCCTGCAGCTCCGCCCAGTCCTCTGGCGCCGGGAAGAGCGTGGAGGCCCACAGCAGCACCATCTGCGGGACCGCAGGGTCAGCCTCCACCCAGCTGGCCCAGCCTGCGCCCCCTCCCTCACCCCGGCTGCCCCTCCCTGCTCCCACCCACCCCTCTCCATGTCCCAGTTGGAGTCCCAGGCCCCTCCCACCTACTGCCCCAGCCTGCTGGCTCCCAAAAGCAGGAAACCCCTCTCTCTCCTCTCCTGCCTGGCCCTGACCCTGGGGTCCCACCCCCAGCCCCTATCTTCACCCCCCAGGACCTCCCTTGGGGGCCTCTGCAGCTCCCAGCATCCTCTGGGCCTTTCTGTCATTTCCTTGGCCCCTTTGAGCTCCTACTCGCCCCCTGCAGCCCAACCCAACAGGCCCATGGCATTGTCACGGTGATGGTCTGTGTGCTCACCACCCCAAGGCCTGCACTGCCTGCAGCCGCCCCAGAGGCCCTCGTCCTCCCTCCCACCCCAGGCCCTGTCTCACAGGCCCTTCCCAAACCTCCTCTTCCACTGCCCCCGCACCCTGCGGTGGATTTTGGGGTTGGGAACCACCGTACATCCGACCTCAAGGGACACTGAAAGCTCCAGGTCGGGTGGAAGCCTGAGGGGCATGGCCAGAGGCCACCCGGGGACCCCCGACACCAGGAGGGGCACCTCTCCGTCAACACGGAGCCAGGTGAAGGGGCCAGCCCCAGCCACGGAGCAGTGCCCAGTCGGCCACACACTCCACAGAGGAGTCAGCCGAGCCGAGACCCAGGACAGCATAGCCCCACCTGCCTCCCGGGTTGGGGTGGGCTGGAGTCCCGGCCCTGCCTGTTCCTTGTCCTTCTCAGCATTGACGTTACAAAGCCCCAGGAGGACACAGTTGTGCCAGAATATCTCTGCAGCCCAGGAAGCGGTGGGAGGGGGTGCCTGGACTCTCCTGGGAACCCCCAGAGGGAGGCGTCCCTGCCGGGTGACATTCCCAGACGCTGGGAGGAGGCTCGCTGGGCAGGAACACCCAGCTCTGGGAGGCCCCTCCCTGAGGTTCTTCCCAACAGTGTCCCCAGCCAGGAGGGCCTCCGAAGTCAAGACCCAGGAATGACAAAGGCCAGCCGGTGGTACCATGGCCCCTGCCGCCACATCCCCACGACCCTCACAAGCCACGTCTTCACCTCCTCAGAACCTGGGCAGGTCCTCAAAATCCTCGTGACTCCAGCTGCCCGCCATCAGGGCTGGCAGGAGGGACACGCCCAGGTGCACCTACCCCAGGGCCCCGGTGGTGGACAACCTGCAGAGCCCCGCCCGGTACCTTCAGATGGCTGAAGGTCAGGCCGTCGGTCCGGCCACCGTCTCGCCAGCTCTCATGGTTCACCCGGTCGAGGACGGAGAGACTGTCCAGGCGATGGCCCTGCAGGGAGCCCAGCTCCCCCAGCAGCCTGGTGAGCAGGTAGTCAGTGGAGGTCCTGGGGCCCAGACAGACGCACTGGGTCAGTCCCCGCTGCTGCCGGCCCCCGGTGTGGGGAGCTCTGAGCCCCGGAGGCTTGGGCCCGGGCTGCGCTGCGCTGCGCTGCCTGCAGGTGGGACCCGGCCCAGACCCCATGTTCTCAGGAGCCGTGGTCACCGGCTGTGCAGTGCACGCCTGGTTTCCATGGAGACTCCTTGGCCCGGGTTCAGGGGGCGTAGGAGCCTCTGGGCCGTCCCGGCCCTTTGTGTAGACAGGAAGGTGCCTCTCAGGCCTGCCAGGCCGCAGCCACCCAGCCCAGGGGTGTGAGAGCTCCACCCACGGCCCCTGTCAGAAGCCCAGGGCAGCAGCCTCCAGGGCCAGCCACACAAGGGGCTCTGAATCTCTGCTCCCCACTCCCACACCACCCAGACCCGTAGCTCAGAGCAGCTCACACCAGGGGCTTGATGTGCACGTGCTAGACGGGCTGGGGGCGGGGCCTGGCCCCACAACCTTCACGGAGCTGCTGCAGGGGACAGTCTGCAGGACATGGGGCACCAAAATGTCATTCTCCCATTTACTTGCAAAAATGACTCTGCCCAGCCCAGCCCTTCCCCTTCCTGGGCAGGCGGGAAGCCATTCCACAAGCCTCAACGCCACCCCCGCTCCACGCTCAGGGGTCAGCGGGAACACAGGGCGGGGTATGTGGTCGCTGGTTCTCCGCTGAGCCTTTCCTTGCAGGAGAAAACCACAGCAGGGGCATGACAGCTTTGTAAAGCCCTCCCCTGACAGAGTGCGGATCCAATCATCCTTCCAGCAAGTGGGGGGTCAGGGGTGAGCCACCCCAGAGGCTGCTGCAGCAGCGTGGGATCTGGATGGGGCGCAGTCCCTGGCCACAGTCCCTGCTTGGGGTCTTGAGGGGAGCTCAGCCTCTGCCCAGCGCCCTTTCCTCCCTCTCACAGACACCAGTGCGGATGCACCCTGACTCTGTGGGGACCCTCCCAGCTTCTCTGGGAACCCGCCCTGCCTGGACGGGCTGCCTGACCTTTCAGCGACTTTCCTGCCCCAAGCAAAAGCTGGGTAATGAAAGGTCCCATCTAGGGCAGGGTCTCTCATCACCCAGCATCAGGTGCCACCATCCCCCTTCCCACTCAGGAGAGGACACATTTCTATCCTCCCTGCAGCCAGAGACCCCAGCAATCTCAGGGGAACACACATGCCCATGGGGGCAGAGGCAGGCAGAGGGCCCGGCAGATCCTCCTGATGGGGGCCGGGGCAGCATCGGGGTGCTGGCCCCCTCCTGCCCGCTCCCCGAGAGCCTTGTGACCAGGAGGGCGAGCCTACCTCCAGAGCTGGGCGCTGGCTGGCACCAGGTCCACTCCTTGGCTGAGGACCCTTCTCAGGCTGGCCTCGGGGAATCCAGGTATCTGCTGGGCCCCCTCCAGCGCAGGAACCCCAAGCCCCCTTCTCACCACGGGCACCACGTGGAAGCGGATTGTCCTCCAGCCGCTGGACACCAGCAAGGACAGGTGCAGCTGCTCCTCCCTCAGGCTGTCCGCGTTCAGCGAACCTGCAAAAACCCATGTCACGCCAGGCCCTCGACCCGCCTCCCTGCCCAGGACACTCCCCAGACCCCTCCTGCTGCCGACCTGGCCCCTGCCCCTCCTCACCTCTCCCCTGCAGCCTTCTCTGCTGGCCCCCACCTGCAGGCTGCAGCGCCCCAATCCCCGATACCTGTGTCCATCCCTGGACCTCAGCAAGTGAGGGGCTGGCCAGCATGCCTGCCCAGCAGTGACAGTCCTGGGCACAACTGTCAGTGATGACGGCAGCGTCTTATGTGAGGTCTTCCTTCCCCAGGCACTGCCCTCCCCCACACCCCAGGGCCCTGCCTGCTGTGCCCAACAGGCCTTCCTGAGCCTGCCCACTTTGCCCCAGCACTGGTACCAAAGCCCCAGGCTTCAGCTAGCCTCCCACCTCCTGACAGTGGCCGGGTGTCTCTGCTGCCTTCTCTGCGGGAAAGGGGGCAGGAACAGCCCAGGCTGGGGCCAGCATGGCCCCCACCCCAGAGCTGGAGAGGGTGAAGCCAGGCTGGGCCTCTCCTCCCCCATCCCCTGTTCCTGGAAGCTTCCCTGAGAGCCTCCTGCCCTCAAACCACTGCGTGCACAGGAACCATGTCACGCCCAGGTCTAGGGGACCAGTTTACATGATGAGGGCAGCTGGGGAGGGAGGGACAGGCCCAGGCCAGGCTCAGTTCCCGTGGAGAGACGAGCCCATGGCGGCCGGCAGCAGCGACCTGGCTCGGCCACCCTGTTTCTGGGCTGCCCAGGCCAGCAGGCTCACAGCGCCCAAGCCCAGCCGCTCTTCCTGACCAGGCCTGGGTCCCCGCTTACCAGAGAGCCCTGGCCCGAGAGCCCCATGGCCTCTGTCACCTCACAGGCGGCACACTCTGGTCAAGAGTTTCCCACTCCACTCACTCAGACCCCACCCCGGGGCCCAACACGGCGCCCTCTTCCCTAACTCGGAGCTCAGAGCCCCAGAGGGGCTGTTCCAGGGCGTGATGGGGTGAGGCTGGGGGTTCTGGCGGGTCCCCGGCAGTGACGTAACACTCAGGGTGAGCACAGACACCTGCACGGCCCCGCCCAACACGGGCCCGGGGGCCAGGGGAGAGGCCGCCCCTCCCCTCCCCTCCCCAGCTGCCCAGCCAGGGTGCCCCAGTCAGAGGGAGTGGGGCCCAGGCAGCATGCTGGCATGTCCCTGGGAATCCTGGCCTGTGCCTCGGGAAAGGTCCCTCTCGTGAGTGAGCATGGGGCCTGCACTCCCACCATCCCGCCACCCTTCCAGAGAGAGCCTGGCCCCGCTGTGTGAACCCTCAGCACCCACAATCTCCTGTCGGGCAGCTCTTCGGACCCCTCTGGGACCCACCCCAGGGCAACCCTGGCCCTGCCGCCCAGGCAGCCCATCCCTCAGGGGCCTCAGTTCCCATCAGTGAGAGAGGAGGGGCCCCTCCATGCAGCCAGTCAGAGCCGCCTCTGGGGGCCACACACCTCGTCTGCCCGGCCACATCGCTCCTGCCTGTGACCAGGCAGCCTGGAAGGCAGCCACACCTGCACCAGCCCCCGGGCTGGCCTCACCGGTTCCCAGGGTGGGGGCAGCCTGACCTCGTCACCCGGCCTGCTGCCGCCTCCCTTTTAAGGTAAGTGTCAGGAAACAACGCCCGGAATGTCCCTGCCGCCCAGCCCAGTGCAGCTTCGGGGCCGTGGGCGCGGCCTGCAGTATCGGGTCTGCTTCCTCAGGGCGCACTCTGGGGTGTGAGCAGCTTAGACTGAACCCTAACGACCCAGCGCCTGGCATGGCCTCCTGCTCACCCCAACGGGTAGGCCCATCTCACAGGTGGGCATTAGGCCGCAGTGGACAGGGCCAGGTGACTTCAGGCAAGAAGACACAAATCCCCACCCCATGGCCGGCATGATTAGAGGTTCAGAAGATGCTGGGGCAGGGGGAAGGCTTGCTGGGAGCACCAGAGGCTGACACCCCGAGGTCAGGCCCATCATTCACCCCAGGAAACCAGACAGCTCTGGGGAGGCTCCTGTTCGAATCCACCCTCCGGGCCCTCTGGCGCAGACAGGAGGCCTGGCTGTGTGTGGCGGAAGCACACCCTCCCCAAGAACCCACAGAAGGTGCCCCGCCTCCAGGCCGGCCTCAGGGCAAGGCAGACCTCTGCAGGTCACAGCCTCTGGGGAAGGCGAGCTGACCACCCCACCCACTGACCTCATGGTGGACACGAGGGTCAGATAAATACCAGGGAGGTGACTCAAGGCAACAAGGCCCTGTGAGGACTGGAGTGACTCACGTGACAAGCCTGTCCCTCCCAAGGGAAGCAGGACATTCTGTTCCAGTCCCCAGTTCCCCTCCAGGACGGATGATGGCTGCACCACTCAGGGTCCCTGTCATCCTGGCCCCTGCACAGGACAAGCCCTGTCCTCCCAGCCGCCCTCGCCATCCAGGCAGCCCTGCGGAAGGAGCCCTGGGCTCAGACTCACCCTGGATTGTGTCAGCAAGGCCCCAGAGGAGGGACTGAGGCCAGCCCCTGCCCACGTGGAAGCTTCAGAGCCCACTTCGGGCTCAAGACACCAACAGGCACAAGCTGATAAGACACACACACACACACACACACACACACACACACACGCATTCACACCCCTGCATTCACATGCACGCGGGCAGGCACACACACACCCCTCCCCCCGGTATAACGTGACCAGCACTGGAAGCGGGGATGGGACGGCTTCGAGGTCACAGGCCGTGACTGGCGACAGAGCCACCTGCCCAGAGCCCTGTGAGGGACCCTCCTGCAAGTCTGCCAGCGAAGCGGCTGCCCCAGACTCCAGCCACTGAAGGAGTGGCTCCGTGGAAACCCCAGGGCAGACACACATGACTCAGGACACAGCAGCTGTCTGCTCAGAGGCATTTGGAGCTGGAGGACCTCAGTGAGGTCTCCCGACTTCCTTGCCCCAACGCACAGTGATCACACACGTGCACACACACCTGCGCATGTAGTCACCACAGAGGACGTTGCCACCCTGTGCATGGGGACGCAGCAATCACACGCATGCGCACTCGCACGCTTGCACACAGACACCCACAGCGGGCAGGTGCGGCTCCGTGAGCTCCACACAGCAGCCGCTCAGTGCACAGACACGTGCGGACTGGGTGTCGCCTGCTACCTGGTGCGATGAGGCTGTGGTGCTTGCAGTGGACGATGGCCGCCACCAGCAGGTCCCTGAGGACACACAGGACCTTGCTGGGCACAATGTGTCCACGGCACTTGGCGTCCCCCTCCGAGGAGGCAGTGAAGATATCATCGGTGGTCCACCGCTCCAGGCCAGCCCCTTCCCTGGGCACACCCAGGCGGCATAACTCGGGGCCATCCCCTGGCTGGGCAGCCTCTGGCTCCTCAATCAGCAGAGCCTCGGCATCCACCCACAGGGGCACCTCCATGTCCAGGGGGTCCTCAGAGGAGCGCAGGGCGAACTGGAAGGCCTCCAGGCCTCGGGAGTAGTCCACAGTGAAGCGGGGGTCCAGGGCGTGCACGCGCTCCAGCAGCGTGAGCAGCACGTTCTCTGCGCGCTGGAAGTCCTGGGCACGCGGCGTCCCCCGGGACCGGATGGCCTGCAGGTAGTGGTGCCACAGGGGCACCTGCACGGCCGTGGCTGCGGTGGGGGCGGCGGGGGCGGGCATCCCGTCGGCAGCGGCAGGCGAGGGCCGATGGCCCCTGAGGAGGACTCAGAAGGCCGGGAGCGCAGGTGGGCTGAGAGGAGGCGGCTGCCCAGGTGAGCCTTGGGTCTGCAGGTGGGGCCTCGGCTCTCCACAGAGCAGAATTCCAGAGCGATGGCACTGCTAGCAGGTGAAATACCGGAACTATTTAAGGCCTTTGAAGTGGGGGTGAGTCAGCCTCCAGCAATTGGGAATGTCACAGGGGCCGGGGCAGGCGGAGGCTGGGCTTGGTTAAGGCCCTCCTCCCTCCTGTCAGAAGAGCTCTCTCATCTTAGGCCTAAGGCAGGCTCCTGTCCCAGCCAGGCTTGGGGTCCCTGGAGGAATACTGCGGCTGGCCTGCGCGTCCCTGGGAGGGGAGCCTGTGTGGGTTCCCGATGGGCCTCTGCCCACGCTGTCCCCAGCCCAGGGGCAGTCTCTGGGTCAAGCCCCCCTGCCCCAGCCTCCCTGCCAGATGGGAGGGAACACAAGGCACCCCCGTGCCAATAAGAAAGGGGGGCAGGGCGGTGGCTGTGGGGTAGCCCCGGCCTCTCTAAGGCTGCCTGGAAGGTGGGGAACCCAGGGGCCAAGTCTCTACAGTGTTCCCCTGAGATGCCTGTGCCCGGCTTAAAAGACGACGCCTGACACTTGCACAGGCCACAGCTCGGGCGTGACTCCTGCCTCTGAGCCCGCTGCGCGTCCAGCCATCTGGGCCTGGGACCCCGGGGCTGCCCGTCCCCACCCCACCCTGCCTCCAACCTGAGCGGAGCTGGCACCCGCCTGCCCAGGAGCTGGAGCTCATCTAGTTGCAGACAGAAGCAGTCTCCGAGGCTCCCCTCGTCCCACCATCCCCCTCCAGCACCTGCGCCAGGCACCCTGCGGGCCCCGCCCACCTCCCTTCGCAGAGCCCTGCAAGTCCCAACCAGCAGGGAGCCGCCCCACCGCCCCTTGGCCCTGCCAGCTGGCCGTGTGCATCAGTGCTCGGCCGCAGGGGTGTCTGCAAACAGTGAACGTACACACAGCCCCACACCGGCGTCGGGGAGATGGGCCTCTCACCCCCTGGGGAGTTAGAACTATGGCCAGAACCAGGACCCCAGGAGGCGGGGGACAGGGGGCAGGAGCCACTCACTTCCTGGTGCCTGGGGGTTTCTGTGAGGGGCTGCAGCCCAGGGAGCGGGTCTCTGCTTCCACGCCTCCCAGGACAGGGAGATCACCACCTCACGGGGCAGCCCACGGTCAGGCGAGACACATCCTCCACCCCCAGCCTGGCCCACTGCTGTTCTCTGGAGCTGCTTGGAGCACGTGTGTGCCTCACCAGGACAGCTGTTCAGGTTCAAGGACCCATTTGTCCTGGGCCTTCACCCATGGCCTGCCTAGGCCCCCACGCACAGTCGCATGCCACCGTCCCCATCTCCACGGGCCTCTGGCCTGCGGGGAGGTAGGCACTGCTGCAGGGCAACTGGACCCTGCATCCTGGAGAGCCCTGTCCCGCCCCTCAGCCTCAGCCACAGCTGCCCAGGGAGCTCATCTGCCTGAGACATGTCTTCAACATCTGTGATTTGATGACCCCTTCAGTGTCCCAGCTCCACCTCCCAGAAACCTCCCAGTGATCTGAATTCGCCCAGGAGACCCCCCCAATCTACCCGAAGTGCCCAGGCTGAGCCACGAGAAGCGCTGGGCTCCTCAGCCGCCAAGCTGCCCCCTCCGGTGGCCACAGAGCAGGCCCCTCTCCCTTGGGGCAGCCTCAGGCTGTGCACCCTCCTTTGCCCCTAAAACCCCTCTCCCACTGCTGTCAAGGGCCCAAGGCCAGGGGATTCCAGGGCCCCCCTCAGCAGGAGATTCCACCTGGCTGTCCCCCTTCCGGCCGCCACCCTGTCCTGTCCTTCACTGGCTCCGGCCAGTTCCTGAGCTGAACCCAGCTGGTTGCCCCAAGGGACCCCGCTCTCTGCATCTGTGCCTGGCTGAGGTCAGATCTTCCAGGGCCAGGCCCCATCCTGGCCCCTGGGCCCCTCTGGGGGGTGGTGAATGGCATGGTGATCTCGCTGTGGCTAGAGCAGTGTCACACTCGGTGTACCCAGAACCAGACGATGCCAGGCTCACAGGAGCGAGCATGTGACCGCACCAGGAAATCCCTGGGAAGCTGGACTCGCCCTCGGGAGAGAGAGGAGATGTGCTGACGGAGGGGATGCTGGCGCCTTCCCTGGACACCTGGGCAGCTTTGACCACAAAGGGTCAAAGCTCCAGAGGCCTGCAGGCAGCACCAGCCACAGTGCACCCCAGACCCCAATGCTGACCCCAGGAGGGCAGTGTGGTCAAGGTGGGAAGGGTCAGAGAGGCCAGACGTGCCATGGGGCCTCGGCAACTCACAAAGGGGCCCCTTGGCACCCGGGGCAACCGCAAACGCTCAGATGGGTGTTGATTCAGTCTCTCCATGGAGCGGAGTGCAGGCCAGGGCTCGGATCCTGTATTTCAGGAAGTCCCAGATGTGCTGGGAAAGGCGGGTGGGAAGGAGACATTCCGGCCTGAGCAGAGTCCCCGGGCTGAACTCCGGGGAGGCATCAGGGGCACACCCTGAGCCGTGGGGGCTCGGCGCAGCTGCAGCCCGCGGTGCGGGCATGTTTCCGGGGCTTCGAGGGACCACGGCGGATGTACAATGACAAAATTGAATGTTCACGGCTCCGGAGGCCGGACACCTGAGGGCACGGTGCTGCGTGGCTGAGCTCCTGCAGAGGCTCCCGGCTCCGGGGGCAGCCGCATTCCTTGGCCACGTCTCTCCATGTCCGTGGCCTCCATCCTCACGTGGTCCTTCCTGGGACAGCTGTGCTAGGTCTTCCTGCTTCGCATACAAGGGCACTGGGGAGAGCATCTCGGATAATCTCCTCATCCCACAGGCCTCAGTTTACCCAAAATTCAGTCTGTTACCGCATCAGGCGACAGTCCCCCTGTGCTTTATAAGGTCCTGTTCACAGGTTCTGGGGACTGGGAGGTGGCTGGTCCTCAGCCAGCCATGCTCAGCAGCCCCCACGCCATGACATGCCAGGAGCCCCGCCAGGACGTTGCTGCACCGACCCTGTGCTCACAGCCCCCCACCCCCCAGCCCAGCCACCTGTTCGGGAACACGGGCATAGTCTGTGCAGCCTCAGGGACACCAAAGGACACCAAAGAGCCAAGATGGGAGCCTACAGCCGAGGTCCACACCCACCACCAGCACCTGTGGTGCTCCGGGAAGGACACCGTTCTTCTGTGGCGGGCAGCAGGCCTTTCTCTCCAGGACAGGGTGCTCTGACCAAGGTGCCCAGCGAAGCTGCCAGGCCCGCTCAGGCTCAGGTGCGGACGCAGAAGAGTAGGGCTTGAGAAGACATGCTTGGCACTGATGTGCAGTCTGAGCAAGCTCGGCCACGCCCGGTCCAGGTCCTCAGTGGACAGAGGAACCGCAGGAGCCGGGCTCTCAGACAGAGTCCAGCCGCCCGAGACCAGGCGCCCTTTATGCAGACGCCTCTGTGGGGAATCCGCTTCCGTGCTGACGTGGGCAGTCTGGGCTTCAGGATGGAGCAGCGATGCTCACCACGCAGGACGAGCCGGCATCCTGACTCCCAGAGCCAGACTCCCCTTCAAGGCCTAACTCTGCAGTGGTGGGGGGCGAAGAAAATGCAGGATGCCCGGCTGTTGGCATGATCTGAGGTTCACATCTAACTGCACGGCACACGGACACTGACTGTGGTTGGTCTGGAATTGGATGTTGCAGGGGTCCCTGTGTTCCCCCTGCTAAGCCTGGCATCCGCACTCACAGCCTCTGAGGGCCTTGGGGCTGAACCCCCGCTGGGAGGAGCAAGCAGAGAAACCATTGCCTTTGAAGTGGCCTGGTGCCCCCTGGCTGCCGCCAGCACCCCCATGCTAAGAAGGCTTTCCGTCCTGCTCTGGCCTCTGCAGCCCCCACATAGGGGCGCAGGACAACACCAAGAGCCACTCTGGGCCCAGCTCCGTCCCCTGCGGGATGGGCGGGTTCTCAGGGTGAAAGTTCTGAGGAAGCTCTGGGGTGGGTAGCCTTAGCCCTGCTGGGCTGCAGGAATGGGGAAGTGAAGCCTGGTACAAGACGGGCTGCCATGGGGAGCCATCCAGCTCTGCCCACAGTGCCAGCCCGTCCTGGGGTGGGCAGGCGTCCGTGGTCACCCAGGCAGGCCAGCCCCGGGAGGCGAGGAAGGAGCTGGCAGACTGAAAATCACTAGTGGGAGAAGCGAGTCTCCTGCTGAGGCCAGCCTGGCTCCGCCTGGCACCGTGCAGCCCTGGCCCACTGCCGTGCCCTGCTTGTTCCCGGGGACTGGGAAGGCACCGAGTGAAGCCAACCGGGCAGAAAGGACGAGGCCAGAGAAGGCGGCAGCTGCAGGAGCAACCCCAGTGGAATCCCAGGTGGCTCCGGCTGGGACTTCGCGGCAGGACCCACACAGTGCTCAGGCCGTGGGAAGGCTCTGCAGACCTCACCTCTCCAGGGAGCCCCCCACCTTCCTGGGGCTCCCCTGAAACCCTTGCCTGGCCCAGGGAAAGGCTGGGCAGGAATGACGACCCCAGAGTGACAAGGACTTGCAGAGAAGGGAGGCCAGGTCCTGGGAGGAGGAGACCCCCATCCCCACCCGACATGAGCGTGGCCGGCACCCCTGCCTGGCTTCACTCAGGAGGGCGTTTTCCCGGTGGAGACCACAGGAAGAGGCCGCCTGCCCCCCAAATGCTGCATTTCTCACTCAGCCGCCCCTCACTCTCATCCTGCCCCTGCAGCCCCTGGTGCATCTGAGCAGCTGCCGCTCAGGCCCAGCCTTGACTTAGTCAGTCGTCATCCCTTTACCTGACTTTGGACTGCTCCTCAGCCCACGGCACCCACCGCACCGTGCCCCTGAGGTGTGAAGTCTTCTCGCTCCCTGACACTTTCCTGAAGGCCACTCCACCAGGTCACAGGCCAGGAGCGTTCGGCAGCTCTCGGGAGTTATGGCTCTGCCCACCCCCCACCCTCAGCCCACGGGCTGTGCTTCCCACCGCTCAGTGGAGGGGCCTCTGCAGGCAGCCCCTGGGGGTCCCACGGGCTGTCCTCCCCGCTCCGGGCAGAGGGAGGGTGTGGACGCTGTGCGGTGGGAGTGCAGCGGCGGGCAGGGACCCCTGCTCTGTGGCTCCTACACAGGGGACCAGGGCCCGGGGCAGGAAGGAGGTGGTGGGCAGTTCAGCCCCAGATGGGCATAGAGGGCTGGGCCGTGCTCAGCTGGGAGCAGTCGGACAAGTGGTGAGTGGGCGGGGGTGGGCGACGCGTCTGCGGGTCATGGGCTCAGGCTACTTGCGACCACCCTGAGGAGCTGAGCGTGCTGGGGCTGAGGGCGGGCCAATCCCTGCCCGGAAAAGCCAGTAGGGAGCGGACCTTGGCGTGAACTCATCCTTCTGGGGCAGGAAGGAGGCTGGAGGGAGGCCCAGCCAGGATCGGTGGGCGGCAGGGGCCCTGGGGCGGGTGGAGGGCAGTGTGAGAGAGGGGCAGGGCGTGGAGACCGCTCACCTGGGCACGCGGGGCTCCAGTCACCGGCTCAGGCCAGGCCACAGGCCCCAGCTCCCCTGGAAGTGGCAGCTGGGCGGGGACTCTAGGTCTCCCCAGGTGCTGGCCACAGTGGGTTTTTGCTTTGCTTTGCTTGTTTGTTGGAGTTTAGTTTTTTACATTTTGGTAAATAAACATACCTTTTACCATCGTACCCAAGAACGTTCACGCCATCGTCGCTGGCAGTTGGCCTCCACACTGCTCTCATTTTCCAAACCGAGGCTCTGCCGGTTCAGCACCGACTCCCGCCCCTCCCCCAGCCCCGGCGCTCCACCTCCTGATTCTAGGGCTCCGTGCTCCTGGACCTCAGGCAAGCGCTGGTTCTTGCACTTGCTTGCTTCTTCGGCGTTGTGTCCTCAGGGATCTTCCAGACTGTGGCACATGTGAGAGTTTCCTTCCCTTCAAAGGCTGAGTAACGTCCCACAGGGGGGATGGATCTCATTTTGTGTATCCGTCACTGTAGGGTCCAGCCCTACACGGTTCTGGGAGCCGCTCCCGGCTGGGAGCACAAGAAATTGTAGAAATAAAAGACACAAGACACAGAAATAGAGAAAAGAGAGTTTGGGCCCCGGGGTCCACTGCTGCCCAGATCTCCGAGACCAGCAGTGGCCCCGAGTGCCGGGACACTCTCACTTTTATTGAGCTGCAAATCCGGGGGGAGGGTAGGCAGGGCGTGGCCTCGGTGGTCGGAGACTGGGGGCAGGTGGATGGGGCGTGGCAGTGGTAGGGTCAAGTACATCACGTGTCGTTCAGGCGGGGGCTCAGGAACTTCTGGCATCTGAAGTGAGGCAAGGAGCATAATGCATCAGCACCTTTTCCATCTTACCGAGAAAGAACTAAAACATTGAGATTTATATTTCTATAACTGATTTTCTCTTCTAAGAAAAAAGGAACCAGGTGCAGAAGCAGAACATGAGAGTGGACGTGGAACGTGACCACTGAGGCACAGCCCCACATAGGGACAGTTAAGCCCCGGATGTCTGTGGCCTCCTGACAGCCGTCAGGCCGACCACAAGATCTTGGAGGAGCGGAGTTTTCTCCTAACTTCCCCAGGAAGGAGATGTCTCGGTCATCTTGGATGTCTGCTCCCCTAGCTGGCTAAACAGCAGGTGCTTTCCACAGCCGAGGCGCCCCGCAGCAGCCCTTATGTGGGGGTGACAGAAGGCTCAGAGCATCTTGCCTCGGGGTCATTCATTTCACAATGTCACCCCAGGTTCACACTTACGGCTGAGAGGCATTAGTAAAAGAATTAAGATCACCTATGAATAACTAAGGTCACATACGAATAGCTAATAACTAGTAAGGTTTTATTTCTGGTTACTTTCTTCATTATTTATGTGGAAATAGGCTGAGGACTTTTGCTCCTGCCTCGGTGCTTATGGGATCTACCCCCTGCAAGTCACCTGTCGGCAGACACCAGGGCTCCATCCGCCATCGGCGGTGGCACAAATGCTGCTGTGAACACGGGGTCGGAGCGTCTCTTCGAGCCTCTGCTCTCCATTCTTCGGGTATATGCGCAGATGTGGGTTCCTGGATCACATGGGAACTCCAACTTTCTGAGCGTCTGCCATACCATTCCCACTGCCGAGCACAAGAGCCTGGCCTCCCCACGTCCTCCCAGCACCCCCTCTGCTTTCTTCCCAAGAGCCATCCCGGGGCTTGTGGGGTGGTGACTCGCTGTGGCTTTGATTTGTGTTTC
Organism: Cebus imitator; assembly: GCF_001604975.1. Lineage (NCBI taxonomy): Eukaryota > Metazoa > Chordata > Mammalia > Primates > Cebidae > Cebus > Cebus imitator. Next base: position 1,092,390 of record NW_016107758.1, on the reverse strand, counting down.
TCTGATGAGGTGACTCTGTCTTTTCACCTACCTTTTGGCTGTGTGTGTCTCTTCTTTGGAGAAATGTCTGTTCAAGTCTTTTGCTCTTTTGTGGGCTCTTTTGTTTTTGTTTTGTTTTTCGAGACAGAGTCCCGCTCTGTTGCCAGGCTGGAGTGCAGTGGCACAATCTCTGCTCACTGCAACCTCTGCCTCCTGGGTGCAAGTGATTCTCCTGCCTCAGCCTGTGAGCAGGTGGGACTACAGGTGCCCGCCACCACGCTCAGCTAATCTTTGTATTTTTAGTGGAGACGGGGTTTCACCAAGTTGGCCAGGCTGGTCTTGATCTCTTGACCTTGTGATCTGCCCGCCTCAGCCTCCCAAAGTGCTGGGATCACAGGCGTGAGCCACTGGGCCCAGCCTTTTGCTCATTTTTAATTGTGCTGTTTGTTTTCTTGTTGTTGGGTTATAGGAATTCTTTCTTTTTTGTTGTTGGATAGAGTCTCACTTTCATTCAGGCTGGAGTGCAGTGCCACCATCTCGGCTCACTGTAACCTCTGCCTCCTGGGTTCAAGCAATTCTGCCCCAGCCTCCTGAGTAGCTGGAATTACAGGCACATGCCGCCACGCCTAATTTTTTTGAATTTTTTTAGTAGGCACAGGGTTTTGCCATGTTGACCAGGCTGCTCTCACACTCCTGGCCTCAGGTGACCCACCTGCCTCAGCCTCGCAAACTGCTGGGGTTACAGGTGTGAGCCACTGCACGTGGCCAGGATTCTTTACACATTCTGAGTGCTAACCGGTGTCACATAGAAGGTTGATGAATATTTTCCCGTTCCTGGGTTTTCACTTTCTTCATAGCATCCTTTGATACACAAGTTTTAAGTTCTGAATCAGTTCAATTTATCTGTTTCCTTCACTGTCTGCGGATTTGATGCCACATCCAAGAAGTCGCTGCCAAATCCCGCGCCACAAAGCTTTTCCCTGTGTTTTCTCCTACGCGTGTTATGGCCTGGGCTCTTACATTTGCATGCCTGGGCAGGGCGGTAGCCCCGGGCCCCCTCCGGTCCCCAGGCAGGGGCCTTTCCCCTGACTTCTTTCTTCACTGTGCCGAAAGCACCAGAGGACGGGATCCCAAGCCAGCCCTGCAGCCCCTCCCAGGACCCAGGTCCCCCAGGGCCTGCTCATGGCAGCATCCACAGGCAGCCACCCCCATGGATAAACGTGGGGTGGGAGGGGAACAGGGTCCCCTCTCCCACCACACAGAACCTCTCAGGACCTACCCGCCCCCCCCCAAGCATCTGGATCCCCCCTAAAACCCGGTACGTGTGCTCAGCTGGCCTCTCCTCTCAGGCGAGTGGGAGAGACCTTGAAAATCACACCACATGCACCGTCCTCCAGCATCGGCCACCTGCCCCGCCAGTCTCCAACCCTGCCCTCAGCTGGCCTCCTGCCCGTGCCCGACAGATGGGAGTGGGACGGTGCCATGCAGCTGCTGTGTGCCAGACAGGGTGGCACTTCCATGCCCTCTGAAGACAGTTCACTGGTAGGGCGACTCTGCAGGAGAGGGTAGGGCGGACAGACGTGGCTCCCTCTGCCCCAGCCTCCAGGCCTCCAGGGCTGCCCGTCTGCCATAATCACCCTGGGATCTCTCCCACCTGCCATCACTGTCTTGGCTCATTTGGTGACTCTGTGCCCCCGGGACCCGTGCCTCCTCCTCAGAGCCAAGTCCACACCTGGCAGAGCACACTGTCCACAAGGACAGCCAGTGACTGCTTGGGAGGAGTGGCTCCTTGGGGCCGCCCTGAGTCTCAGTCTCTTTCGGTTCTGTCCAAAGCACATCCCCTGCGGGTGCTAGTCAGGAAAAGATGGCTGTGCCCAGCTGTGTGGGTACCCGGCTGCGTGGGTGCCCGGCTGCAGGGGTGCCCGGCTGCGGGGGTGCCCGGTGGCCAGCGTGTCTGTGCAGGTGCCTCTGAAAGGCTCTAGCAGGACGTCGGACTCCAGGCGGGCTCCAGGCACAAGGCCATGAGGATGACATGGCAGGCAGCGTCCCTCCTCAGACCTCAGTCCACCACCGGTGACGATCCCTCCATTCTTTGATAAATGTTTTTAAAAAGTCATAGTTCCTGAGTGCAGATCAAGGGAGACAGCGGCCACCAGCTGCCCCTGCCTGCTGTGAGCCCAGCAAGCGCAGAGCTCCTCCTGGAGCACACGCGGGAGGGGTGTCTGTGGAGAGGCCAGCCCCTCCCAGGTGCCGTTGCTCAGGTAGGCAGTTTCACCCGGGCGTCTCCAGGTCTCCAGGGAAAACCGCTTCCACCCAACAGCGTTCCACACTCCTGTTTCCAGGGAAACCCAGCTCTCGGCGTCCCGGTTGCCACAGCAATGCCTATGGGCTCAGCTGGCCGCACTATCTCACCCACAGGGCGAGGGCAGCTGGGTGCCCAGGCTCGGGACACAGGACTGCAGAGCCAGGGGCCACACAGGCGTGGGGCCTGGGCAACTAGGAGGTCCTGGCCAGTCGGAGGAGACGTACGGAGAGCAGGGCCAGGCCTCCTCTGGGGCCCGGTGCTCTGGGCTGCAATGAGCTCCGCCTCCAGTGAGCATGGCAGCGGGGACGCCTCCCAACAGCCCCCACTGGGGCTGGACGCCGTGATCCAGGTCAGTGGGGCGGCCGCTTCCCTGCACCCTCCTGAGAGCCCGCCACCAGGAAGGGATGCGGCACAGAGAGGGGGTGGCCAGGCGGCAGCGTGCTGGCTCCCGGGCACGTTCCACCTGCTCACGTGTTCACCTGGAGTGTGCAGGCCCTCACAGTGCAAAGCAGGCACACCCGCGCACACACACACGCAGCCTCCAGAGCCTGGGGAGAGAGCTCAGGTCGCCGCTGGCTGTGGGCGTTCGGGAAGTCAGTGTCCCCGGCAGCCACAGGTTTGCAGGCTGCACACTGGGGTGGGGGGCAAACAGCCTCCGGCACTGACACTCCAGACCTCGTTCACTGCCCTCCCACAGCAAAGCGTGGGGGTCAGCGAGGCCTCCGTGGGCGGGGCTCCCGTCGCGGCTTAGGCGAGGCGGCTATTCTGTGGTTCCAGATGTTCTGGTTCTGTCTTCATAGCACCCAGTGCGTGACAACAGTGGCTGGGAGCTGTCCGTGTTCCTGTCCCGTCACCTCCCTCCTTCCCAGAGCCCACCTAGAGCCCAGCCTGTGGCCCCAACCCACAGACCTCACACATCCGTCCTCCTGCACCGCGGTCACCTGCTTCTGGCCGCCGCAGCCAGGCAGCCCTACCTCCAGCTGATCCCAGGGAAACCCTGACGAGCTGGCTTAATCGATGTGGCTTGTTAACCCAGCTCTCAGCATCTCAAAACTGCCACGCAGGCTGACATGGCCCTACCCAAACAATGCAGGTCAGCTGAAAAGAGAGAGACAGGGACGGTCACGGCGCCGCGGGTGACCGAGCAGCAGGGTAGAGGCAGGTGTGCACACACAGGCGGCGGGAGGTTGAGAGGGCAGGATGTCTGAATCAGGCGATGCCACAGGCGAGGGGCCGTGGGGCGACCCCACCTCTCCCACCCAGCCCCGCCTGGGTGTCAGCTCCTCCAACTCTGAGAGCAGGACTGGCGAATGGAGGCTGGAGAGAGGAGGCCGGCACACGGCAGGTTACTGGACCCTGAGGCCCTGTGAGGAGTCCCACCCCCAGATGTCAGGAGAGCCGAGGCTGAGGGTTGTCGGAGCTCTGCAGCTAGCGGCTGGTTTGAGGAGGAAACGCAGGCAGTGGCATGGTATCAGTGCTTGCTAATTCAGCTGAAGGATGCTTTGCCTGCCCCCAAACTCCCACTGTCCCCGGGGAATCTCATCCGGAAGCCACAAAGGCCCCAGTGAGGTCAGCTCTGCCCGCCTGGCTGACACCTGTTATTTTCGCTGTGGTGATTGAGATCTTGATGCCAACACCCCAGAGTGAACAGGCAGCAGGAAGGCGCCAGATGCCCAGATCAGCTGTCCAGATGGCGGCAGAACCATGGGGACCCTCCACCCTCCAGCTACGGCCTGGGAGATGGCAGGGCCTGGGGATGGCTATGGCTGCAGGATGCAGGAGCCTCCCCCGTAACCAGGGGTGGTGGCTCTGGATGGAGGGTGAGCATGCTCCCAGGGTCCGAGGACCCTCTCTGACATCCCTCCCCCTCCAGCCACAGCTGCTCTCCCCTCCTCTGGAAGCCCCCCAGCAACCTCTGCATAGCACCCCAGAATACCCCCCGCCCCAGAATGTCCCCCACACCAGAATACCCCCACACCAGAATGCCCCTCGCCCCAGAATGTCCCCACGCCAGAATACCCTTGCCCCAGAATGTCCCCACCCCAGAGCTGGAATTGGATGCAAGGGAGCAGGCCTGGAGACTATCAACCCTCGCTCTGGGGTGAGCAAGTCAGACCTGGGGAGTGCAAAGATCCCTGAAATTACACATGAAGTGGGGGGAATATGTGTGGCTGCCTCGAGGGTGGGGTGTGACTGTCCTCGGAATCTCCAGCACCCAGCCCGCAGCTGATGGAGAAAGGCGGGCGCACAGACCCCGGACGAGGAGCCCAGCGCAGGAAGGCCCAGTCACCTCAGAGCTGGGGCCTCCTCCGACCCCGGTTCTTTTGCCTTAGCTCTGCTTAACGCTATTTTTCTAGGAATTTGTCCATTACATCTAAATTTTCGAATTTATTATGCTCACAATATCTTCTTTCTGCCTGTCAGATGCCTGCAAGACCTGCTGTGGAGTAACCAGCTGTCCCTGTTTGCTGGGGCGCTTGAGGCAGGGGTTTCCCAGGACTCTAGACAGCCTTGAGGCCGGAACCCAAGTCCTGGGCACAGTGGGGAGGACGTGGCTGCCGTGATGTGGCTGCCGTGATGTGGCTGCCGTGACGTGGCTGCCGTGACGTGGCTGCCGTGACGTGGCTGCCATGACGTAGCACTCCCCCTTCTCGCTTCTGATACTAGCCACGTACTGGTCCTCCTCACAGAAGTTTACCTTGTGTTTCATTACCCCATGCATTCATTCTGCCTTTGCTTTCCATTTCTCTGGGTTTATTCTTCATGTAACTTCCAGAAATTTGTGCTTGGTTCATTGATTATTCAGCCTTTTAAAAAATTTCTTTTTTCTGGCTGGGTGCAGTGGCTCACACCTGTAATCCCAGCACTTCTGGAGGCTGAGGTGGGCGGATTGCCTGAGGTCAGGAGTTTGAGACCAGCTTGGTCAACATGGTGAAACCTTGTCTCTACTGAAAATACAAAAATTAGCAGGGCATGGTGGTGGGTGCCTATAATCCCAGCTACTTGGGAGGCTGAGGCAAGAGAATCGCTTGAACCCAGGAAGCGGAGGTTGCAGTGAGCCAAGATCGCACCACTGCACCCCAGCCTGGGCAACAGGGCGAGACCTTGTCTCAAAAATAAATTAATTACTTAAAAATAATAATAAAAATAATTTTTTTTGAATTGTGGAAAAATACATATAACGTAAAGCTGAGCATTTTAACCATTTTAGGGACAGCTGTGCAGAGCTAAGCACATTCACAATGCTGTGTGACCGTCACCACCATCCACGCCCAAGACTTTTTTTCTTTTTTTTTGAGACGGAGCGTCTCCTGCTGTCGCCCAGGCTGCAGTGCAAAGCTGTGATCGCGGCCCACTGCTGCCTCCGCCTCCTGTCTTTGAGCAGTTCTCGCGCCTTGACCTCCCCCGTCGCTGGGACAACGGGCACACGCCACCATGACCAGCTATTTTTTTGTATTTTCAGTGGAGATGGGGTTTCACCATGGTGGCCAGGAGGGTCTCAAACTCCTGACCTCAAGCAGTGCGCCCGCCTTGACGTCACAAAGTGCTGGAGTTACAGGGGTGAGCCACCGAGCTGCGCCCCAGAAATGCCATCTTCCCAAACTGAGACTCTGCCCCCGTCCACCGTCACACCCACTCCCCCTGCCCCCAGCATCCTACTGTCCGCGTCTGTGAACTGGGCGACGGCGGCAGCCTCGTCCAGGTGGACGAGACGGCATTTGCCCCACGTGGCTGGTTTATTTCACTGAGGAAAACACCCTCGAGCTGCTGTCGCAGGCACCAGCGTCTCCTCCCTTTGTAAGGCTGAGTGATGCTCTGCTTAGGGAGGGCCACACTGCTTATCCCGTCATCTGTGAATGGGCGTCTGGGCGGCTTCCGCCTGCCGGCTGTCGTGAAAATGCTGCTGCGGACTTTGGGGTACAAATATTTCTTCGAGTCTCCACTTTAAGTTCTTCCGGGCAGAAGCCCAGACGTGGATGGCTGGATCGTGCGGGCAGTCCAGGTTTAGTTTTGGAAGTGAGGACCCGTCACGCCGCCTTCCGCCATAACCGCAGCGTCTCAGGCTCCCGCTTCTCCTCCCTGATGCACGCCCGTCCCTCCCAGCAAGGCTTTATCTGTCCGAACTGCTAATACTCACAGCACTTGTGACACCAAACGTGGGGTTTTTCCTGACACCAACCAATTCTCCAGCTCTCTGGACACCAGCTGGCTGTCCTGCAGTTCAACCCAGTTCAGACCTTACTGATCCCGTGTGGGCACAGACCCACAGCTCAGGGGCTCAGTCCCACAGAGCCGCCCCCCCGAGATGCCAACCACAAGTCCTGGCCTTCCATACTTCTGTGTGACCGGCCAGGAATTAGGGGTTCTTCCAGCTCCCTGCTCAACTCGATAATTTGCTGGAACAGCTCCCTGAACTGCAGAAGTGACTTTCCCACTTGATTACGGGTTATTATAAAGGACACAACTCAGGACTAGCCAGAGGGAGAGGTGCCTAGGTCAAGGTAAGGGGGCCGGTGTGGAGCCTCCAGGCCCCTGGGCACCCGCCCACCCACGGCACTGCCTTCAGGTAGGGAGCCCCCAGGGCCCTGGGCACAGCACCCACCCACAGCACTGACCTGCAGTCAGCAACCCAGCCTGCCCGGCCCTGTGGTCTAGGGCTTTCCTGGAACCTGCATCAGGCAAAATTCATTAAGTCATTGGCCATTGGTGATCTGCTCCAGAGACAGCTCCTCTCCCTCCCTGGGCTGAGCGCGCCACGCTCCCGTCGCGCCCCCGTCTTTCTGGTAACCAGCCCCCACTTTGTGGCTGTCTAGCAGCCCCCGCCATCTCATGAGCCAATGAAAGACACTTATCACTCAGGAGAAGGCCCCCCCAAGGGCCCAGGTCTCGAGTCCCCAGCCCAGGACAGGAGCGGTGGATGGTGTCCCAGTGGCTAGGCCATGGTGCCCGTCACCGAGCCCCACACTGTCACAAGGAAGCCAGAGGCAGATGCTCAGCCCACCTCCAGATCCCCCAGGCCACGCCAGGTCTTGTCGGACACAGCTGGGGTCACTGTGCTAACGACACGGGCCCATCCTCCCACTCGGGAACCCCCGGCAGCCCCACATCCAAGGATCAGGCCCCACAACCCTCCACAGAACATGTGAGGGTCTCACAGTCAAGCTCCAGGTCCCTCCCCCACCCCTCACCCCCATCCCACGGCCCCTCCCCCAGGCCCTGCACAGACCCCCAGAGACACAACCCTCAACCTTTGCTTCCACGGCTCCCCCCACATGGACACAGTGCCCAGGCTCTGTAACTGGTGGGTTCTTTCTTATCCCACCTCCCCCAGGAAGCCTGCGTGGGCACCAGGGACACTGCGAGAACCAGGAAAGACAGGGTCCCTGCCCTCCCCGCCTTCCTTGTTCTGAGTCATTTTGCCATCCGCGATCCGGCCCTCAGGCAGTTCTGCCTGAGTGCTCAGTCTTCCAGGCCTGTCTGTGTGCCAAGCATTGTGCTGGGGGCATAGAAAGGAATGAGAAGTTGTCTCTCCCCGTCAGCAACCTCTGCCTCAGTGCCTGGCTGGGTCCTGCCTGCAGGGTGGCCTAGGTTTATCATCATCTGCAGAGCAAACCAACGTCCAAAGAGGCCTGCTCCCCTCCTGCCCGATGCCCAGGCCCAGAGTGCCCAAGCACGGAGGCTTCCACTAAGCAGTTGCTGAAATACAGCATCTTGGAGGCCAGGTGTTATCCCAGGCACAGAAAAGCTCTTTTTCCTAAGGAAGTGAGCCTGGCAGAAGGCCTCGGCCCGCGGCCCTCTCTGCGGTGGGATAGCAGGCAGACGTCCGGTGGCTGCACTTGGCCAGAGGCCCTGCCCTCAGATGTGTTCTTCAGGCTGTGCCTGCTCCTGGCAAGGCCAGACCCCACTGCCCGGGGATGTGGGAGGCCCACGGGAGGGCCGCGAGGGAAAGCAGCAGCTGCAGCCCTGCCGGGCTCCAAGGCAGGAGGAAAGGGGCTGCCGCCCGGCCCAACCCCAAAGCTGTCTGCTTCCCCGCCCTTGTCTCAGGCTGGGGAGGAGGCACACAGGGGCGGGGACCCGAGGGGCCAAGTGCAGACACCGCCGCTGGGAAGGCTCCTCAGTGATGAGCCTTGTGCCCCTGTGGGGACCCAAGGCTGGGTCCCAGGCGCCCTGGAGCAAGCCTCCAAGGTGCCAAGCCTCGCCCTCCTCGCCCCTAAGGCCGAGGCCTCCAGTGCAGGTCAGGACAGTGGATGTGAAAACGTTTGCAAATGGAGGGCTCAGAGAGCCCTGCGGGCGGATGCTGGCGCGCCTTCGCGCTGTGGACACGTGTCCTTCATTTTCCCTGATGGGGTCCCAGCCCAGCCCCAGGCTCCCTTCTGCAAGTCACCAGCAGCCCCTGCAGCGCTCCTCCCGGCCACATGGGGGCACTGTGGGAGCTCGGGGAAGGCGGCCTCCACCCTGGGGCTGGGGGCACCCTCCACCCCGCCCCTCACTGGGGGGTCCATCCTCATCCCACCCTCACTGGGGGGGTCCACCCTCATCCCACCCACACTCGGGGGGGGTCCGCCCTCATCCCACCCACACTCCGGGGGGGTCCGCCCTCATCCCACCCACACTCGGGGGGGGTCCGCCCTCATCCCACCCACACTCCGGGGGGGTCCGCCCTCATCCCACCCACACTCGGGGGGGTCCGCCCTCATCCCACACTCACTGGGGGGTCCGCCCTCATCCCACCCACACTCCGGGGGGGTCCACCCTCCACCCTCTGCTGGGAGCCACCTCCTCCCACCCCTCACTGGGTCCTGCTCCCCCCACGTGAGGACGGGCCCTGAGGCCGGGTCCTGGTTGGGTTGGGGTTACCCACTGGACAGGTGCCCACTCTCGTGCAGTGATTTTAAAGGGACATCTTGGTGCCCTTCCCTGCTGCCGCGGGGCTGGCCTGGCCCCTCTCGGTGAATCCAGATGTCTCCCCAACTTGGAATCCAGGTGTTGGGGATCCTGGCCCTTCTCTGTCCCAGAAGTTGCTGGGTTATTTTTGACTCCGCCTTCCTCTTCCTGGGGGAGGAGACACAGGCTGGGCACCTCCCCTGCCCCCACAACCCAGAGACTCACTCGGGAGGAACCACTCCGGTTCCTGAGCCTGGCTGTGGGCAAGGTGAACCTGAGACATGGCCTGGCCCAGTGGCTTTCCCTTACTGCCTCTCCAGGGCCCTCTGGTCTCCATGGCCACACAAAGACCCCTGTGGGTCACAGGCCAGCGCTGCTGGGGTTTTGAGAAGGTCCCACGGGAGACCTACCCTAAGGAGCCGCCCAGGCGGTCAGAGGGAACGTCCCCATCTCAGCCACTGCAGCCCCTAGTCTGGGCTTAGCTGAGATTGAATGGCTGTGCCTCTGCCCGCAGGGCGCCCCGCTGGGGAAAGACCTGCTCATCTGGGTCCAGGGAAGGAGGGTGCTGTGCCCACCCGTCCCGCCCCCCTCAGCGCCAGCCAGCTGCTGCTCCCTGACCCCAGACCCCAGTGCAGCCCCGACTCCCAGGCTGAGAGCCCCCTGTAATCCATTCCTGACGTCGGCCGAGCCCGGCCAGGTTCTAGGGGACCATGGTCACAGAGAGGCTGATCCAGGCTGACGAAGGAGCCTGCTGGTGGCTGGGCGGGGGTCCCAGTGGACACGCTCCCCCTCCCTGCCCCCGTCCTGCCCCAGCTCAGGCCGCTGTCCAAGCAGGATGGCATGGCAGGGACGGTGGGTTGCTGAGGGCTGCTGGAGCCAGTGCACCCGGGTCTGCGCTTCAGCAGGCCCCTGACCATCCCTGCCTAAGGCAGCTTTGACGAGGGTGTGGAAGATGTCCCTCCAGGGCTTCTGACCCCTGACAGTCTGGCAGGAGCACCTCCAAGGTCACGCTCCTGTGTAGGGATGGGAATCAGCGCAGGAGTGTGGCCTGCAGATAAAGCCAAGGCTAGCGCTGTTGGGTGCAGGCTTGGAGGTGCTGTGCCCTCCCTGCAGGCGGGACCGGTTAGCAGGTGTGCAGTGGCTCCACCCACCCCAGTGGAGAGCTGGGGTCGTGCCCCGGCCTCAGTTTCCTCATCTGCAGTATGGAGTAGGATAAGGCAACCTCCCAGCCAAGATCCAGAATGCGGGAGGGGTGTAAGAGGAGAGGCCCTGGCAGCAGCCCCGAAACCCCCCACCCCGTTCCCAGGCAGGTGCCAACATGCAGGCGGGCCGCGGATCCACAGGAGGGTCCTGATTCCATTGTGCGTGGGAGGTCATTTACCTCCAGGCAAGATGCCAGCAGCTTCCATTTCCCAGGGGCTGGTGGCTAGTGCCGGTGGGTGGTCCCTCCCCTGCACCCTCACAGAGCTGCAGCCCCCGCCCTGGGACCAGGAGGGCCTGGCTTGCCACTGCTCCCATTTCACAGATGGGGACATGAGGTGGGGATGACACACCCAGGGTCACAGTGTACCGGTGGCAGAGCAAGGACCCCAGTCCAACTCTCTTAGAGGGGAGCCCTGCTCTGACCCTGGGGAGGCAGAGATAGGGGGAGCCCACATTTCCCCCAAGGTTTGGGCTGTCCCCCTCCACACAGCCAAATGGGCTGGCCCAACAGTGAGGACCCGCTGGCTCTTCCTGCTGGGCCACCCCGTTCAGGGCCAGGATCTGGCTGCCCCGGCCGGGTACCCCTAGCCCTGGCGTAGCTCCACGCAGGGGCTGTGACCTCCCTGGGTCTTCAGTGCAGGCTGGGCTGAAGGGGGTGCTGCAGGCGGGAGGAGGAGGCGCGGCCAGGCTCGGCTGAGTCTGGAGTCGTTGGGGAAAGTGACCTCCTGCCCTAGTGTTCCCTCTCAGGGCGAGGCCTTCTAGAGTGGAAACCTCCAAGCCCACCCCCAGCGTCCCGGGGCGGAAACGGGCAGGCCCCGAAGGATCCACAGGCCCCGGAGGCGACACCCTGCTGGGACCCGCTGGTGCAGGTGGCCGCGCGGAGCCCACGGGAGGGGTCTGGGGAGTGGGCGTGGAGGACCAGCCTGGGGCCGCGGAGAAGGAGGCGGCGTCCGCGTCCGCGGGGCCACAAGCGCCCAGGGTGGCCGCACAGGCCTCGGGACACGCCGACCCCGCCTTCCGCCTTCCCCTCCCCGCC
>NW_016107758.1:1073657-1080502 GCF_001604975.1 Cebus imitator | reverse complement strand
CCTCCGTCCTCCCCCCGCGCCCCCTCCGCCTCCATCTAGGCCCCGGCGCTTTGCAGGCACCCGGCCACAGATGGAACCCATTACGCCCCAGCGCCTCTCGGGACGCCCCGCTAATAAGTGACCCTCTGTAACGTTAGGAATGAGTCAAGTTCGCGCCATGCTGCTGCCTTCCCGTTAGCGGGTGGCGCCGCCGATGCCCGGGGGAGCGCGGGGCGGGGGCTGCCGAGCAGGCGGAGGGCGGGGCGGGCCCTTCCCGGCCTGGGGGGTGAGCGGGGCCTGCCTGTCGCTGCTCCGGGAGGAGCCTGGGGTGCCTCTTGCCATCCCGCTGGGCCTCCGTTTTCCCGCGGGCAAAGTACGGGGTTTAGGGCAGAATGGCTGAGCCCCTTCCACCCTCTCCTGGTTGGTGGCCTTGGCACCTGGGTCCCAGCGGGCCCAGGAGAAGGAGCAGGGACGTCCCTCCCCCCACACTGGGCAGCGGCTCCCAAGGGGGCCCATTCCCCTCCCCAAGAAGAGGCAATGGGGGAACATGCAGTGAAGGCGCCCCCCAAGACCTCCCAGGGGACTAAGACGCAGCCCCTGGAACACGGTTGTCAGGAGGACGGCGACTCGGACCTGGGCTCACACTTGCCGGGCGTCTGCTGAGGGGCTGGGAACAGGGCCTTTGGGCGCCATGCTCGGCCTGGGTCTGCAGTGGCTCTCCAACCCCGGAGGGGGGGATCAAGATCTTTGGGGTGCAGATGGAGGAGGAGGCCCGTGTCCAGTGAGGGTCCGGAACAGCCTGGCAGCGGGCACCCGGTGCTGGAGGCCTGGAGGGTCTCAGGGAGGGCCAAGAGGAGACGGGAGTCAGGAGGCCGCCAGGTGGTTTCCCGCCGGGACCAGGGCAGGAGGAAGACCCAGGAGGCACAGGGTGGCAGAGCCGCCCTGCAGAGCCCAGGAAGAGGGGTCCTCCATGCCCAGCTCCCATGCCAGCACGGAGGACTCGGGCAGACTCTGGGTGCCATGCTGCAGAGCCCTGGAGAGTGGACATCCCCTCCCAGCAGCCCCTGCCAAGCATCCGGTCACCCTCTACTAGTTAATTTGCTGCCTGAAATGCAGATATCCTTAGGGCGGCAGGCCAGGGCGCAGCTGTGACCTTCCGTGTCCCCTCAGAGTGCTGCCCGGGCCTCTGCTGGCTTGGCACCGGCGGCTTCCGTGTTCACAGGGCCTGCGCGTCCTGCACACAGTCAGTCTTCTGTTCCACCTGGCAGGGAGCTCCTGCCCCAGGGCCTAGGCCCTCCCCCGGCTGTGCCCTTGTCCGGTAAAATGCCATTAGAACCCAAGACCCAGAAAACCAGGCTGGGGTCCCCAGGACACCTAGGCACTCCTGGGGCAGAAGGGCAGCCACTCGGCAAACGCCTCCCTGCTCATCCTCGGAGCCCCAAGCGCACAGCCCCCAGCCTGCCCACCCTCCAGACGGATCGGGTTGTGGAGGGGCAGTGGGCAGCTGAGCTGAGAAGGTTGGTTCAACCTCTGCCCTCTGACCCGTCCTGAGCGCCTCCTCCATGCTGGGGTCTGTGACTGCTGGGTGGGGTCTAGGTCTCTCCTCTGGCCCCACCGTGCAAACAAGCTGTGAGATCACCTGCTCCAGGTGGGCGAGGATGCTGGGTTTCTTGTGGAGCAGAGGCAAAGCCATCCCCAGAGGACCAGCGACCACTTAGCCACCACTCAGCCCAGCCCCCATCGCCACCGCTCAGCCCAGCCCCCACCAAGATGGGGCCGAGCCCCAAGCACAGAACCTGCTGACCTCGGTTGGGTGTGGTCCTCCTTTCCAGAACCTGGGGACAGGCACAGCCCCTCTCCACGGGCTGAGGACCAAGGCATGCGCCCGAGTGACCTGCCCAGCCTCACCCTGTCCTCTCCATGACACTTCGATACCTTGGGGTGGCCCTGTGGTGGCCCCACTCACTCAGTGGGATTGTAAGGGGTTGCCTGGCAGCTGCTGGGGGCTGCCAGCTCCAGGTGTCTCCGGGGTGTCTTTCAGAGACTGGAGGACACCGTCCTGAGCCCCATGGCCAGCAGGGAAGACCGGGTGCTGACGGTGCGTGGAGACGGCCGGAGGGCCTCGCCCACCCCTGTGCCCGCCCGCATCCGGGAGATCGTGGCCGGCAGCCTGGCTGAGGAGCCACCCCAAGGTGAGAGTGTGGGGGACCGTCCTGGGCCCGGGGCTGGCCCCATCCCCCGCAGGGGCATCACATCGATACCCACAGGGTGCTCAGCAGGGCCTGAGCCAGGGCGGCCTCTGTGTGGCACACTGTGGCCACCTAGGCTTGGATTCACTGGTGTTGGTTTCTTCCTCAGAGTGGGAATGCTAGACATGGGCACTCAGGGGGCACAGATACCCACCACCCTCCCCAGCTCTGCCCATCATTGGCACTCAAGGGGGCACAGACACCCACCCTCCGCAGCTCTGCCCGTCATTGGCACTCACGGGGGCACAGATGCCCACCCCTCAGAGCTCTGCCCATCATTGACACTTGGGGGCACAGGTACCCACCCCCCAGCTCTGCCCATCATTGGCACTCAGGGGGCACAGATGCCCACCCCAAGCTCTGCCCAGCCTGCACCCTCCTCAGGTCCCTGTGCTGCCTCCAGCTATCCACCTGGCTGCTGAGGAACCAGCTCCAGGCTGCCCATCCTGTGTGCCCAGGACTCCCTTGGGCATGGGTCCCAGGGACCCCTCTCCCCCCGGGTCTGTCCAGCCTCCTGCAGGCCCAGGGAACTGGCCGTGTGTGTAGTAAGGAAGGACGCCCCACTATGTATTTACTGAAGGCCCTGATTACTTGGGGACCAGGTCCCCTCCCCCAGAAGCAGCAGGACGGGTGGCTTCCTGGACAGGGCAAGTGCCGGTGTCCCAGCCGCCCACGCACTCTGCTGCCACTGGTTTGGGGCTCGGCCTGGGCCTGGGTCTGCACTGGGGTTCCAGGTGCTCAGAGGTGGCAGGATTTCACTTCGCATGAGAGGACGTGGGGCTCCGAGTGTGAATTCTGCCTCCCTATGCCAGGGTCCCGGGTCAGAGCTGGAGATGGGGTAGGCCAGCAGGTGGAACCCAGCGGCCAGCCCAGGGTCCCACCGTGGGGACAGGGCACAGGGCGGAGTGCGGGTGGACCCTGGGCCGGCCACCCGCGCTGACCCAGGTGCCGTCAGCAGGGGTGCAGGAGCCGACAGCCACTGTGGCCTGGGTGCAAGAGGAGAACCAGCTCCTGCAGGAGGAGCTGACCCGGCTGGGGGACCTGCTGGCCCAGGCTGGCGCTGAGCGGGATGAGCTGGCCAGCAGGTGCCACGTGGTCAGCAAGCAGGTGAGTGTCTGCAGCAGACTCCGGGCAGGTGGGTGGGGACAGCCCAGCCCTTGGTGAAGGGTCCTTGTTGGGACTGCCAGGATTTCTAAGACTGGGAAAGACAGAACGTCAGCCAAAGCACATCTCAATCCTGGGCAACAGACAGGGAAACTGAGGCAACAGACGGGCGAGCTGAGGCCAAGCAGGACGTGCCCAGGCCTCTCCCTGAGGCCCAGCGTGTCCCCTAGGTCAGGTCTCATGACCCAGCTTAGGCCCTGACTTGTCCCCGCACCTGCCCAGGAGCACTGCGGGGTGGCCTGTCCAGTCCTGACCCTCAGGGCCCAGTGCCTCGCCCAACACTGGCCCAAAGCCGGGACCTGCACAGCAGAGGAAAGCAGGCGCCGACCCCACCTCAGACGGAGCTCGAGGAGAAACGGCTCCGCCTAGGCCACTGGCCCTTTCCTGAACACTGAGGCCAGGGGGCCACTGGGACCTCAGAGGACAGGGAAGGGGCCAGAGGCAGGGCTGTATCTGTCGTCCCCTGATGGCTGTGATGCGTTCCAGGGTGACCCGTGAGGTGCGCGAGAGGCATATTTAGTCAGGAAATGTGGAGCTGGGAGGGCCACACTGTAGACAGGGAAACCAAGGCAGAAAGGTGAAGAAACCCGCTAGCCTGGGGCCTCTCTCATCTCCCCTGAGCCACTCAAGGCATGCTGGCTTGTGAGGCCGGACCAGGCAAGCAGCCGGTGCGTGGAATGGGGTGTCCAGACCACCTTGTGGGGACTCAGGGCCCCCGCCGCACCCATGCCATCTTCAGAGCCCCCCAGGTTCTGCATGGCAGGTCAGATGACCCCACTTTCCCAATAAGGAAGTCGAGGCAAAGAGCCAGCCAGTGACCACCCAGGCCACAACGCCATTGCTGGGGTGGAGATTGGAACCCCCGAGCCAGGTCTGGCCCCTTCTCAGTCACATGACTACTGGCCAGTACTGAATGCCGGAGGGGTCCGCGGTGGGCCTCGCCTTCTGGAAGGTCCTTCCCAGGACGGGCGGCAGCACCAGCCCCACAGGAGCGCCATCTGTTCTCCTAGTGCCCCGCTCTCCACTCCCTGCCCTGTTCTGTCACGTCCTGACCCCCACTCGGAAACACGTTCCACTGTCGGCGGCACCCCGGGGGCCCCTGAGGGCAGGACCGCCTGATGGGGGCCTCAGCACATCTGGGAGCTGCCAGCCAGCCCACTTTCCCTGGGAGCCCCTACAGCTGTGGGGAGGCCTGGGGGAGGCGTCTTCCTAGCACGGGGTGGGGAGATGTTGGGAAGACGCCGGTGGGAATCGAAGCCGCGGAAATCCTGCCGACCGATTAGTAAGCTGCGTGAGTCAGATCGGAACTCGCCAGCAGCCCAGTGCGCGCCAGCTCCTGGCGGCTCAGCAGGCCAAGTGTGGGTGCCAGGAGGCTGGGTCTCCTCCAAGCCACCCCCAAGACAGGCGGGAAGGGGTCTCGGTGGACCGAGTGCCTGGCCGTGGCATCCCCATCCTAAGGTGGCAGTCCCAGACCCCCTCAGCTCCACCGCAGTCTTCTGATGCCGCCTTCTCTTCCGGCTGGTGGCTGAGGAGGGTCCCCTAGGCTCTCCCGTGCATTCAGCCAGGGTGCAGCCACAGCTGAGGCCCCAGGCCTGCTGCCCTCCCCTTCGCCCCTCCACCTGGGCCTTCCCTGGCCCTTGGTTTCCTGGGCCCGGGTTCAGTCTTGGCCTCAGCCGTGGCAGAGTGGCCTGGACAGCCGGTCCGTGTCCTGGTGGGTGTGGCCCTGCCCCTGTAGGTGAGGTGCTGGACTCAGGCAGGAGGCCCAGGGGAGGACACCCAGGCTCACTCACTTTCCAGCGGGTGGCCCCAGAGGTGGCCCTGTGACTTTCCATCCTGTGCTGTGTGGGGGAACCCAGCCCTGAAGCCCCTCCCCCTGCCCTGAGTAGCTGGGCCAGTGGGGCCTCAGTTTACCCATCTGTAAGTGAAATGTGGCCATTCTCCAGCAGCTCCCACAGCCGTACCCCACTTGGCCACCATGCTCACACCATCCTCAAAGCCTGGTGGAATTGGCACATCACTGCAGGGCCCCTGCCCCTTCCCTCCCCTGCCAGCTGTGAGCACTTGGGGCAGGGTATGGAGGCCACCTGTCAGGTTCATTGTGTGGAGGGGCCTGGGCCTCACCAGACCCAGCCCCGGGGACCCCTGTGTTCTGCTCCAGGGAGCCCCCTCTCCCACTCCCCCAGGGAGCCCCTTTTCCCGCCCCCGGGGAGCCTTATCTCCCACCCCTGGGGAGCCCTGGGGTCGGCTTTGTGCCCAAGATGCCCAGCCCCTGCCTGGCGGGCTCTCCCTCCTCCTCAGCTGCAGGCCCGGCTGGAGACCACGGAGGCTCGGCTGCGGAGGTCGGAGATGGTGCACAGCAGGGATCTGGAGGAGGCCCTTGGCCGCCTGGAGGCCGCCGAGCAGAGGTGAGGCCGGGTGGGGGCAGTCAGGGCTGTGGGAGCACAGCCTTCCCCCTGACGGGCAGTGGGCCCCTCTGCCTTGGGGGGTACTGGCAGCTCTCCCTGAAGCATCTGTGAGTTCCGTTTCCACGTGGGAGTTATCCGGGCCTCACAGGCAGGGCAGGGGCCTGGAGAAGGAGTGACTGGGAGTGGGGACCGGCCTGCGGCTGGTGGGGGGCCTGCGGTGCACTCCCTCTCGTGGTGGGGAGGGCCTGGGCTGAGTGGAAACGCAGTGAGACGCCGGGCCCCCCGGGCTCACCATGGGCCTCCGACGAGACCAGGCACCACATCGCAGCCTCCAAGCGTGGCTCAGCTCGGCAACACCCATCACTAACATACATGCACCGCATCGCCCTCAGACCCGCCCTCCACGTGCCAGGAGCAGGGCCCCCCATGGGGAGCCTCCTCTCCACGCCCCGCCGTCCTCCTTGCCACGGGTCAGCCTGGCTCACGAATGGCAGGGAGGGAGCGGCAGAGACACAGCTTGTGGCCCGTCAGCCAGTGCTGACATCAGGACGTGGTGACAGACCCCGGCCCCAGCCGCACCTGGGTCCAGCGCCCACCCGACCCCCTCGCTGCCCACTCTCACACCCTGAAATGGCGCTGACCACGACACACCTGGGTTTACTGAGGGGGCCTCCGCCCGGCCCCAACCTCCCCCCACAGGTTGGAAGCCTGCGGGTGGCTCACCCTCCTGGGGGGTCCCTGCCCTGTTCTCCAAGTTGCCCTTCCCAGGCCCGACACTGGCTGAGGCTGCTGCTTCCCCATTGCTGCAGGTGGGTGGGCTCTCCACGGTCCCCCAGCAGCCCAGCCAGCACCCGGCTCCTCAGCTATGTCTCGCTTGGCAAGATGCCCCTGTTGCCTTCCAGCCTCTGATTTCACAGTCAGGGGCTCCTGTGTTCACTGCTGGTAAGCAAGTGTCACACCTAGCCCCTAACAGCAAGCCCCGCACACTAGCCCAGCCCCCCAAACTAGCCCAGCCCCCACACTGCCCCACCCCGCACACTAGCCCAGC
>NW_016107758.1:1067398-1073330 GCF_001604975.1 Cebus imitator | reverse complement strand
CGGCCCCCCACGCTAGCCCGGCCTCCAACACCGCCCCGGCCCCCAGGCCGCCCCGGCCCCACACACCGCCCCAGTCCCCACCATAACCAAGGCCCGCTAGTCTCCCAGACGTGGGAGGTTAAATTGTTTGTAGAATATTACACTTGGTTCATCCTCCAGGAATCCGGACAAGGAACAAAAGTGCTGAGAGGGTTTTGAAAACCCGTTCTGAGAGGGAAGAGCAATCCCCAAGGGAGGCTCAGGCCCGGTGGGCGGAGAGGAGCAGGGGGACCTGGCGGGGCGTGGGCTCCCGGGAGCAGGCCACCCACCTGGTGGAGTTGCACCCCCACTCCAGCAAGTGCAGACCTCCTCGAGGGGGAGGTACCAGGGTGCAGCAGGGCCCCCACCAGCACGGCACCCTCCCCTCAAAGGGCACCTCTTCCACCTCCAACACGTCACCCTGCCCCTCGAAGGGCGCCTCCTCCACCCTGGCACGTCACCCTGCCCCTCGAAGGGCGCCTCCTCCACCCTGGCACGTCACCCTGCCCCTCGAAGGGCGCCTCCTCCACCCTGGCACGTCACCCTGCCCCTCGAAGGGCGCCTCCTCCACCCTGGCACGTCACCCTGCCCCTCGAAGGGCCCCTCCTCCACCTCCAACACGTCACCCTGCCCCTCGAAGGGCGCCTCCTCCACCCCGGCACCTTGTCTCAGGCACTGAGGAGTGAGCCAAGGTTGCAGAGGCAGAGCCAGGGGAGCTCAGGGTGGGGCTGGGGGGAGCAGAAGGCAGGTGTTACAGGAAGGCGGGAGGGCACTGGGCTGGCACCTGGGAGCACCACCTTGATGCTGGCACTCGGTTTTGGGTTCCCTGCGGGGCCCATGGCAGGTGGGGGCAGAGTGGAAGCCATGCACTGGGGTTGGACGGACCCAGAGGGTTTGGGACTCCACCGAAGCTCCTTGACTTGGGGACTCTGAGCGCCTCTCTTGGGAGAGGCTGCCAGCCCCGCCGTGCCCTGTGGGTTCTCTGTCCAGGAGCACCGGCCTGTGCCAGGTGAACGCCCTCCTGCGGGAGCAGCTGCAGCACATGAAGAAGGCCAACGACGCACTGGCCCGGGAGCTGGCGGGGACGATGGGCAGCATGCGGCGTCTGCAGGGCGAGCTGGAGCGGAGGCGCCGGCCCCAGGGACAGGTCCGCCCCACCCTCACCCACCCCGTGGTGGCCCCTGTCTGGGTGCCTGTGGTGGGTAGTGGGCGGGGACCGGGAGAGGGTGCCATGTCCCCAGCGCGGCCTGGCCACAGTAGTCTGTGGGGTGAGGGACTCCCCGGTCCGCCCCAACCCTCCCCGAGCCAGAGAAGGAGGGCGGGGCTCTGAGAAGGGGCATGGGGCGCACCCTGGCTCCTGTGTGGGCCACACTGAGAGGCGGGTTATCTCCATAGGCTGAACTCCTGGCCAGACTTCAGGAGAGGGCACCCTGGCAGGAACCTGGGGCTGCGCCTGGCGGTGGCCCTCTAGATCCCCTGCAGCCTTACCCACTCCAGCTTCTGAAGCCCTGAGCCATGCGGGGGTCAGAGCCCAGGGCTCCAGGCATCAGTCCCTGGGGAGGGAGACACCCAGGTGTTCGTGCCCTGCTCGGATATTTCTGTGGTTGTGGGACCCCGGTCCTGAAGCTGGTGTGGCCTTAGGTAATGTGGCGCTCCAGCCAGGCAGTCCCTGGGGCAGAAGGTGTTTCCAACAGCCCTCCAGCAAAGGGTACCTGCACGCCACAGGCACCGCAGGCAAGGAGTCCCCCAGGAAGAGGGTCCCCCTGGAAGGTGTGCTGCGCCGGATGGAGGCGGGAGCCGGAGGGGCGGCTGAGTTTCCAGCCTCAGGCTGCCTCCACAGACGTCCCTTGGACAGGCATGTCCCAGAGGGGCGACACTCGCCTCCCACTCGGGCTGGGTCCCAGCCCCAAACCCCGGGCGGCTGCGGCTCCTGAAAGGCAGGTGTCAGACTGAGCAGCCAAAGTTTACACCTGGAGAGGGAATGCTGACCTCTGCAGGGCGTCACCGGGAGCCGGGCTGCCAGCGAGAGCCCACCACCTGTGCCAGCTCTTCGGCTCCAGGCATTTGAGGCAGATCTCATGTTCCCACTGCCTGGTCCCCGTCCTCGGACCGCTGGGCAGGTCACCTGATGACCGCTGCGTGAGAACAAACGCGGGAAGGCGAGGGTCCCTGGGCTCAGGCTGCCAGGGGATCGCCCGGGTCTTACTTCCTTTGTCTTTGAGAACCGTTCTCGCTGGTTGGTGGACACTGTTTTCTCTCCACACTCTGAACAGCTGCTTTCTCTTTCCCCTTCCGCTGCTGCTGCTGCGGAGTCAGCTTCCAGGCCGCCTGGATTCGACAGGCTCCTTATCCAGGTAACACGTCTCCGCACCTGGCTGCTCTTAAGACCCGGCTCCGGCGTGGCTGTGGTGCCGCACCCGGGGTCATGTCTGCATGTAGATTTCTGTGTATTCCGCCTCGCGATTCTCGGAGCCTCTGTGTCACTTGTTATTTTCGGAAAGTCAGTATCTTTAAACGCTGCCAGGGCTCGCCGTCCATCCCCGTCCTCTGAGCCCCCGCTAGACGTGTGTGCGCCATCCCTACGCTGCCTCTCACGCAGTCCACGGTTTTGCTCCTTTTACCAGCCTGGACTACATTCTAGGTCATTTCTTCAAATTTCCACTGCTGTCCATCAGTCTTCTCTTCTGATGTCTAATCTCTGTTAAACTTGCCTACTTAGCTTAAATTGCAAATATTGTATTTTTCATCAAGAGTTCTGTTTGATTCCTTCCCAAATAGTGAATATCTTACTCTTAACTCACATTTTTTTTTTTTTTGAGACAGAGTTGCTCTGTCACCCAGGCTAGAGTACAGTGGCACAATCTCAGCTCATTGCAACCTGCACCTCCCAGGTTCAAGCAAGTCTCCTACCTCAGCCTCCCGAGTAGCTGGAATTACAGGCAGGAGCCACCACGCCTGGCTAATTTTTGTATTTTTAGTAGAGACGGGGTTTCACCATGTGGACCAGGCTGGTCTCAATCTCCTGACCTCAGGTGATCCACCCACCTCGGTGAGCCTCCCAAAGTGCTGGGATTACAGGGGTGAGCCTCCCTGCCTGGCTTCTTAACTCACATTTTCAAGCCTCTTATTTATTTGCCGGAGCAAGCTTACCATCGTCTTTTTGTGGCCCACGTGTACCTAATGCCTGAGGTTCTCTAAGGTCTGGTTCTGCCGTTTCTGGTTTCTGCTCATGGTCCTTTGTTTCCTTGTGCCTTTGCTGATTTTTTACATTTTAACTAAGAGCTGCTTATTTTCCTTAGACCTTTGCGAAGTTTCTTCGAAACGTGAGGCGAATACAGTATTTTCCAGGAAGGGATTTTGTTTGCTTCTGGTAGATGCTGAGGGGCTCTAACGGTCTTTGGGGCCACGTTGAAGCACATTTTCAGCCTGAGTTTTCTTGAGACTGTCCTGGTTGTGTGAATTCAGCTGCAAACTGTGTGAAGTCTAAGTGTGGTTCCAAATCCGTGAGGAAGACTTTTTTCTCTGTTAACTCTGGCATTCTAGATGGGCAGTTTTCCTTATGTCCTGCAGGGCAGTGTGTGTGTGTGTGTGTGTGCACGTGCACGCCTGCACACTCGCACGTGTGTGTGTGCATGTGTGTGTTCATGTGTATACGCGTGTGCTCATGCATGTGTGTGCATGCATGCGTGTGTGCATGCCTGCACCCTCATGTGTGTATACTTGTATGCATGTGTGTGTGCATGCACATGTGTGTATGTGTGCATGTGTATGTGTGCATGTGTGTATTCATGTGTGTGCATGTGTATGTGTTCATGTGTATACATGTGTGCTCACGCATGTGTGTATGCATGTGTGTGTATTCATGTGTGTGCATGTCTGCACCCTCATGAATGTGTATACTTGTGTGTGTGTGTGTGCGCATGCACTTGTGTGTGTGTGTGTGTGCATGTATATGTATGTGTGTGCATGCGTGTGTATGTGTGTGCGTGTACATGCCTGCACACTTGCGCATGTGTATATTTGTGTGTGTATGTGTGGTGCACACGTGTGTGTACGTGTGTGTGCATGTTTGTGTGTGCATGCGTGCATGTGCGTGTGCATGTGCATGTGTGCACATGTGTGTACGTGTGTGCGCGTGTGTATGCATGTGTGCGTGTGTGTGGGTGTGCACATGCCTGTGCTTAGCAAGAATTGCCTACATTTCCCGATGGTCCATGACTTCACCAACTCCTGACCTGCGTGTTCTAGCCATTCAGGCCAGCCCACCCGTGCATTCAGGAAGAGGCTGTGAGTCTGGAGTCTCGTGTGTTCATGGGCGGGTTAATCTGGCAGCCGCCCCTCCGTGTAACCAGAAGTGCATCAGCCTGCTCTTTTGATGGACATAGTCAGAGTGCAGGAGGCGGTGTGGCTGAAGCAAGGGTCCACCCCTGTATACCAGGCACGGAGTGGCATGTGCTCTGAGGGTATGTGGCTAGGCGTTACGGGCTCGGTGTGGCATGCCCTCCGGAGGGTGTACCGCCAGGCGTTACGGGCTCAGCGTGGCATGCCCTCCGGAGGGTGTACCGCCAGGCGTTACGGGCTCAGCGTGGCATGCCCTTCGGAGGGTGTACCGCCAGGAGGGCTTATTGGGGGGAACCTTGGGTGTGGGATCAGATGAGGGTCAGGAAAGCTTCATGAAAGTCAGATGATGATCCACTACCTGAAGTTCTTCACAGTCTCGTCCCGTTGCTTCTGCTGGCTTCTGACCATGGTTCTCTGGGGGGGTTCTGGAGAACAGCAGGATGTGAGTGCTCGACCTGAAGGCAAACTGGAGAGCAGGGCTGGGGCTGCCGCAGGCAGGGAGAGGTGGTGGGAACACGGTCACCCCCGAGTTCCGGAGGTGGGCGAGCAGGAGATGGCGCGTGTGGGGCCTGGAGGGTGGTGTGGAGACCTGAGGCCTTCGTCGCAGCTCCTGCAGGCTGGGCCCGCTGAGCACAGACGATCCCCACTGCTGCCCCGACACGGAGCCCTCCCCTCCGCTGCCTTACAGCCTCGTCACCGGCCTCGCCTCCGCAGTGACCTCCCACCCTCCTCCCTGCTAAGCCGGGGCCCCAGTGCTGAGGCCTCTGACGCTTCTGTGTCAGAAGATGACCCACACCGGGACATCTCCAGGAGCCCCAGAGTGAGGACAAAGGCTGTGCTGGAGAAGGCAGCCTGTCCCCTCCCTCGGAGCCGGAGGCAGGAGCCGAGTGCTGCAGAAGCGTCTGCCCCATGCCCTATCAGGGGCCGTCCTGGTTCTGGGCTGTTCTAAGCCTGAGCAGTTCCTGAGGGCCCTGGGGAGCTGAGACCGAGCCAGTGCCTTCCCTCCTCAGGGCCCATGAGCCCCACCCACCCCCTCCATCACATGGGCCGGCCTGGAGGGCTGGGTGTGGCGGTGCCCCAGGTCCTCTCTGGGGAGGGGCACAGTGTGGCCCCAGGGTGGGGTTAGGGGAGCCCAGGGCTCACTCGCCCAGGGGATGTGGGGGCTTTGGGGTGCTGGGTCCACTTCCAGCTGTCATGGAGAGGGACATGGCACCTGGAAAACGGTGGGCTTCAGGGAGGGTAAAGGGCCCCAGCGTGAAGTAGACGGGAGGTCTCTTGCTTTCAGGCCCAGCCAGGGGGCCTGGGGAAGGCCCAGGACCTCCTGCTCCTGTGGAGACAGGCTGTGGTGCTGGCGACAGGCCTGGCTGAGCTGCGCACAGTCACGGAGAGGTGAGTGCCGGCCGCCCCACCTGGGCCCTCTGGGAGAGGGGAGGGTGCCCGGGGGCCTCGGGGAGGGGGAAGGGGTGCCCGGGGGCCCTCAGGGAGAGGGGAAGGGGTGCCCGGTGGCCCTCGGGGAGGGGGAAGGGGTGCCCGGGGGACACAGGGAGAGGGGAAGGGGTACCCGGTGGCCCTC
>NW_016107758.1:1062928-1067211 GCF_001604975.1 Cebus imitator | reverse complement strand
GGGGGCCCCCTCGGGGAGAGGGGAAGGGGTGCCCGGGGGCCTCGGGGAGAGAGGAAGGGGTGCCCGGGGGCCCCCTCGGGGCGAGGGAAGGGGTTCCCAGGGGCCCTCCCGTGGCTGCAGCAGCCCTCGTGGCTGGCTCGTCACCCGGCCCTGGCTAGGCCTCACCTGGGGCAAATCATTTGAAAATTGAGGCAGGGAGAGGGACCAGGCGACCTCCTGCCCGGTGTGAAGGACACCCACGCCCCGTCTGGGGGTCTGTGAGCCCCGCTGTGATCATAGAAGGTTTCAGACCCCCAATCCACATGGGGGGCTCAGAGGTCTCTCAAGGGCAGCTTCAGCAGAAAGTGGGGAGTCGGCTCCCAGTGGGGTCCTAACCTGTTGGCCGCAGCCGCCCGGGACCGACCAGCTCGCACAGTTATGAGGCAGCCGAGGAGGGCGGCTGGGGACAGGGACACACGGGCCAGGGAGGCAGGTGGGGGACGCCAAAGAGAGATGAGAGGAGGGTGGCGAGGACGCTGTGGGGGGACACCTACCTGGGTGGAGCTTCTGGGCTCCATGCAGCCCTTGCTGAGCGCCACGCTGGAGTCAGTCCTGGTGCCAACCCTCCCCTGCCAGCCCTCAGGTGCGTGGCAGCCCCTTTCCCAGGAGTAGTCTGGGCTGAGGGTGGGTGTCTCAGTGAAGGCTGCTGAGGCTGGAAGTGTGCAGCCCGGCCCCGCCCCTGCTCACTCCCCCCGAGCGGCCTTCCTGCTGTTTGGTGACTCATGGGACCAATCAGTGCCATGCACTGGGGGCTTCTACTGGGATGTCCAGGGAGCAGGTCCTCTGCGGGGCTGATGGGACCAGGCCCTCCCTCTGATGGTGGGTCCTGAGTCAACCACAGGTGCCGCCCTTGTCACCCAGGGGCCTCGCTGACCTGCAGGCAGACACGGCCAGGACCGCCCGCCGCCTGCACACCGCCTGCCTGAACCTCGACTCCACCCTGCGGCTGTCGGCCAGCAGCACAGCCCGCACCCTGGGGCAGCAGCTTCAGGACAAGGTTGGCGAGATGCTGCAGCTGCAGAGCCCCGGGGACGCAGAGAAGGCAGTGCTCCAGGCCAGGTGGGCACCCAGGGCCGGCAGGCTGGCACAGGGAGGGCCCAAGGGGGCGGGGCCCACCCAGCCGGCCAAGCAGCTGTGGCTCCTGGATGTGGTCGAATGGGTCCAGGGCAGGTGGGGCCCTGATGTCACACGTGCTGCACACGCTTCAGGATCACCGTCCCAGAGGCGCAGGGCTCTCCCCTAATGCCCAGGAGGTAGCACTGGGGTCTCCCACAGTGAGGGTTTCAGGGAGCATGGCAGGAAGCTCACTGGGACGGTGTCCTCGCGGCCAGCACCCAGAACTGGAGTGTTTAGGACTCAAGCAGAAACACTTCTCCAGGGACAAGGGCTCACCTGGGGCAAACCGTTCCAAAACCGAGGCATGGAGAGGGACCAGTCCACCTCCTGCCCGGTGTGAAGGACACCCACGCCCCATCTGGGGGGTCTGTGAGGCCCACGTGATTGTGGAAGATTTCGGACCCACCATCCACACTGGGGGCTCAGAGGTCTCCCGAGGGCAGCTTCAGCAAAAAGTGGGGAGCGGCTCCCCAGTGGAGGCCTAACCTGCTGGCCGTGGGGCCGATGCCTCACAACCTGGGGTCCAAGGCCCCCCTGGCCACAAACACCCTGCCAGGCTGACAGCCCTCCCTCTCCTCTGGGGGTCCAGCTGAGTCAAACACACCACAGCCCAGCCCCAAAGGAGCAGTACAGGGTGTGGGGGCCCACGGGTGCTGGACAGCCGCAGGGGCTGCATGCCAGGGCCTGAGCCACAGGAAGGGGAACCCGGGGTCTTTAGGAAGAAGGAAGGAACATCACTCCTTGCTAGACTGATGGCGACAGGTGCTCTGAGCAGAAGGGCTGGCCGAGCAAAGGCCTGTGGTGGGCACTCCCTCTGCTGTGCCGCAGGACAGGGCAGAGCCCGGGGCAGTCAGTGCACATGAGTCTGCAGAGGGTCAGGGTGTAGGCCTTGGCTCCTGAGACTGTGGGAGCCACTGAAGGCTCTGGAGCAGGAGAGGCACGTGCTCAGACCAGGGACGGAGATCACTCAGAGGTGTCACCCAGCAGCGGCAGGGGGCCGCGGCATGGAGGAACCCAGGCAGAGCCAGGGCATGCTCAGGTGCCCGTCCTCTGGGCCCTGCCCCTCACCTCCCACCCCCTGACTCCTTCCAGGCTCTCAGAGCAAACGCTGCTGGTGGAGAAGCTCACAGAGCAGAATGAGCAGAGTGCAAGGACCATCACTGCCCTCAGAGCCGACCTGCAGAGCCTGGTTGGTGGGTGGGACAGGGGTGGCTGTGGGCGGGAGTCTGTCGGCCGCGCTCAGGGGTCTCCCCCGCCGAAGGAAGTCTGGTGCAGGGGCAGCCGGGGATGGCAGAGGATGGCCTGCAGGGTGAGGTGGGGTCCCTGCAGCGCACTCTGAGGCGCATCGGGAATGGGCGGCCCCTCGCCTGTACCCCTGGTAGCGAAGGGGGAGGTGGCCTGCAGGGACCCTCGGGACTGCGCGATCGCCACCAAATCACCGCCCTGCGCTCTGGGCCTCTCTGCATCTTGAAGGTGGTGGAGGAGGATGAGTGGTGCCCCAGCACTGAAGGGGAGAAGGCTCAGCGCCCGCAGAGGAGCCCCCCACGTGCCACGTCCCCCCACCAAGGGGCATCCCTGCCACGCACCCACACCCCAGCTGCCCAGGACCCCACACTGCGGGCCGTGCGGGCAGCCATCGAGAGGCGGCGGCTGCGGGAGCAGGTGGGCAGCCGCAGCCCGTGGGACCCCGGTCTCCCTGAGGGCAGAGCCGTGAGCCTCTCAGGCTGAAGGGTACTTATGGGGGCTGCCCGAGCCCGGTGGCCCCAGGGAGGGGCTCCAGCGTCTTTCCTGCGGAGTCGTAAGTCCCAGTGGGCCTCGGTGGGCAAAGCCTGCCTGAGGGGCCCACACTGCACCCACCCGGGCAGGAGCTGTGCCTGCGGCTGGAGTCCTCCCAGGCCCTGGCAGCCAGGCTCCGGGAGCAGCTGTCCGAGTGCCGGCAGGAGCTGTGGGCCGCACAGCAGGAGCGGGCTCGGGAGCAGAAGGCCCTTCGGGGCCAGCTGGAGGCCCAGGGGCTGGAGGAGCGGCAGTGCCGGGCGTCCTGCAAGCTCCTGGGGAGGTAACGGAGTGAAGGGGCTGCCCGGCCCTGCATAGCGCGTGTGGGACCCCGAGGGCCCAGGACTGCTGTCACGGGAGGGGACGCCGGTGGGGAGGGGCCTTTCCTTCCAGCAGAGTTCCATGGGCACTGGTTGAGCAGGAGCCGGGGTGGAACGCATTCACCAGTGAGACCCTGTGTGTTTAGGGGGCTGCCTCTGCCCATGCGGTCTCGGGGCTGGCATCCACCCAGCTCCGACTGCCCACCAAGGCGTGCTGTGCACCTCGAATGTGTCCAGGGTAGCCCCAGCTCTGCCCCCTCCATCCATCCCCAGGGAGAAGGCGGCTCTGGAGATGGTGGAGAGAGGGAAGGTGGGCGCTGCAGATGCGGAGAAGCGGGGGCTGGAGGCCTCGGAGCCGCAGGAGGAGCAGAGGGAGGAGCTGGCTCTGTGGAGGCGGCGGAGCGGCAGGGCCCTGGAGACCAGGTGTGAGGGAGAGCAGGCAGCGGCTGGGCGGGCAGGGCCCCTCCCACAAGAGAGAGCCCTCGCTGCTACCCTGGGCCTGGGGTCTGCTTCTGCAGTCTCATCTCAGGGTGCGGGCGGCCCGACAGAGCGGGGGCTCTGCAGGCTCCTTCCAGTCTGCACCGTCCTCCAGACCCAGACCCCACTCTCGTGACCCAGTGCCCCCTGGGGGCACATCTCCCACTCTGTGGGCCCAGCAGATGTGGGGCTCCATTCCCCCCACCGAGGCACCTGTGCCTCCTCTGCCCCAGAAACGAAGCTGGAAGCCAAGGGCTCCCTGTGACCCTGGTCCTCCCGGGAACCTCATGCTCCTCCTGGGCTTGGAGGGGGTCGCAGGCAGTCTTCTCCCTGAAATCTCACGGGGCAGCCACTGCTCACCCTGAGAGACCCCCACCCTCTGGTCTGGGGCCTCAGTCAAGGCCGCCTGCAGCAGCTGGAAGAGAAGGTCTCCAGGCTCAGGGAAGAGCTGGCTTCAGCCCGGGAGGCACTGAGCATGGCACAGCTCCAGCGGGACGTCGCGGAGAGCGAGAGGGAGGCCCTGCACGGAGCCCTGGCCCGGGTGCGCTCTGCCCCCCC
>NW_016107758.1:1046491-1062435 GCF_001604975.1 Cebus imitator | reverse complement strand
ACCCTGGCCTCACTGACCTGGCCTCCCACCCCCTCTCTCCTGCCTGCCGGGACCCTCAGCCCATCACCAGAGCTCCCAAAGTCACTGAAGGCCTCTGTCCCCACCAGCAGGCAACGACCTGGCCTGGCTGCTCTCAGCCCTGCTGGCCATGCCTGCTTCTTTGTGGCCTCTCCCCAGACCACCAGCCATGTCCTCTGGCTGGAGCCTCAGTGCCTGGAGTCACTAGTGGCCCTGAGACCTCCGACTGTGGGGACCTTCCCACCGTGCCTGCTCAGGAGCGCTGGCTTGCACACCGCCGTGGCTCAGGGCTCACTCCTTCCCCAGCAGCAGCAGACCTGCCCTGGAAGCTGAAGTTCTCTCCCCGGTACCCCTCCCTGCCCCAGGCCGAGTACAGCAATGCTGACCTGGAGCTTCTCATGAGGCAGCTGAAGTCAGAGGGCGTGCAGCAAAGGGACTCCCTGGCTGCCATGGCCACCCTGATGGACGGGCTGGCTCGGGACAAGAGTGTGCTGACCCACCTGACCCTCCAGGTGAGACAAGGGTGGGGGCGGGGCCTCGCCAGAGCAGGCTTCTGGGTGGCTGTGGGTCTCCAGCCTTGGGCCTTCCTTCCATCCTTCCAGATCACGCCCTCTCCTGGGCCAAGGTTTTGGGGACGAGGAGCCTGGCTGGCCCTGACCAGGCCTAAGGGAGGGAGCACAGTGTGCCTGGGGCGGGCCTGGGGGGTGGCCGCAGGGCCCAAGGGTGCAGGGGCTGGATGCCGAGCCCCTGACCCCTGGTGGTAGCTGGAGCAGGAGCGGCACCAGCTGCGGGAGCAGCAGAAGGCTCTGGAGCAGGAGCAGGCCCGGGCCAGGGGGCAGCTGGCAAAGGCGGAGCAGCAGCTGGCGCTGGAGCAGGCGGAGCGCAGGGGCCTGGAGCAGCGGCAGGAGCAGCTGGAGGGCCAGGCAGCCTTGCTGGGGCGAGAGAAGGCCCAGCTCCAGGAGCAGGTGGTCCAGGTGAGGATGTCTGCAGGGCCAGCCGCTGCCGTCTGGGATGCGGCTGGGTCGCGGGTCCTGCCTAAGGTACTTCTGGGAGTTAGGTAGGCCCAGGATGCCCACACCAGCTCTTTCCGTCTTGGTAACGGCCAGGCCCAGTGCTGGCCTCCCGGTGGGGATGGGGGCAGGGGGAGGGTCTGCAGAGAAGGCTGTCATCAGGCCTGGCCTCCATCTCCGTCCCACCCCTTGACAGGGGAGCCGGGGCGTCAGGCTAGCGACGTCTGCACATGAGCCCTTGGAGAGCTTGTTTCTCCCCGGGCCACACCCACACAGCTGAGCTCTGCGACCGTGCGTTCATTGCTGCATCCATGCATTCGTTCCCAATCCCCGTCTTTTGTTGAGGAAGCTCAACTCAGTGGAGAAAGAAACAGTGTTGTTTTTTACAATCCCTCCTCGTTCATCGGTGCAGAAGCCCATCCATGCTGGCTTTCGAGCCCCCACGGCTCAGATTCTGTGGCGCCTGTCACATGTACGGCCCAGATTCTGTGGCGCCTGTCACATGTACGGCCCAGATTCTGTGGCGCCTGTCACATGTGGGACAGCTCAGCTCTCTTTCCGTTTTCTGTCCTGAGCTTTTTGGGGGTCATCTTTTTCCTCTTTTGCTATTGAAGTATAATTGGCATTTAATAAGTCATGTACAGTGTTAGTGAGTTTTGACAATTGTGCAAACCCGTGTAGCCACCACCAAGATCAAGACGTAGAACATTTTTGTCAGCCCAGCAGGTTCCCCCGTGTCCCTTCGGCCACGGCCCAAAGCCCCCGGCCCCCACCCAGGCAGCCCCTGCTCCGACGTGCTGCACCATGGGCTGGGTGCACCTGCTTAGAGCTCCTCACAGATGGAGCCACGGGGTGCGGACGCTTTCGTGTCCAGCTTCGGTGTAATCTCCTTTATCCACACACGTTGTTCAGCGTATCACTGGGTCTTTCTTTTTCCCTGCATAGATACATTCCCTGGGGTGAATACAGCACATTTGCTTACTCATCCACCAGATACTGGACATTTGCACTGTTTCCAGTACATCTGGCCCTGCCCACAAGGTCCTTCCTTGGTCCTGCCCACAAAGGGTACTTTTACCCGTCACTGGGACCAGCAGCCAGGTGATGTGAACGCTCTGCCTGAGCCCTGCCTGCAGAGAGCGTGGTGGCGCACACCCCGGACTCATGGTGCATCATGTGACACACCTGCTGATATGGTTCGGATTTGTGTCCTCACCCAAATTTCATGTCAGATTGGAGGAGGGGCCTGCTGGGAGGTGATTGGTTGGGGACGGTGATGACACGGCTGGTATAAACCTCCTTGTACGAATCACATACATATATTTTCACTTTTCCTGACTCAATGCTTAGGAGCAAAACCGTGCACTCGCTGCATAGGTGTGTGCTGAACTTTTATCAGAAACAGCCAAGCAGCTTTCCAAAAGGGGTTCAGCCACTTTGCTGCAGCCAGCAGTTCAGGAAGGTTCCAGCTGCCCCTCTGCCTTCTCGATGTTTGGTACTGTCTGTTTCTTTTTTGTTTTTAGCTCTTCTGCGTGTGTGAAGTGACACATCCCTGAGGCTTTCATTTCCATTTCCCTGATAACTAAAAATATTGAACGCATTTTCATCACTTATTGGATATTCATGTGCTTTATTTTACTAATTGTCAAATCTTTCTCCTTTTAAAGTTGGGATTTTGCATTCTGGTTATGAATATACAGGAATTTATATATCATAATGCACGTACCTTGTCAGACACAGGCCTACGCATATTTTCCGCAAGGTTGTGGCTGTCTGTACATTTTCTCAATGATACTTTTTATGGAAGACATAAAACGAACTCTGGCAAACTCCAATGTATCTATTTCTTTTTTTAGTCTCACAATTAGTATTTTCTAGGTTCTGTCTGAAAACCGGTTGCCTACCCCAAGGACAAGACGATATCCCCCTACATCTTATCTGGCTTTCACATGTAGATCCTATGATCCATTTCAAGTTTATATCTGGGTACAGCAGGGGTTTGCCATGTGTGCTTCCCAAACTAGCAGCATAAACATCGCCTGGTGACATGGTTGGGATCTGTGTCCCCACCTAAATGTCACGGCGAATTGGAGCAGGGGCCTGGTGGGAGTTGATTTGTTCATGGGGGCAGATTTCTCCCTTGCTGGTGTCTTAATGGTGAGTTCTCACGAGAGCTGAGGGTTTGAAGGTGTGTGGCGCTTCTCCCTCCCTCTCTCCTGCCTCCGTGTGAAGAGGGTACCTGCTTCTCCCTTTGCCTTCTGCCATAATTGTAAGTTTCCTGGGGTCTCCCAGTCACACTTTCTGTTAAGCCTGCGAACTGTGAGGCTATTGGACCTCTTTTCTTAATAAATTACCCAGTCTCAGGTAGTTCTTTATAGCAGGGTGAGAAAAGACTGATACACCTGGGGACTTCTTAAAAATGCAAATACTCATGCCTCACACAAGACTGACTCACTGAATCAGAAACTCTGTGGGCAGGGTCCAGAAATCTGGGTTTTAATCAGCCCCCCATGGGATTCTGCCGCGCACTAGTGTGAGAACCAGACTGTATGGTATGATGTGAGAATGGAGGTCCACCATTTTTCATACTGATTTCCGGTTTTTCCAGCACCATTTTTTAAAAAGGTCTCTCCTTTCATTCTTGAATAACTCTGGCAACTCAAAAATAAATTGATCATATAAGTGGGATTTGTTGATCTGTGCGAATCAATCTGTTCATTCTTTCACCAAAACCATACTGTCTTGATTACAATTGCTTTTTAGTAAGTCTTGAAATTGAGTAGCGTACACACATCCGCCTTGTTCTTGTTCAAGATTGTTTTGGCTGTTCTAAGTCCTTTGTACAGGCATAGACATTTTAGAGTCATCTTGCCCATTTCTTCTTCCCTCCCCTGCAAAAAAGCCTTCCAGTACTTTGATTAAAATTGTTTAGAATTTATAGATCAACCTGAGGGAACTGGACATCTTAAATATAGCAAATATTATATCCATCAATATGGTATACCTCTCCATGTTTGTTTGTTTTTTGTTTTTGTTTTTGTTTTTTAAGATGGGGTTTCACCATGATGGCCAGGCCGGTCTTGAACTCCTGACCTCAGGTGATCCACCCACCTCGGTCTCCCAAAGTGCTGGGACTACAGGCGTGAGCCCCACATCTCCGTGTCTTCGTTTCTCTCAACCATGTTTATGGTTTTCGGTGTAGAGGTTTCTTGCACGTCTTTGATCAGGTTAATTCTAGATCTTATAGCATGAGTTATATTATTATTTTAATGTCATTTTCCTATTGTTCATTATTAATATATAGAAATACAATTTCATATGTTTATTTTGAGTCATGTGGTCCTGACAAATTTACTTATAAGTACTAAGGTTGTATGTTTATGTAATTATTCATCTGTAACGACAGTTTTACTCTTTTTCTTGTCTGAATACCTTTTATTTCTTCTTGCTTTATTGCACTAAGACCTGCAGAGAAAAATTGTAAATGGTGAGAATGGCCATACTTCCACCCAACGCAATCATGGGGAAAGAATTTGATGTTTCACCATTAAATATGATGTTATCTGTGGGCTTTTCTTAAATGCTCTTTATCAGAGTAAGGAAGATTCCTTTCACTCCTAGTATGCTGAATTTTTTAAATTATAAATGGGTACTGGGTTCTGCTAAATGCTTTTTTCTGGAACTATTAAGAGGAGCACCTCATTGTTCTCCTTACATTGTTAATGTAGTGAATTTTTTATATATATATATCAATTAGATGTTAAACTTGCATACCCAAGTAAGTCCTACTTTGTCATGAGTTAGTATCCATTTTATATTTTTTTATTCAACTTGTAATATTTTGTTAAAGATTTTTTCAGCTATATTTGTGAGGTGTATTCCTGTAATTTCCTTTCCATGGAATCATCAGATTTGGAATCAGGATTGTGCTGGGCCCCTAAAATACACAAGAAAGTAGTTTCTCTTCTTCTATTTCCTGAAAGTGTTTGTATAAAATTGGTATTACTTATTTCTTAAATGTTTGACAGAATTCACTAATGACATAATGTGACTCTGGAGTTTTCTTTGTGAGAAAGTATTTGAGAATGAATTCAATTTCTTTAACAGATGTATAATCTGTTCCAATTTCTTATCTGGTTTTATGTCTGTTTCTTTTTTTTTTTTTTTTGAGACGGAGTTTCGCTCTTGTTGCCCAGGCTGGAGTGCAATGGCGCGATCTCGGCTCACCGCAACCTCCGCCTCCTGGGTTCAGGCAATTCTCCTGCCTCAGCGTCCTGAGTAGCTGGGGTTACAGGCACGCGCCACCATGCCCAGCTAATGTTTTTTGTATTTTTAGTAGAGACGGGGTTTCACCATGTTGACCAGGATGGTCTCAATCTCTTGACCTTGTGATCCACCCGCCTCGGCCTCCCAAAGTGCTGGGATTACAGGCTTGAGCCACCGCGCCCGGCATTATGTCTGTTTCTTAATCTGCATCCTAATAATTCCGCATGTTGTGTTTTACTATCAGTCAGTTCAAACTTTTCTCTTTTCCCATGTGATTTCTTGGCCCCATGGATTATTTAGACATAAATTCCCTGACTTCCAAATAGGATTTTCTAAATGTCTAAATTGTTAACAGTTTCTAATATAATTTTATCATGGTCAGGGGATATACTCCGTATTATTTGAATCCATTCTATTGTCTATGTTGAACATGTCAAGAGAATGTGTATTATGCTATTGTTGAGTGCATTGTTCTACAAATATCAGTGAAATCAAGTTGCTTAATAGTGTCATTTAAATCTTCTACGTCCTTCCTGGGTTTTCGTGTGTTGGTTTGTTTCTTTGACTGGTTGTTTTTGTCTACCTGCTGCATCAGTTAGTGAGAGAAGGACACTGAAGACTCTCCCTGTGATTATGGAACTTCTGTTGCTTCCCATGGTCAGTTTTTGCTTCGTGTGTTTTGAATTTCTATTATTAGGTGTATCTGTATTTAGTATTTCATGTCTTCATGAGGAACTGGCTTTTTATCATTACAAAACGTCTGCTCTTCTCTCTTTTTGATATATACTTCTTTGATACAGTGTACACTGCTCAGGTGATGGATACACCACAATCTCAGACATCACCACTAAAGACCTGATCCATGTCACCAAACACCACCTGCTCCCCAAAAACCTATTGAAATAAAAAAATAAAACATTTAACAAATAAAATGTGTGTCAAAATAGTCCTTATCTTTACTCTGACAACTTTCATCTTTAATCAGAGTGGTCACTAGACCACATACACTTAATGTAGCTGTTAATATGCTTTATTTACATCTTGGTATTTGCCATCTATTTGTCTCATATTTTAAACATATTTTTACATTCTTCCTTTCCGGCGTTCTTTTGGGCTAGGTGCATATTTGTTTAGTATCCCATATTATGTTCTCTATTGGCTGTTTTTAGCTACATTCCTCTTTGTTAGTTTTAGTGATTACTCTGAAACTATGATACGCACAGTCTATATTAGGATATTATATTACTTTGCAAACAATAGAAGACATTTGCAGCCACACACTGCATTTATCCCTTGCTGCGATTTTAATGCGTCCCCTCCAAAATGTAGGTGTTGAAACTTAGTGACCAATTGTGATAGTATTAAGAGGTGGGACCTTTAAGAGGCGATTAGGCTACGAGGGTTCCACCCTCATCAGTGAGATTAAAGCCTTTACAAAAGAGGCTTCATGCATCATTTGTGACTCAGTTTCCCTCTGCCTTTCACCATGTGAACATGCAGCATTCTTCTCATCTGGAAAATGCAGCATCAAGGCACAGCCTTGGAAGCACAGAGCAATCCTGATGACGGCCATACCTGCCAGCACCTTGACTTTGGACTTCCCAGTCTCCAGAACGGTGGGAAGATAAATTAATACATTGCTTACTTTACAAATTACCCAGTCTCAGGGATTTTGTTACAGCAGCACACATTTACTAAGACATCTTCTCCATCCTTTTCACTCTTGCTGCTGTATAGTTTATTTTCGTATGTGTTGTTATAAACCCTAATGTTACTTTATTAATATTTTTGCTTTTTAAATGGGCATTTTAACCATTCACACACACACACACACACACACACACACGTCTTCTCACAAACATTTCAGTTATTTGGTAACATTCTTCATCGTCTTGAGTATGTTCCTAAACATAGTAATTATAATACTTTTTAAAGTCTTTGATAACTCTAACATCTGCACCCCCTAATGAACTATTTCTATTGCCTTTTATTTATTTATTTTCAGTAGTTTGGACTTGTCTCCTAGTATCCTTAATTTTTTTGTTTAATTTTTTATATATTTTTTTATACTTAATAATTTTTGATTGAATGACAGACTTTTGTGTTTTTGTAGATATAATTCATAGAGATGATTTAAGGCTTTGAATGATATAAGCTTCTTCCAGAGGGAATTTGCTTTTGACTTTGGGAAATCAGAATCGGGATAAATCAGGACTCAGCTGCTTTGTAACTGTATTCAGCCTTTTGTGAAGGGTCGTCCATGTCTGGCCCATCCCAGGGTATAATGTGACTCTTCCGTGTCCCTAATTGGAAATCTCAGGTGCTAACCAGGGGTCTTATTTTTTAGTTAGCCCTAAACTCCAGGCTTTGTTTTCTCAATTCTATAAGACTTTCAAAAGTCCTATCTGATTTCCCAGACTCTCAGCGGCTATTTTTCTGTTCAGATTCTTCGTCTCCTGGTCCTTTACTACTTATGAATCATAAAAAATTCATACTTTTTAAAAAGCAGTGCCATTTGTTTTACTTTATTTTATTTCCTGAGACAGAGTCTCACTCTGCTGCCCAGGCTGGAATGCAGTGGCGTGATCACGGCTCACTGCAGCCTCGACCTTCTGCGCTCAAGTGATCCTCCTGCCTCAGCCTCCTGAGTAGCTGGGACTACAGGCATGCATGACCATGCCCAGCTAATTTTTGTATTTTTTGTAGAAATGGGGATTTGCTGTGTTGCCCAGGCTGGTCGCAAACTCCTGGGTTCAAGTGACCCACCTGCCTCAGCCTCCCAAAGTGCTGGGATTATGGGTGTGAGCCACCGCAGCCAGCCAGCAGCACGATTTTAGAAAATCACCGTATAGAATCTCAGGCTTACCTCAAGGCATTTCCTTTTCTCTGATATCCTGTCTTCTTTTCATTCCCTGGCGCTTTGGTATCTCCGAAGTCTAAGTTATGTCTCGTCTCTTCAATCTCTTAAGCCTGCTGACACCTGAGGCCATGTTCCCAGTCTTTTAGCTAAAGCTTTATTCATTTTTGTTAGTGGAGTCTCGCTCTGTCACTGAGGCTGGAGTGCAACGGTGCAATCTCGGCTCACTGCAACCTCCGCCTCCAGGTTCAAGCAATTCTCCGGCCTCAGCCTCCTAATTAGGTAGCTGGGATTACAGGCACACGCCACCACGTCTGGGTAATTCCTGTATTTTTAGTAGAGATGGGGTTTTGCCATGTTGGCCAGGCTGGTCTCAAACTCCCGAGCTCGGGTGATGTGCGCACCTTGGCCTCCCTAAGTGCTGGGATTACAGGCGTGAGCCTCTGCGCCCAGCCTAAAGCTTTGCGCTTGGCTCCTGAGGCTCTACACCGCCCGCATCACTCGGGACTTGGCAGATACCTCAAAGGGGAAATCTGTTGTGTTCATGGATTTCAGATTCACGTTCATGTATCTCTCTCTGTCACCTGAACACCTGGGACCTGACCATCTCTGCATCCATCTGATGTTTTTACGCAGATTATGGGATGGTGCGTTGTACGGCTTTTCCAGTTGCTTTAGGTGGGAGGGCTGGTCTCCAACAACCTACCTCAGCATCATCCGAAGCAGAAAGTCCTGATTTTACTTTTGAAGAATATTCTCACTGGGCGTAGAATACTAAAATAGCCATTATTTTCTTTCAGAAGTTTAATGAATTCCTTCCATTGTCTTCTGGCTTCCATTACTGCCGTGCGGAGATCAAATGTCAGCCTTGTTCATTTCACAGCTGTGTGTCCCTTTGTTTTTTTTTAAAGACATTTTTCTTTATCTTTGGTATTGATAAACTTTACCAAGTTGTATGCATGTGACATTTTCCTTTTAATTTATCCTTTTAGGGGATTATAGCTCACTTTAAAATCTGTGGCTAGAGTATTTTATTAGATTGGAAAAATTTTGTCCTGTATCTGTTCAAACACGCCCCCTCATCTCTCCTGAGACTAATTCCACATGGGTGTGCATTTTTAGCTCGTCCTGTATGTCTCTATACAACACCCTTTTGTGTGTTTTCCACCCTTCCTTCCGTTTACGATTCGGTCTGAGTACGTTCCGTTGTCTGTCTGCCGGGTTATCAGTCCTTTCTTTCATTCTGTCCAGTCTGCCCTTGTCTGAGTTTCCTCACTTTCAGTTATTGTATTTTAAATTGTGTTTTTTATATTTAGGATCCGGTTCTGCTGCTAAACTCTGCATCTTGCTATCCACCTTCTTGAACGTATTGATCGGCTGTTTTAAACTTTGTGTCTGATAGCTCCAGTATCTAGATGAGCAGGCTGGGAAGCTCTGCATCTATTTTCCACTCTTATCTGTGGTTTTTTGGTCATGTGGTCCTGTCTCCTGATATGCCAGGTCTTGATCAAATAGTCAATCTTATATAGAATAAATTAGAGAAATAATTTGAGGATCTTGATGATGCTATTCTTCTTCCAGAAATAATTTGCTTTTTATGTTGTTTTTGTTTGCTTTTTGGGGGGGTGGAGGAGAGAAAGAGGTCTCACTCTGTCACCCAGGCTGGAGCACAGTGGCATGATCTTGGCTCACCATAACCTCTGCCTCCTGGGTTTAAGCGATTCTCCTGCCTCAGCCTCGTGAATAGCTGGGATTACAGGCATGTGCCATCATGTCTGGCTAATTTTTATATTTTTAGTAGAGATGGGGTTTCACCATGTTGGCCAGGCTGGTCTTGAACCCCTGACATCAAGTGATCTGCCTGCCTCGGCCTCCCAAAGTGCTGGGATTACAGGCGTGAGCCCCCATGCCGGGCCGGGACTTCCTTTTGACCCTGGCAGGCAGTGAAGGCAGAAGGTCTGTAGCCCAGTCAGTGATCGGGATGATTCACAGCTGAGCTTCAGTGTTGGTGACGGACGCTCCGTTCCTGATTCCCCACGCCCACTAGGCTCAAGCCTTTCTGTGAATACCACTGATGTCTTGTGAAATTTATCAGGGCCTGTTTGCTTTGGTGGCTCTGAACCCTAATTTTTGTCCCCCTCAGGCCATGGCAGTGCCAGAAGCTCTTCCTGGCATCTCAGTGTTTCAGCCCAAACTCTCTTTTTTTTTTTTGAGACAGAGTTTTACTCTTGTTGCCCAGGCTGGAGTGCAATGGCACGATCTCGGCTCCACAACCTCCGCCCTGCCTCAGCCTCCCAAGGAGCTGGGATGGCAGGCATGCGCCACCACGTCTGGCTAACTTTGTACTTTTAGTAGAGATGGGGTTTCTCCGTGTTGGTTGGCCCGGTCCTGAACTCTTGACCTCAGGCAATCCACCCACCTTGGCCTCCCCAAGGGCTGCAGTTACAGGCATGAGCACCCGGCTTAACCCAAACTCTTAAATCAGCACATGCCTTGAGGAAAGAGGCGACCCCGAGGCTGGGCGCGTTCCTGTGCCTCCTCTGCAAGATCTCGGCTCCTTCAGCCAGTGTCTTTTCAGCTCCCCGAGGGCTCCTACATATTCTTGTGATCCATTCCACCCAGACTTTGATGACATTCTTGGTGGAAGGGCTGGTGTGCAGCACTCTGGTTTTCTGCTACCTTCTGTTGCCATCTCTCTGCAATGCTTCCTGCCCCCTGGACACTGAAGGACAGACAAATGGTGTCACTCAGACTGACAGATGGCTCCTACCTGGGAGTGCCCAGTTCGATACCATCTCCATCAGGGTGCCTGAGTGGATGCCCCCTCTACTGTAAAAACGTTCATGTGCTTCTGAGGTCCAATATGCCTTATGTTCACCCCCCTTTTCCACTGTCACCTCCATGCCATGCTGCACAAAAGCACTTCTTCTGGAGTCCGTCCATCCCCTCGAGAGGCCCATGCCCACCCGCTTACTCTCTTTCTCTGCCGACTGTCCCCTTCCCGCCTCCCCTAGGTCACCTGCCAGAAGCAGGCCCTGGAGGAGCAGCTGGCTCAGAGCCTGCAGGACCAGGAGGCCCAAATGGACACTCTGCAGCAAGCCCTGCAGGAGAACGGTGCTCTGTCCGAGGAGCGGGCCCAGCTGCTGGCCCAGCGGGAGGCGTTGGAGAGGCAGGGCCAGCTCGCAGCTGAAGAGGCAGCTGATCTCAGGTACACGCGCAAGGACCTGCCAGTCAGGCCACGTCCCACGTGCCCCTGCCATCCGAGAGCCTGCAGTGTGGCAGGGTACGGGGCACTCACAGCATCACATGGGACCGGGAGTGAGTGCAGGTGAGCTGGGCTGGAGTGAGAGGCCAGCACAGAGCCTTTGGGTTGGGGGAGGGTATCTAGAAGAAGTCCACCCAGCGAAAGCCCTGGGGTCGCCTTCCTGAAAGAGGTGGTGGCAAGTGCAGAAACCCAGCTCAGACCCGTGGAAGGCAGCTGTGGACTGTCTGGCTCACAGAGCTGAGTTCAGGGTAAAGCCAGCTTCAGGCATGGCTGGATTCAGGCACTCCCACAGTGCCCTCGGAATCCTGCCTCTCCTTCTCTGAGCACGGCTTGGTTCTGAGAGGATCTCATTCCCAGGCAGGCTCACTCTGAGAGGTGGCAAGATGGCCAGCAGCCACCCAGGGGTCCCCTTCCAGCAAACGCAGAGCACCCTTCTCCCCACAAGGCCTGAGAACTGCTGCTGCCATGGGCCACCTTGGGCTGCCTGGGAGCCGGCATCACAGGGCTGATCCCAGGCTTGGGCAGCACGCCTGTCCCTGGAGCCAGGAGCAGGGTCAGCCCGGCGACCACGAGGCGGAGAGTGCGGGCGGGTGAGCCCAGAGGCCCTCGGGGCAACTCCCAGAGGTTGGGAAGGGAAAACAGGCAAGAACAGGAGGTGTGCAGGCTGGTGATCTGAGTCCTGCGGCCTCTGCAGAAACCCGCTGGCTGTGGCACTGCTAGGTGTCTTTGTTGAAAAGATTTCCTCCCGGAATTCCGGAGTCTGGGATCCTTGAGCTTCTTCGCAGACAAACCTTTCCTCCGAATGAAGGCTCGCGCCACAGTCGGGAAGGAAAACCGAGGGAGGCCGCCTGCCGCGGGCTGGGCTCCTGCCCGTGCCCCCTCCTGAGCCCTGGGGGCTCCAAGGCCCAGGGGTGGGGACCCCATTCCTGCCGGCAGAGTCTGCTGCCCAGAACACAGGCCCTGGCCAGAGCCCTCCGCAGCCTGAGTCCTGCCCCAACAGCTGCTCCCACCTCAGCCCTGCCACTGACCCAGGGCCCCTGCACATGGCAGCCCTGCAGCCTCAGTCACAGGCCACCGTCAGGGTGTCCTGATGGCCAGCTGAGTCTCTGGTGACAGAGGGGCTTGTCCTGAAGCCACCTCTGCCCCGACACACTCTGTGTGTCCACGACTGGCCCAGGGGGCTGGAGACTGTGGACGCCGCCTTGTTGATGAGCTCTCGGGTGACACTGGGGACCATCCGGTGCGGGAGTCCTGCCGCGGCCCCCCATTTCTGAGGAGACCTCCCCACGGTCGGCTTTATGAAGGGGCTCCACTCTCAGCATCCCCAGGCCCTGACCACCTTCAGCAGCGGGACCTGCTCCCTTCTGTACCCTGCCACACTGCAGGTTCTCAGAGGGCAAGGGCAGGCAGGACGTGGCCTGACTGGCAGCTCCTCGCACGCGTACCTGAGATCAGCTGCCTCTTCAGCTGCGAGCCGGCCCTGCCTCTCCAAGGCCTCCCTCCCTTCACGGGGTCCTGGCCCGACTGTCAGCCGGCAAGGTGGACCAAGGTCCCCTCTGGGCCCACATCCCAAGCAGCCCCACCCTGCTTGGAGCACCCTGGCGGGGGCCAGCCCTCCAATCCAGGGGCTCAATGGCGGAGCCCCTAGACTTGCTCCTGGGTCCCCATAGACAGAGGCTGGGCATACACACAGGTCCCCAGGCTTCAGGCAAAGACGTCCCATGCCTGAGTGGCAGAGGCCACATCCCCTACAGGAGGCCAGGCAGGCCTCTAGGAGGAGGAGTTTCCAGGCTGATTGAAGGGAGGGTTTCCCACATGCAGAAGGGGGAAGAGCTGTCTGGCGAAGCGAGCACTCAAGCCTGGGAGTGTGGGATGGGGCCATGAGGAGCACTCCTGGGAGGAGGGGCTGAGGGGGAGCAGAGTGGCGTGCAGCAGAGTGAGGGTTCTGGGGGTTCGGACCTGAGCCCAGAGAACCTCCGTCTGCGGGCCCTGGAGAGCCCCAGGAGGCTGGGAGGTGCTCTACCCCTGAAGAAGTGGGTGGCAGTGGGCAGAAGGACGGAAGAGAAATGGAGGCAGGGCCCAGTCAGGAGCTGCCAGGGTCCCCGTGGCCCAGGGCCCACCCCATGGCATCTGTCTGGGGTTGAGCACCTCCAGTTGCTGTTCGTGTGGGCGTCTGTGTTCGAGTCTGTTTGTACGTGTTGCTCCGTGCGTTGCTTTGCTCACTGATAAATACCCAGCACAGGGCAGCAAACGGTGACGATGAGCCTTGCTGCTGACAGCTGGACCCTGATGAACTGATTGTTAGAAATGTGGGGTCTTTCGCCTCCCGGGAGTGGGCGCTGCTGTGTGGTGGCGCTGGCAGTCCAGGCTCAAAGGCAGCAAGCAGGCTTTCCACACGAAGG
Organism: Cebus imitator; assembly: GCF_001604975.1. Lineage (NCBI taxonomy): Eukaryota > Metazoa > Chordata > Mammalia > Primates > Cebidae > Cebus > Cebus imitator. The sequence continues at coordinate 1,048,617 of NW_016107758.1, read as the reverse complement.
AACCACGCTGCACGTGGGGGTCTAATGCGGGGGTGGCCTTCTGGGGTGACTCTTTTCATGGCATGAGAATAGGAAACAGTTTCCTCGTCCTTGTTAACAGCGTACGCTGCCCCAGAGACAAGATGCACCATCATTTCTAGAACATTCTTCCACTTATTTGCATTTCAGCTACTGCGAGCATTTTGTGGGCAGGATCTTGGGGATGACGTGCGTTGCTTGCTGCTCCTTTGCAGGGCGGAGAGGGACTCCCTGGAGAGCAGCCTCCTCCAGGCCCAGCAGCTGGCCGCGCAGCTGCAGGAGCAGGTGGAGGAGGAGGTCCGGAGCGCAGGACTCACGCGGCAGGCCTTGCAAGGTGCTCCAGGGGCGGCTCCCCCAGCCCGTTCCCTGAAAGTCAGCCATGGAGGGGCCCCTGGAGGGGAGCTCAGTCCCCACACATGCTGCGCCCCTCTCCGGAGCCCACAGGGGCACAAATGAGTGCCTGGAGCTCTGGTGACTGAGCACATCGGGCCACCACGGCCCATGAGGGGCAGCAACACCCTGCCCAGGCTGCAGCTGGCACCAGCCTGAGGCTGGGCACTGCGCTGTGGCCGCAGGGTCAGCATGTGGCCTCCATCTGCAGCCCTGGACCCTGCACCCTGCGTAGCCCACCCTGCCATGCGCTGGCCACCCACTCCCGGAGCCCGGCCACTGTCACCCCCAAGGCTGTCACTCCCTTGGGGGTTCCAAAGGGTTCGGGGGTCCGCATGCCAGGCCCTGGTGCACCTTAACCCATCACCCCACAGTGGAAATGAGGCAGCTGCAAAGTGACTGGGAGGTCCAGGAGACGAAGCTGCGGCAGGACACGGGGCAGCTCCAGCAGCAGGTGGCACAGCAGGAGCGGGGGGCACAGCTGGCCCTGGAGAGCCAGGCGTCGGCCCACCGTGAGACCCTGGCACAGCTCCAGCGGGAGAAGGTCTGCTTCCCACAGGCCCACCAGTAGCTTCCTAGAAGGCTACCAGGTCCCAGGGAATGGCAGGCCCTTGGGAGGAGGAGGCCCTTGCAGACCAAGCTCAGAGGCAGAGGTGCCCGGCCAGGGAAGGTTGGGCAAGGACCTGCTCACTCTTTATAGTTCAAATGGGCATCCAGGGCCTTCCCTGTAGGGCCCTCACACTGGGCTCGGGTTTGTATTTGGGGTGGGCCTCCCTCGTGGCAGAAGCTGGATGGACTGTTGGCTGATCTGGTGCAGTGTGACGGGTGGGGGCAGAAGGCCCCCCCCACACCCACTTCAAAGGCCCCCCCGACACCCACTTCAAAGGCCCCCCCGACACCCACTTCAGCGGTCCCACAGGTCACAGGCTTCCGGAGGCCTGGTTTGATGTGTCTTTGCACCCCTTCATGGCAGGTGCAGTGCAGAGACTCAGGGATGGTGTACATACTGATAGATCAATGTGGGCTGGCAGGTGCTGGGACCCAGAGAGTCGCTCCCTGCTCCCGTGACCCTGAGGGGAAGGTGTGGGGGGTGCATCTGGCTGGACGGAACAGCCTCTGGGGACCATCAGTCCTGGTGTCCCCCAGGTCAGGTCTCACTCAGGACCACAGACACCTGCTGGCCTCACCTGCCGGACCCATCCCTTACCTTGCCCAGGAGACCCTGAGTCTGTCCCTGGCAGAGGAGAAGGAGGTAGCCAGATGCCAGCTGGAGCAGGAGAAGGAGCTGGTGGCAAAGAGTGCGGCTGAGAGGGAGGCTCTGAAGGAGGAAATTCACAGCCTGAAGCAGGAGCGGGACGAGAGCCTTCTCCAAATGGAGCACAAGATGCAGCAGGTGATGGCGGGGCTGGGGGCGGCGGGGCTGCTCACACCCACTGCACCTGCTGTCTCTGACCCAGTACAAGGGCTGCATGGCGCCACACCTCAGGCAAGTTCAGCCTTTCCAGGTCACTGCTGTTGTAACTTTGTTCTTCCACAGCAGTCACGGTGGACAGATGTCCAACCACCTACCCACCCGTCCACCCATCCACCCATCCATCCACCTATCTGTCCATCCATCCATCCATCTGTCCACCCTTCCACCCATCCACTCATCCACCCACCTATCCACCATCCATCCACCCGTCCACCCACCCATCCACCCGTCCACCCACCCACCT
>NW_016107758.1:1043437-1046346 GCF_001604975.1 Cebus imitator | reverse complement strand
CACCCACCTGTCCATCCATCCATCTCTCCATCCATCCCTCCATCTGTCCACTCATCCACCCACCTATCCACCGTCCATCCACCCATCCACCCACCTACCAGTTCATCCATCCATCTGTCCATCCATCCACCCACCCACCCACCCGTTCATCCACCCATCCACCTCTCCATCCATCCCTGCACCTGTCCATCCATCCACCCACCCATCCATCCATCCACCCACCTCTTCATCCACCCACCCACCTCTCCATCTGTCCCTGCACCTGTCCATCCGTCCACCCACCTGTTCATCTATGCCCTTGGCTGTCCCTCCATGCACTTGTCCTCATCCACCCACTCACTCGAAGATCCATTCTTTCTATGCATTTAGCTGTCCACCCAGATATATGGCCACACATCCACGTTCCTAGTTGTCCGTCCGCACACCTCACCACCCATGCAGCCATCTGTCAGGTCATTTGACTATCCATCCAACTATCCATGCTCCCAACCTTCCATCCACACACTATCCACAATTCATTTGACCACCCATGCATCCATTCACTTAACATCCCTTCATCTGTCCACAAACTCAGCTGCCGATCCACATATTCAACCACCTATCCATGTGTCTATCCATCCATCCACCTGCTCCACCAGCTGGTCATCCAGCCAGCCATCAGCATACCCAACTGGACCACCAAGCCAAGCATGCAACCACCAGCCACACATCTGGCCATCCTCCCCCCAACAGCAGTTAAGACTCAGCCACTGGCCCTATAAAAGCTCCCCTGAGTCTAGGCTGTTCCCACGTATCATGCCAAAATTCACTGTCGGTGAAAGGAATGGGCATATGGACACGTCCACATGTGTGTCACATGGGGTGATAAGGACTGAAAGATGTTGGTACAAATTACAGGCCAGGTGCTGTGGCTCACACCTGTAATCTCAGTACTTTCGGAGGTCGAGAGTTCAAAACTAGCCTGGTCAACATGTTGAAACTTGGTCTCTACTAAAAATACAAAAAATTAGCCGGGCATGGTGGAGGGCACCTGTAATCCCAGCTATTCATGAGGCTGAGGCAGGAATGAGTTGAACCTAGGAGATGAGGTTGCAGTGAGCTGAGGTCGCTCCACTGCACTCCAGCCTGGGTGATGGAGAGTCCATCTCAGAAAAACAAAACACAAAATTACAAACTTCAGGGGCAGTTAGAGCAGCTGACATAGCCAGGATTTACGGTCAGACTCTGCGTTTAGTATTAGATTCTTGCAACACTCTGAGGCTCACACTCTAAGTATCCCTGTCTGACTGGCAAGAAAACTAAGGTCCACAGATGAAGGCCCTCACAGGCTTGTGCAGGGCACCTGCTGGGCACGGAGTTCTGAGCTCCTGACCGCCCCCGCCTCTGCATCCTCAGATGGAGGAGGGGAAGGGCCTCAAGGAGGAACAGCGGTGCTGGTTGGAGAGGACATGGGCGTTGGTAGGTGTCTGGGGATGGCTGCATGTGGTGGAAGCGGCAGGAGAGGTGTGCGGCGGAGCTGGGATGGGGCTTGGCACCATATCAGACAGCAGGGAGCCAGCGGATGTTCTGGAGCAGGAGGTTATGGTAGGAGCTGACAGGAAAGAGTCTGGGGCCAGGAGGCTGGGGAGAGGCTGGGCAGGGTCCGGGGGAGACAGGCCGAGAGCCAGGCAAGGGAGGAGAAAGGTGAGTTCGAAGGCCCTTGGAGGTGGTGCTATTATTCCCACTGGATACGTGAGGAAAGAGCCTCCAGGGAAGCAACACGTCTGGGGAAGTGGGTGGCCCGTCAAGGCCCCCACACAGCCCCTCACTCCCATCCGAGACCAACCACGGGGCAACGTGGCCTGTTCTCATGTGACTATAATCCCAGATTCCCAGGGAGGGGATCTCCGTCAAACGGGAGCGCAGGCCGGGCACAGTGGTTTATCCCTGTAATCCCAGCACTTGGGAGGCCAAGGCTGGTGGATCACCTGAGGTCAGGAGTTCACGACCAGCCTGGCCAACATGGCAAAACTCTGTCTCTATTTTTAAAATATATAAAAATTAGCCGGGCGTGGTGGCGGGTGCCTGATGTCCCAGCTATCAGGGGCTGATGCAGGAGAATGGCTTGAACCCAGGAGGCGGAGGTTGCAGTGAGCTGAGATTGTGCCACTGCACTGCAGCCTGGGGGACAGAGCGAGACTCCATCTCAAAAAAAAGACAGGAGCTCTGGCTAAGAGGGCAGACAGATGCTGTGTGCTAGTGTCCCCCCGGACCCACAGCAGACCCACGATAAGGGCACCCCAGGGGCACAGCACAGACGGCCTGGCCTGTGGGACCCTTGCCAGGGCAGGCAGTGGGATTTCCCGGGGCCTCTGCTCAGCCAGCTGTCCTGTATTCCAGGAGGCCTCAGTGGCGGGACCGAGCAGAGGAGTAGGGCTGGGGACCCTGTGGGAAGCTTCCCCATGCTTCCCTGAGGACCCTGTGATGGCCCAGCCACAAAACAGTCTTTGGGGATCTTATTTCTCTAACGAAGAGAGGAATTACATGTGGAGCAAGAACCAAAGACCTGGAGCGGCTGGCCCAGGGGCTGTCTCCAGCGCACCCGAGTGATGCTGGCTCACACCTGCTTGCAGAGGGAAGTCCTCACCCCAGAGAGTGCACACTTCCGCATTCGATGAAGCTTTGGCTGCAATTCTAACAAATATTCCCTTGCTGTGTGTCAGTAATGAGGGCAACAGGAGGGAGAGAGAGGGCCCCACCCTCACAGACCTCAGAGTCCAGCGAGGGCAGATTCCCGAACAGCCAGCAGACCTCCAGCCGAGCAAAACAAGCAGGGCGTGGAGGGAGGGAGGGGAGCAAGGGGGGCACTGGTTTTAAAGTTGTTTAGAACATAAAAGCCATTCGATGAAGGGTCCCCAGCTCCTGCCCCC
>NW_016107758.1:1040376-1042966 GCF_001604975.1 Cebus imitator | reverse complement strand
GTGATGAAGGGTCCCCAGCCCCTCCCCCCCCACCAGGCCGCTCAGGGAACAGCTGCTGTTCCTCTCTGATTCCTCTGTAATACCCCACGCAATTCTGACCCAGAGAGAGTGCAGACCCCACAGGGCGTGGTCCCCAGGAGGAGGCCCTCTCACAGACACCATCCACAAGTCCAGGGATCTCCAGGCCACCCACACTTCTGACCAACTGACTACGAGGTTGGGGGTTCCCGTGATCCTCTCAGGTTCAGTCATTCACTGGAATGACTCACAGGACTCAGGAAAGCCTCTTGTCACTCTTGAGTTTCATTATCAGGTAGGGAAGTCAGGACCAGCCAGAAGAGGGGACACGGGCGGCTGCACCTCCCTGTGGAGCCAGCCCGGCACCCGCCAGCGTGCTCAGCAACCCGGAGGCCCCACCGCCGCGTCGCCTCCTGAGCGTTTACTGGGCTTTCCCCTGCAACATGACTGGTTGAGTGGTGGTGATGTCACTGAAGCCCCTTCCCTGACGGTGAGGCTGACATCCCGTGGCTCAAAGCCCTAACCCTCTCATAAGGGTCTTCCAGCAGCCCCATCCTGAAACTCAGCAGGAGCTCCCCTGAGTCACCTCATGAGCGTGGCTCAGCTGTGGTCCCTGGCTGCCGGGAATAACAGAGAGATGCACCTCACCTTTGGGAAACCCCAGGGTTTAGAAGATTCCTCCAAGGACCCAGGACAAAGACTTGACGACATTCTCCAAAGATTGCTTGCAAACAGAAACACAGTGTCACCCCCCAACGCTGCACTTTTAACACAAAGAGCCTGAAAAGTCCAAGCCGGCTCCTGGGCCTTTCTCCTCTCCACCCTCGCCATCCTTCTCGGCGGCCTTTCCCAGCTGCCCGTCAGCAGCTCTGTGCTTCGCTGTCCGCGCTGTGTGCTGAGCTTCCGGGCCTGGGTCTTCCGGTGGCTGGCTGGTCCCCTTCCGCGGGCATCTGGGTTCCCTGCAGCCTTGCTGCCATTACAGCAACGTCACAGACACTGGTGGCGCTGGGCATAGGTCACCCCCCACAGATACGTGCGTATCTCTGGGCTGCCCTCCCCAAAACGGGCCTAGGCAAGGAGAGGAGATCCGTGTGTGCATCTGACAGGCACTGCTTCCACAGCCTGTCCACGGGGCAAGGTGCCACCCTTGAAGCTGAGGGTGTCTTGCTCGCACGCGTCTCCCACGCCATCAGGGAGATGGAGCATTCTCAGGCGTTTCACCTCCTTCTCTGCACTGTGGCAAGTGTGGGGGTGGCCTCTGCTCAGCCAGCTGAGCAGAGAGGGGTGGGCGTGGCTCACGAAGGCCCCCAAACTGCATGGAAAAGGGCAGGATGCTGGACAGGCCGGGGAGGGGAGGCCACCCCAGGGATGTGGCCAAGCACAGACACAGAGGCAGGACGATGTCAGACCTAGGGTGGGCGCTAGACCGCGAAAGGGCCCAGGACCCAGGCTGCCTCTGTAGCGCCGCCCCTCCTCCCCAGGGCAGGGATGTGGAGACGAGCCTGCAGTGTCCCGGGCAGCCCTGCACTCAGCCTCTCCATATAGCGGGGCCGATCCTTCCCCAAGCCTCCCCAACTTGCTCACAAGCACATCCTGTCCTGTCCAGGCCCTGTCCCTGAGAGACGCAGAGCTGAGCCTTCTGAGCAAGGAGCTCACCAGGGCCAGGAGGGCGCTGGAGCGGGCACAGCAGGAGGCACAGGGCCAGCAGGAGCACGCACAGGTGAGTTCATGCCGCCCGGCCACGGACGTGCACAGCCGAGCAGGTGGCATGTCCCTCTCCATCCCTCCCTTCCCGCACCTCAGTTTCCCCTGGGTGCCTTCAGGGCTCCTGGTGGAAGGGACACTCTATGCAGGAAAGGCCAGAGTGAACCAAAGCTGTGGGCACCAGGCTTCACCCGGCCCAGTTCTCCCTTAGCCTGGAACTGGCAGGGCCCAGAGTGGGGAGGCCTGGCACAGCCGGGGGCTGCACACGAGCCGGCAGCAGCGAGTGGCTGAGCCCGCCCGTGTGCCCTGGAGCTGCTCACAGAGAGGACCAGCCTCGGGAACTCACTCGCAGACAGATCCTACCAAAGGAGAAACTTTGGGACCCGAGGCAGCTGGCCTTGCACCTGAGGACACTTGGCAGGAGAGGACACCCACGTTGAGTCCTAAGTGGGCCCAGGAGAGAGGCTGGACAGCCCCCAACAAACAGCCACCCATCCTCAGCCAGTGAACAGAGGCCCTCGTGTGCACAAAGGCTGCTGCAGGCAGCCAGCAGGGGTCACCTGGGACCCCTGACTCCTCCTCTGGAGCCCAAGTCCAAGGAGCTGGGCAGGCAGCAGCAAATAGGGCTCTGGGCAGGACGACTGTAGGGAGGAGGGCTCTGGGAAGGAGGGCTCTGGGGAGGAGGACTGGGGAGGAGGGCTCTGGGGAGGAGGACTCTGGGAAGGAGGACTCTGGGAAGGAGGACTCTGGGGAGGAGGGGTCTGGGGAGAAGGGCTGTAGAGAGGAGGACTCTGGGGAAGAGGACTCTGGGGAGGAGGGCTGTAGGGAGGAGGACTCTGGGGAGGAGGGGTCTGGGGAGGAGGGCTGT